>NW_027186304.1:8075477-8160469 GCF_028583685.1 Petaurus breviceps papuanus | reverse complement strand
TCTGTGTGTGTGTGTGTGTATGTGTGTGTGTGTATGTGTGTGTGTGTGTGTGTGTGTTAAGTGTCTGGGGCCAAATATGAACGCAGGTCCTCCTGCCTCCAGGGCTGGTGCTCAACTCACTGCACCACTTAGCCACCCCAGAGAAGAATATATTATATTTCAGCTGAAATTTTAAAAAAAAGCAAGGGTAGTAATCCTGATCTAAGACTAAGTTAAAGCAAAATTAGATCTAATAAAAGAGATGAGGAAGGAAACTATATCCTGCTAAAATCACCAGAGAATGAAGAAATATAATTACTAAACACATATGCACCAAGTGGTATAACATCCAAATTCTGAGAGGAGAAGTTAAAGGAGTTACTGGAAGAAATTAACAGCAAAACTATAGTACTGGAACACTTAAACCTCCTCCTCTTTGATCTAGACAAATCTTCCCATAAAATAAATGACAAAGAAGTTTAGATGAATAGAATTTTAGAAAAGGTAGATATGGTAGACCTCTGGAGAAAACTGAATGCAGATAAAAAGGAACATACCATTTTCTTGTCAGTACATGGCACTTACACAAAAATTGACCACGTACTGGGCATAAAAACTTCACAATTCAGTGTAGAAAGACAGAAATATTAAAGGCATCCTTTTTTTTTTTGGCTTTTTGGAGGGCAGTTGGGGTTAAGTGACTTGCCCAAGGTCACATGGTTAGTGTTTGTGTTAAGTGTCTGAGGCTGGATTTGAACTCAGGTCCTCCTGATTCCAGGGCTGGTGCTCTATTCACTGTGCCACCTAGCCTCAATGAAGGTCATGCTTTGCAGATCATGATACAATAAACATTACATTTAATAAAAGGCCATGGAAAGAGAGACTATAAATCAATTGGAAACTAAATAATCTAGTCCTAAAGAATGAGTGGGCCAAACAGAAAATCATAGAAACAATTAATAATTTCATACAAGAAAATGACAATAATGAGATAACATACCAAAACTTTTGCAATGCAATCAAAGTACTTCTTAGACTAAGTTTTATTTCTCTGAATGAGTTCATGAATAACATAAAGAGGAGATCAACGAATTGGGCATGCAACTGAAAAAAATTTAAAAAAGAACAAATTAACAATCTTTAATTAAATACAAAATTAGAAATTATGAAAACCAAATGAGAGATAAAGAAAACTGAAATTTAGAAAACTATTGAACTAATAAATAAAACTAAGAGCTGGTTTTATGAGGAAAAAAAACTAAAATAGATAAACCTCTGGGTTAATTTGATTTTTAAAAGGAAAGAAGAAAACCAAATAACCAGTATTAAAAAGAAAGGAGTAAATTCATCACTAATAAAGAGGAAATTAAAGAAATAATTAGAAACTCTTTTGCCCAACTATATGCTCACAAATTTGACATTTTTAGTGAAATGGATTAATATTTGCAAATATATATCTAAATTGCTCAGATTAAAAGAAAAGGAAGAAAAATACTTATATAACCCCATCTCAGAAAAAATGAACAAGTTATCAATGAACTCTCTAGGAAAAAAATCTCTAGGTTCAGATGGATTTGCAAGCAAGTTCTATCAAACACAAAAATAATGAATTCCAATGCTATATAGACTATTTAGGAAAATAAGCAAAGTAGGAGTCTTAACAAATGATTTTTATGATACAACTATTGGTAGTGATACCTAAATCAGGAAGACTCAAAACAGAGAAAGAAAATTATAGACTAACTTCCCTAATGAATATAGATGCAAAAATTTAAATAAAATATTAGCCAAAAGATTACAGCAACTTATCATAAGAACAATACACTATGACCAGGTAGGATTTATTCCAGGAATGCAGGGCTGATTTGATATTATGAAAACTATTAACATAATTAACTATATTAGGAACAAAATTCACAGAAATATATTATCATCTCAAAAATGCAGAAAAAAGGTTTTGAGAAAAAATAACACCAATTCCTATTTAAAACCAATAGAGAACATACAAATCAATGGAGCTTCCCTTAAAATGATAAGCAGCATCTATGTAAAACCATCAGCAAGCATTATGTGTATTAGGGATATGTTAGAAGCATTTCCAATAAGATCAGAGGTGAAACATGGATGCCCATTATCACCACTTTGTTCAATATTGTATTAGAAATGTTAGCTTTAGCAACAAGAGAAGAAAAAGAAATGGAAGGAATTATTATAGGCAAGGAAAAAAAAACAAAATGTATCAGTCCTTGAAGATGATATGAAGGTTTACTTAAAGAATCCTAGAGAAGGAACTAAAAAATTACTTAAGATAATTAACAACTTTGCTAAGTTGTAAGATATAAAATAAAGTGACATAAATCATCTGCATTTTTATATATTACTAACAAAGCCCAGCAGAAAGAGATAGGTAAATTATATTTAAAATAAATATAGACAATATAAATTATTTGGGAATTTATCTGTCAAAACAAACCCAGGACCTATATGAATACAATTACAAAATTCTTTTCACACAAATAAAGTCATATCCAAACAATTGGATAAATATCATTTGTTCATGGATAGACAAGTCTAATATAATAAAAATAATAATTCTTAAATTAATTTACTTTTTCAGTGTCTTACCAACCAAACTACCAATAAATTATTTTATAGAGCTAGAAAAAATCGTTACAAAATTCATCTGGAAGAACAAAAAGTCCACAATATCAAGGGCAGTGATGAAAAGAAATGTAAAGAAAGGTGGCCTGGCCAGACCAGATCTAAAAGCACTTATCAAAACTACTTGGTCCTGGCTAAGAAATGGAATGAGCAAACAATGGAATAGGTTAGCTGATTGAGACACAGTAGGTAATGACTATAGTAATCTGAGAATTCACTATTTGAAAAAATCTGTTGGAAAAACTGGAAAACAATATGGTAGAAACTAGGTATAGTTCAGCATCTCAAACTATAAACGAAGATAAGGTCAAAACAGGTATATGATTTAGACATTAAGGGTGATACTATAAGCAAATTAGGATAGCAAGGAATAATTTACGTATTTGTAAACTATGACCTATGGAGAATGGAGGAATTTTCAACCAAACAAGAGATAGAGAAGTTTATGAAATGCAACATGGATAATTCTGATTACATGAAATTATTTTTTTTGTACAAAGAAAGCCAATGCAACCCAGATTAGAAGGAAATCAGAAAGATGGGAAGTAATTTTTACAGCTGACATCTCTGATAAAGCCTTCATTTCACAAATATATAGACAAGTGAGTCAAATTTATAAGAATACAAGCCATTCATCAATTGATAAATAGTCAAAGGATGTGCATAGTTTTCAGATGAAGAAATTAAAAGTATATATAGTGGTATGAAAAAATATTCTTAATCACTGTTGATTAGAGAAATGTAAATCAAGACAACTCTGAGGTACCACATCACAACTATCAGATTGGCTAACATGACAAAAAAGGGAAATGATAAATGTTGGAGAGGATCTGGGAAAGATGGAACATTAATACATTTTTGGTGAAGTTGTGAGCTGATCCAAACATTCTGGAGAGCAATTTTGTACTGTCCCCAAAGGGCTATAAAACAGTACCTACCCTTTCACTAAAAATCTACTACTACTCTATTGGTATCTTAAGAAAATAAAAACCAAAAAAGGAAAAGGACATATGTGTATAAAATATTTATAGCAGCTCTTAGTCATGGCAAAGAATGGGAAATTGAGGGGATTTCCATCAACTGGGGAATAGCTGAACAAAAACTATTGTATATGATTGAGGTGGAATTCTATTGCACTTTAAGAAATGATGAGCAGGATGATCTCAGAAAGATGATGATCTCATGAAAAGACTTACATGAACTGAAATAAAATGAAATGAGCAGAACCAAGAGCACACTATGCAGTAACAGCAATATTGTTGGACGATCATACATATTCATGTATGAATAACAGCTAAAATGATCCCAGACAATTCTTATGAAGAAAGGTGCTGTGCGTCTCCAGAGAAAGAACTGGTAGAACCTGAGTGCAAATAAAGATACTTTTTATTTGTCTTCTTCATTTTTCTTGGGCTTTTTTTTGGTCTTTGTTTTCTTATACTGAATGGCTTACATGGAAATGTATTTTTAATGACTACACATGTATAACTTACACCAAATTGCTTGCCTTCTCAATGGGAGTGGTGTGTGGGGATGGGAGAGAGAAAGAACTTGGAATTCAAAATTTGTAAAAAAAAAAAAAAGGAATGTTAAAGTTGTTTTTACATGTAATTGATAAAAATATTTTAAAAAAAACTAAAAAAAAGACAATTCAGCTATGTCTGTGTTAGCAAAAAAAAGTGTGTCTTTCTCACTTCTACCCCAAGGTAGAAGTACCTGACAATTTCCATATAGGGACACAAACTTCACAGTATGTAACAAAGAACAGGTAGTGTAAAATGTTGAAGACTAAAAGTTACCTTCCCCAACAGAGCTTCCTCAAACACTGATTAACAAGTAAGACTGGGAATGCTGAGTCACTAAATCAACATAACTTTCAATAGTTTCCCAATATCAGGAGTATGCCTAAACCTTAAGAATAAGGACATTTTTATTGGTCAGAAAAAAATAATAGGATTGAAAGAGTGAACAATTATGGCCACTTATGTTAAGGCAGGTGAAGAAACTCAGGAACTTTTCTAAACCTAACTGAGAATCTTGACCATGTAGATATATGAGGAATTGATAAGGAAATTATTCTCAGCAATTTCAGACTTGTTCATCCTTTGAGAATGAGGAACTTGTTAAATAGGTAAGAACTGCTTTAATCGGAGACATTCCTAAATAGAGATTGAAAATCACAATTAAACCCAAGAACTTCACTCCGTGTTATTAACTCATTATAGTATACAGATACCACAAACTCCAAATATGCACTTCTTCTAGTTATTAATCATGTTCCCAAGGACACAAATCTTGGGTAAGACAGGACTGTGTGTGCCCTCAGGCAGACAAAGTAATGAGACTGACAGATTGGTTAAGGTAGATAGTTGCAAAGGCAGTGGACAGCAACAAATCCAAATGTTCCTTAGCATGAATATATACAAAATTAAGCTGAGATATTTGAAGAGGAATGATCAGAAGGTTTCTATGCTAATTTTATTTCCAATATTGTGCAGCCCAAAGGAGAAAAGTCTATTCCTTCTCAGAGCAAAGCAATGTGCGCAGAGCCTGATACACATGGCAGCTGGGCTTATGAGTACAGGAAAGGGCGGGGAGGGATTACACTACAGAGTCACACCCAAAGCTTGGTACATGATCCTTGTGTATCAAACATCATCAGAAACATGTAGACCCAGCAATCATTGCCAATAATGTCCAAGTACAGACAATTACTCCTGAGATTTAGGATCAATATAATTTGCACGGCTCCACTTCAGCTGATCATGGACCTCTAAAATGTGGCCACAAGAGGTAGCCCCACCATTGCTGAGTTGCAATCAAAGAAACGAGATATTCAGGAAAGATTTTTGCACAATCCTATTCTGCTTGAAGAGATAATGGACTGAGGAAATGGAAGGCATGAAGTCTTGGAACAAAAACACATAGCAGGTAATAATTAAAGTAATGCATTAATTTTTTTCTGTAATTATAGATTAGATGGCACACTTGTGTTGGATATACTGGCAAAAAGAATAAAGAATGAATTTTATGAAAAAGTTCAATTTTTCTGATACAACTTTAGGAAAGCAGAGTTGGGCAGGGGAAGGGATTCACTTTGGACCCTGATGACAACCACATTGACTTCATCTTCAATTCCTTCGTGGATCTATTCTACCTGAACTTATAAAACTTTGTGCAGAGGTGATAGAAAAGTTGAGAGTGTAGACTATACTGCTGTCCTGGACAGTGGATTTCCATTACCATCATTTTCTCATCTTTTTATGTCAAGTGATTTCGGTAAAATGCCTTTAAAACCTATGAAGTGGTGTAGACTTAATGATATAAGTGATAAAGACTATTCATCATTGGGATACATCTAGGTGAGCTTGAAATTTCCTAAGGAACTTGTTGTCAACAGAAAAGTCTACAATCTGACTCTGGCATGTCCAGGTCTTCCAACACACACTGGAATATCAGCACTGAGTGAAAGTCTAATCCTTTCAAAGTTCTCACAATGTCTAGATACTATCAGGAGAGCCCTATTTTCCAAAGCTAAGTTCCAGCAAATGAGATGTGTTGAGTTTGGCATAATAACCCTTTGTGCTCACACTCTGCTGCAGTGAAATCTCAGAACTGTTTTCCATAATTATTGTATTGAATTGACTAACACTAAGTGTTTCCTGAACTCACATAAGCACCAGTCATGAAACCATGCAATGAATCAAACTTGTCTCACTGTTGCTGTAATCCCTCATTGTCAGTGCTACAGTTCATTGTGTAGCCACTAGAATATGTATTGAGATTTTCCCACACTACAGTGGGTGCCCCATGGTAGGGGAGGGCAGCACATGTGTTTACTTTCCTTCCTTGCTTGCAGTCTGTTTCCATCACTATTGAAAATAAACTGGGGGAGGCTAGGTGGCACAGTGAATAGAGCACTGACTCTGGAGTCAGGAGGACTTGAGTTCAAATCCAGCCACAGACACTTAACACAAAAACTAGCCATGTGATCTTGGGCAAGTCACTTAACCCCAATTGCCCTACCTTCCCCCCTTCAAAAAGCAAAAAATGAAAAAAAATAAACTTCTCTCTTAGGCTCTGCAAATTTTTTTCTTGCCTGCTCTGTTCAGTTCTGGCCTCCATAGGCCAAGAGGTTTGGTCCAGTTGACATGAGATACTATAAGAAATAATATGATACCTGCACACTTGGACCTTCCATGCTCTGTGGGGAGGCTTACAAGAGTTGAAATGAATACCACACGAAACCCCCTTGCTCACCCTCTGCAATGTATTTTGAGGTTTTTGACTTGGCAGACTCCCCCGTAAAAAAAAAGAGTAGAAGGATAGATTGAGGCTGTATCTCAGCACAAAGAGATATGCCTTCATCTTATTAGGGAGATGTAGAATGTGCTTGAGTTGCAGCTCATAGAATCCAGCTCATCAATTATTAAGCATTCTGAGAAAGATCTAAGAAGATCCCTCTGTCCATAAAGGAAGACCTCAGAAATTATTGTGAAGGAATACTGCTCAATAACATCATCACACAATCCTGCACCTATAATACCTCACCCATAGAAGTGGTGTCTAAGAAAAATGGGAAGAGAGAGATGTGTAGTGATTACTGCTTGGACTGAAGAAGATCAGTGCACTTTGCCAGAGGTCCAGGATGCCCTGAATTGTCTGCTAAAGAGTCAATGGTTTTTATTCTTGGATTTGCATCATGGATACAACCAGATTCCTATATCTGAGAAAGACAAGGAATATACTGCTTTCATCTGCCCCTGTTAGCTAACCAAAGGAAAACCAACCTACACAGAGAAATTGATGTAAAAGTGTAAAAAGAGTAAAGTGGCCAACTTACCACTTTACAAAATAGTCCCAGAGAATGGAGACAGCCTTATTAAGACTATTCACCCCAAACCAACTATTTCCTACAAGAGATTTAGTTGTATTTTCTAATGAGCACTTAGAATTGAAGGACACTCACCTAAGAAAAGGTTAAGAAAAAGAGACTCTCTACTAGCTGTACAAGGACTTTCTCATCCAAATATGGGCACTGAAAGTTGTGTATATTATAGTGTATAGAAAGTGAAGGAAAGTGTTTAAATTATAGGTCAGGAGAATTGAATGCAGAGGTAAAGATTTTCTTGTCCAAAAGTGCTATAGAGCTTCCCAGGGTACATTTTCAACCCACAAAGCAAATGTATATTGAAAGACAACCTAGCATGGGTGTAAACATACTAGTCTATGGTCAGCCTATACCAACTAGACATCAATCAGTGATAGAAGAACTACGGTTCTTAGACCAGCCATTAGGCTAAGTTTCAAGTCAACCTGACCATATAATTTACACATGTCTCTAGGCAAGAACATTAGAGGTTGCCCATGTGAAAGACTTGAATGTAATTGCTTCTGTTTACCTCTAGACATTTGGGTGATTAGACACCATGAATTACTGCATGTTTGAGCATGCTTGTTTATTATTTTGCTATGCTTGTTTTACATTATGCTTATGCTCTAGTAATATCTGTTAATTGTTTTGCCTATATGCTACTGCTTATACTTAAATTGTGTTTTGAATATGTCTCCTGACAGTGTCGTTATTACAGCTACTTAGCTTTGATTTGTTAGTTGGCTGTGCTTATTGCTTTTGATTGATTATTATATAATATGAATGTGCATGTACTTTTGGAATGTGCATGTACTTTGGAATGTGCATGTATTATATTTAAGTATATAGTTCCATGTCTTCTGAATATATTTTTATATGCAATTCTTTATTTTAGTTTCAATAGTACTGAAATTAGGTTACCTGGAATGCTAAGAAAATCATGCTTGTGGTTTAAAGTTTTGATGTTTCTATTTATGCTGTGTGTTTATGGCTTGGGGACTTGTCTCACCTGATATTTGAAAGGAATTGTGAAGCGTTTTGACTCAAAAGAGGAATCTCACCCCAGTCCTACAGTCCATTGCAATGACGCTCTCTCCATGTAGGTGCAGATACGATGCCCCGTGCCGGAATCAGGGAGGAGGGGGTGTTGGAAAGAACAGGAGAGAACCCCAGTCATGTTACTTCTCTTCAGGTTTCAGATCTCTTTCACGTCTCTTGACATCTTCGGGTTGCTGTTTCTCCTGAGATTTTGGGTGATTAGATGACTGGCTTCGAGTTGTTAGAATGAAGATGAATAACATCAATTTCAATTCAGGTTGCCAAAGGAAAAAGTTGACAAGTGAGAAACCAGTCTCTATCATGGCCCTTATGCACAGCATGCTATGCCAGAGACTTTGAGGAACTTCTCCTTGGGTAAGATCTAGGAGTCTCTTGGTTGAACCAAGTTACTTTACTCCCAAAGAAAGAACTTTTTTTTTTTTTTACTTTGCATTGTCTGGTATATATTCTCATAGATATAGCTTCTCCAAATTCTATTTTGCTACTGATTTGGATAAATGGGTTTCTTAGCTAAGAGTTATATGTGTTAATCTACCACAAGACAGAAATTATGAAGATAAAAACCTAAAGTTTTACTATAAATAAATATAAGTTCTGATCTCAGGCAAAAAAAAAATTCTGAATGAAGAACTGGATTCTAAAAATCCTTCTAATAGACCATATTACACCAGAGTGATAGAGAAATAAGCCTTTTACATATTGCCATCATGTGCATTACTCAAATCATAAAAGTTAAAGATAGATTCATAATCCTATACTTCTTTCAATGACATAGAATTTGAACAAAATTAGTTAAACAAAATTATTATTTCATAAATCCCCTAAATAAGCAAATCTAGTTAGACTCTATAGGTAAAGTAACTCAAGTTACAGATTAAACTACATTTAAGGGGTTCACAGTAGGCTGATTAAGGGTAAAGATTTACATGTCACAAAGATAGTGAAGAAAACTGGTATCAGAGAAATGTTTCCTTACAAAGTTATGTAGGGCAGCTAATAAATAACAAAATCACTTTAGGCAGCTGAAAGTCTTTCGTTTTTAAGGATAATGTCACAGTCTTTCCTTAATCTTCTTTTTCTAGGAGTAGGGTTTTGGATCAATGATATTAATATTAATAGAAGAAAGTATTTTAGTCAACCAAAAGTCACAGGAAGAATGGTCCTGCATCCTTAATAATAAAAATTAATAAAAAGTTTTTTTTATTCTCACAACACATTGGATATAAAGAGTGTGGTCTTTCTTTTACCCAATAATGAAGCAGCAATCAGAAACTAACTTTGACCTGAAAATCAATTCCACTAGAGTAACAATATTTAAGGAAGCAGATAGATTTAATTCTAGCCCAGTACCCCCTTTCTCTGAGGAGTTCAGAATATTCAAGACTTCTGTCCGTAATATGCTTCTCTCCCTCCTGGACTGAATGGAGATCTCTTTTAGTTGGGGAGGGTGGAGGGGTAATAAAAGATAGAAGTAAAAGGACAGTACTCACATTTACCTAGACACATATTAGGAGACTGTTTTGGACCGATAATGCCTTCAAAATATGTGTCTGTTGAATGCTTTAAATATGTAACCCTGCTGGAGATAAAAAAATTTCAGATAGAGGAGGGAGTTTGGAATATGTCCAGATCACCTAAGAGATCTAGGTCATATAGAAGATGCTAAAGGACAGCTTTTGGGAGACTAGAGAAGAATATATGCATACTTTGTGTATTGATTTATCACCTGGTTGGATACAGACAGTCTTTTTCAACTAACTGGAAAGTCAGAAATGTTAGTCATTTTAGAATGACGATTCATCAAGGGTCAAGGTTTTTACTACATTTGCACTGAGGGTAAAGGACTGCTTCATTTATAGTTTATGAGACCCTTGGCTAACTCCCCTCCCCCACCTTCAGGTTATGTGACACCAAGAAACAGGACTAGATTTTTGGCCTTTTTCCTTGTTCTTTGGGAAGGGAGTGAAGCCTCCCACCTCCCTAAAGTCCAACTATCAGTGTTCCTGGGTTGTTAGCAAGTAGCAAAGAAGTGGAGAGCAGAAAAATTAAATGTGTAAATTTAAAAGATTGTGTATTTGGAAGTTGTTCAATTCCTGAGGCACACATATTTAAAATGTATCATTAGGTTATTGGAGAGGGTGGAGGATCATTACTTAATCCCAAACACTGTCAACAAAAGATTGGTTCCAAACAAATCAGCCAGTAAACATACCTATAAATACACACGAATGGCTTAAAGCAGATTTTATAGCCTCATTAACTCCAAATTCTTCTTTATTTCCATTGCTAAACTGATTAGCATTTAAACACTAAATATTCATCAGTCCTTAATGTGATGTAGGTAATATCTACAGAAACAACACAGGGAAAAATGATTTGTGTGCTCATGCCATTAGGTTTCTCAGTACCAGAATCTGAGGCACATTGCTTTAGGAGTGATTATTTTGCAGGAAAGAGGGTTGTCTCTTTATTCTCATCTACCTTTTTCTACCTCATCTTACTTTTCAACAATTCAACAACCAGTGGAGTGTCTATTTTGTGCCTTATTGATGTTTATGTGTTTCATATAAATATGTACCTGCTTTGCCTAATTTAGAGATTTCCCTCTATGTTAAATTTGACTTAGTTGATTTTGGGAAGCCTCTCTAAAGTTATTCCTTTAACTTGAAGCAAACATTTTAACCTTATTTTATTTAGGTTACTAGGTGGCTCAGTGGATAAGGTGCTGGACCTGGAATGAAGGAGACAAATTCAAATCAAGCCTAAGACATCTGCAATCTATATGATCACTAACAAGTCACTTATTAGCTTCAATCTTTTAGCCTCAATTTACTCATCTATAAAATGGAGAAAACATGGTACACACCTCCTAGGTTTGTTGTAAGGATCAAATGGGACGTGTGTAAAGCACTTTGCAAAATGTAAGGTACTATAAAAATGCTAGTATATAATTATTAAAGAGATTAAGTCCAAATAATGTAAGAATATAGAGGCTTATCATTCTGGAACATTTATGAACTCATGATCTCCTAAAATATCTAAATAGACACATTTATCAATTTACTCAAACTCCTAAATCATAAACCCGAGGGAATGGGTACATGGTATTGTAATGTTACAGTAATATGAAAAGTAGAGAAAGGGGGAAGTATAGGGACACAGATAAGATTTTCCATTAGATACAAAGTAATTAAAAATAAGGGAGGTATACAGTTCTTGAATGAGAGAAATATCTCTTATTTCTCATTTTTTTTTAATTAAAGAAGAATTTAATGCTAAGTTCTCAGGAATTACAAGATACTCATCTCCTTTAAGCATTTTTGTCAATATCTTTTTTCTAGTACACTGGAAATTTTGTAACCTTTTGAAAATGTTCATTTCATATAGGTATAATATGTGTATGTATGTGTATATATATATATGTATGCACATGTATACATAGATATGAAAATTTGCTTTTTATCAACATGTTTGCATATGTTTCCTTTATTGATTCTTACTTTCATATAGCTATGATATCTTTTAGTATGTGATCTACTCCATTTTCAATATATATTAATGTGGAGTAGAAGGAAAAAAAATAAACATTTTCTCTTCATTGGAACAAAATTGAAAGTACAGGCATATCCCTCTCCCTAAATCTTCTCTCCATATTATAAGTGGGAAAAAAGGTTTGACATGACCATATTTAGGAACTAATATGTTATCCATATTATTCAAGACTCCATTATCTTTTGGAACAAGATGAAACAATTTGTAAACCCATAAAAATGCATTCTATCATATCTTGAATTTTTAGTTCTTTTGTTTTAAGAACATTAAACAGTTTTGAATGAGTATATATTTTTTAACTTTTTTTTCCTTCAACAATATTAACACTAACAAATTTTGTCCCTCAATCCATGTAGTTGTAATTTTTAAACATCACAAGTACATTCTGGGTTTGATTTTAGAAATAAAAATCACTATTTTCTAGTTTAACAGGGTTTATAATGTCAAAAATGGATAAAATGTATGATAACATCTTTGAAAACTAGATGATCCAGTAATACGTATGATAACAGACTTACTAAAAGCTAGGAACCAGTGATAGTGAAATGATGATGATGATGATGATGATGAAGATGGAAATGATAATATTCTTTATATTCTTCTCTTTTTCGATTCGCAATAAAATTATATATTCATAGACAACTAGAACTGGAAAGGACCTTAGATATTACATAATAAAGTTCCTTCTTTTTTGACCAATGACAAAATTGAAGCAAAGAGGAGAAAAGACTAGAAAAGGTAATGAATAATAGCAAATCCATTGCTAGAATTCACATCATTTGACTACCTCTTTCCCCTAAGGCACAGTAAGTTCCTCACAGGAAAGATTCTGGGAAATTCAGGGCAGGTTTGATGTGCCTAATTGATATGCAAATATAAATTGTTGAAAGAATTTGTTGGGAAATGTACCATGAAATTTGTCCAGGAGATCTGAACATGACACATTCAGAGATCACTCTTTGATAGGATTTTCTTTCCAATATCCATGTAATGTAGAATTTTTTTATCAAATTTATATAGACAATATCAGGTCTTTTTATGATTTGCTCTACCTCCACATGAAGACACCAGTTCAGGTGTTCTGGGTTTATGTAAATTCCCTATTACAGAAGAAGAAAATTACTCATAAGACAAGTCATGAATATTCTGATTTTGACAAATGTTCTCAAAAAAGGCAAAACAATTGTTTGGAGAGTTTGAGCCCCACATCACCACAATATGATGTCTTAGGAAAGGATTGTGAGTCTTTTCTACCATGTTTTTATCTAGTTCTTTCTTCCTTCTATGCAAATGGTTCAAACCCAGTAATATTATGTCCCTTTTTCTCTCCATTGTTCCTCACCCAAATGTAGTACACCATGCTTTCCTATGTGCTTCTTATCTATAATGCTGTTCTTTTGCCCTCAGATATTCTGTTTGCTTTGACTATAATATAGATTTCTTTAGGACATTGTACTTGGAAGAATCAGCCAACCAAATATAAAGGATGAGCATTTAAAAAGAATAAGATTTCAACCCCACATATTTAAATTTATGTATAACGTTACTTAGTTTTTAAATTTTGAGTTCCCAATTTTCTCTCTCTCAGTGTTCCTGCATCTACTGAGAAAGCAAGCAAAACGATAGCAATTATACATGTGAAATAACACAAAACGCGTTTGCATAATAGCCATATTCCAAGAAAAAAATAAAATAGAACAAAGTGAGAAAATCACACTTCAATTTGTTCTCAGACTCTATCAGTTCCCAGTCTGAAAGTGAATAGCATTTATCATTATTGTTCTGTGGAATTAGATCATTACATTGATCAGAATGTCAAAGTCTTCAACAATTGGTCATCATTATGATATTGCTGTTGCCACACACACAATCATCTGACATTTCTTCTCACCACTTTAAATTAGCTCATTACAGATCTGGCCATGTTTCCTTCTGTAACCAGTTCCCTTGAAATTTCTTCTACAAGTAGTATTCTATCACTACCATGTGAACCAACTTGTTCAGTCATTCCCCAGTAAATGAGCATCTCCTCAATTGTTTTTCATGCCAATAAAGAGTTGTTCTAAATATTTTTGTACACATAGGTCCTTTTGCTTTGTTTCTTACTTCTTTGGAATACAGACCTAGAAGTCCTGGGAATCAACATTCTTTGGTCAATTTGGCTTTGTGAGTAGTTATTTTCTTCAATGGATTTTTTCAACCTCTTTTACCAGTACACCAATTAATTTTTTTTACATTATTTTATTCTGTACTTTTGTATCTCTTTCCTAAGCTGTTAATTCTCTCTTCAAATATTCTTGCATCACTCTCATTTCTTTCTCCCATTTTTTTCTCAAACACTTGTATCTCTTTCTTTAACTCTTCCAAAATTTATGTTGTTCTTGGTTCTAATTAGAATTTTGGAGGCTTTAATTGTATCTATTTTAGCATTTTTTTCTTCTGAGTTTATTTCTTGGACTTCCTGCCAGATTATTAGCTTTTCATGATCTAATAATATTTTTTATCCTTTTCCCAGGCTTTTTCTTGCCTTTCAACTTCACGTTAAAGTTGGCCTCTGTTCATCTGTGGATGTGTATGCATTCAAAATGTCCAAGCTTTTGCCAACACAAAATGAGCTGCTATAAATATTTTTCTATATATGGGTTCTTTTCTCATTTGTATGTTCTTTATCCATTTGGGATACAGACCTAGAAGTGGTATTGCTGGGTGAAAGAGTATGCATTTTTATAGCCCTTTGGGCAGAGTTCCAAATTGCTCTCCAAAATGGGCCAACCAGCATTTTTAATTATGTATTTTCCTTTAAAAATTGCATTTAAGGCTTTTATTTTTGCATTATTTTACTCTTCAGAAGTATTGATATTCTGTCTTGTCCTATTCTTATTTATAAGAGATAAAATCATGAAGCAAAAACTCATTACAGTGCATTAAACATTCTTCCATAGTAGTCTCCTATCATTTATGACCAAACAAGAGATAGAAAACATTGTGTAATGCAAAATGGAAAATTTTGATTACATGAAATAATTTTTTTTTGCACAAACAAAGCAGTACAACCAAGATTAGAAAGGAAGCAGAAAACTGGGAAACAATTTTTTACAGCCAATATTTCTGATAAAGGCCTCACTTCTAAATTATAGAGAACTTAGTCAAATTTATAAGAATACAAGTAAATCCCCAATTGAAAAATGGTCAGAGGATGTGAACAAGCAGTTTTAAGATGAAGAAATTAAAGCTATCGTCATATAGATTGTTCTAAATCAATATTGATTAGAGAAATGCAAACCAAAACAACTCTGAAGTACCACCTTACACCTATCAGATGGGTGTAACAATAACCACAACACCCATGGAGGTTATGAATGTGTTGGTATAGTTGTGAATCGCAAAATGTAACAGACCCTCCACTGGAGGGTAGAAACAAAGCCTTTATTCAAACACCAGAAAACTGAGTCCCAGAACCAGAAAGCCAAAGTAATTACAGTAGCCACAGAATTGGTACACATGGTTAATGTAGTGAACACCCACATTCTCAAGCCTTCACAACAGGATAGGCTCCCTCAAGCAGGGATCCCCCTTTCTCACTCATGGTCACTCTTCATCCTGTTTCTTTGAAGTTCTCAGCTGAAATTCCTAAAGGAAAGGTCTCAGCAGAAGCTCCAGCCTCCAGATGCTTACCGCAGGAAATTCTGCCATTCCCAGCTGGGGCTTTTCCTTATATATGCCTTAGCTCCTTCCTGTCCTGGGCCTTCCTGTTACATCAGCAACTTCCTCCCAAGGTGATAACTACTTCTGTGTTAAATAAATAGCTTAAAAAAGGTGTTAAATTGAAACAAGGTCCTAAGTACCTGCTTACTTGCCAATACAAAGGGGCATGGAAGATCTTCAGATTCCATTAATATTACGATAGTCTAACTTGACAAAACAAGAAAATGATGAATGTTGGGGAAGATGTGGGAAAATTCAAAAACTAATTCTTTTTTGGTCTAGTTAATGAACTGATGTAACCATTCTAGAGAGCAATTTGGAACTATGCCCAAAGAGTTATAAAAATGTGTATATCCTTTGATCCAACAATATCATTACTAAGTATATATCCCAAAAAGTTCATACAAAAGGGAAGGGACCCACATGTACAAAAATATTTATAGCAACTCTTTTTGTGGTGGTAAACAACTGAAATTGAGGGGATGCCCATCAATTGAGAAATGACTGAACAAGTTGTCGTATATGAATGTTGATGGAATAATATTGTTAATTGTATTAATAAAAGATAAGCAGATGGATTTCAGAAAAAAAACCTGGACAATCCTACATGAACTGATGCTGAGTGCAGTGAGCAGTACCAGCAGAACATTGTGCACAGTAACAGCAATATCGTGCAATGACCAGCTTTGATAGACAACTCTTCTCAGCAATAAAGTAATCTAAGACAATTTTAAAAATTTCAGGATAGAAAAATGATATTCATATCCACTGAAAGAACTATGTAGTCTGAACTCTGATCAAAGCATACTATTTTCCCTTTTTTTCTTTCTTGTGGTTTTCACCTTTTGTTTTAATATTTCTTTTACAACATGACTAATGCAGAAATATGCTTAATATTAGTAGTGAGTTCTTGTCCCAAAAATTTCAGTTTTGAGGTTTACAAAACTCAAGATAATTATGGGCATTTATGACATTTTTGTGTACCTAATCTAATCCACTTATGATAGCTACTCTGTTCCTTATCTAGTACCTGATAGTTCTGATGATTGCCGCTTTATGATGTAGTTTGAGGTCTTCTGAACTTTTGTTCTTTCAGATGAATATTATTATTTTTAAACTATGTAAAATATTTTGGTAGTCTGATTGGTATATCACTGAATAATTAAATTAATTTAGGTAGAATTTTCATTTTTTTCATATTGGCTCAGCCTATCCATCATAAATATTTTTTCAGTTTTTTAGATTTTACTTTATTTTTGTGAAAATTGTTTTGTAAATTGTTCATATAATTCCTTAGTTAGACTTGGTAGGTAGTTTCTCAATTATTTTATATTGCCCATAGTTATTTTAAAAATCATTTCTCTTTCTATCTTTTGCTGCCAGACTTTATTGGTAATATATATATATATATAAATGCTGATTATTTATCTGCATTCATTTTATCTCCTGAAACTTTGTAAAAAATGTTAAATATTTCAAGTAGTTTTTAGGTTGATTATCTGGGATTCTCTAAGTATACCATCATATCATTTGCAAAGAGTGGTTGTTTTATTTCTTTGTTGCTTATTCTAAATCCTTCAGTTTCTTTTTCTTCTCTTATCATTATAGCTAACATTTCAGTATGATATTGAATAATAGTGGTGATAATGAGCATCTGTACTTAGCTTATTCCCATTAAAGATAAAATTTCCTAATGGTTTTAAGGACTACTTATAATTTTAAAGAAAACTCTATTTACTCTTATGCTTTTATTTACTCCGGAATCTGGCAGCTTATATGGTGCTGAGTTTGGGTCCTAATAGTGGTGTCTGTTGTGTTCTGAGACCAGATGGGGTTTTACTGCATCTCCCAGAGGCTGTGCTGAAGCATGGGGAAGGTTTGGCTGCTGGAGGATGCCTGCTCACCTGGGGCCATGCTGAAGTAGGGGGAGGTCTAACTGCTGGAGGTCACCTGGCCACCTAAGACTGCACTGCTAAAATATGTCTGCTAGACTAGGGCTGCATGGGAACACAAGGAAGTCCTGCACTGGGGAATGCTTACCTACACTGGAGTGCACTGAATTGTGTGGAGATCCACTGCTGGGGGACACCTGGCAGCCCAATGCTGCGCCAGTGCATGAAGTGTTTTTCCAATCTGGAGTATGCTAGTTCCCTTGGCTATGTTAATGTATATGGCGGGGGTGGGGGTCGATGGGGCAGGACTCGTATTGGTATTTGCCTGTTCCACCAGCCTGGGTCTCAGGACCTCCTGCTGGTTTGCTGAAGTGAAACTTACCACCACCTTGCTGAGTTACTATCTGTCCTGGAATGTGGTCCTGTTTCACCTTTAGTGAAATGGACCTTTCTTGCTGATCCTCTAAATTTTCCAGGGTAGGAGATTGCTCCACTTCATCTTGTGCTGACTCTGCTGTTCCAGCACTTTTCCTGAGGAACTATTTGATGTTGTTTCTTTTTTTAAGAATTCAAAAAGGAAGAGTAATAGTACTTACTGCTTACTCTGCCATCTTCCAAATGTGTTTCTTGTAAAAAAAAATAACATATTGTAGAAGTCTGGTTTTTAATCCATTCTACTGTCCACTTCTATTTTATGGGTGAGCACATCCCATTTACATTTATAGTTGTGATAACTGACTGTATTTCTTTTCATGGCATACTTCCCTTCTTTATCTCCTGCTCTGTCTTTTATACCCTCCCTGTCTATCCTCACAAGTGTTTTACTTCTGATCACCACCTCCCCTAATCCACCCTTCTGTGTATCAGCACCCCCCTCCTTTTCTAATCCCCCACCCCCTTATTTGGCAAGGTAGATTTCTGTATTTAACTGAGTGTGTATTTTGTTCTCTCTTTGAGCTTATTCTGTTGAGTTTTACGTTTAAGCTATACTACCCAACCCTCCACCTTTCCCCTCTTATTAGAATAGCTCTTTCTTGACTCCTTTATTAGATAATTTGCCCTGTTCTATCTCCTTGTTCCTTCTTCCAGTACAATCTTCATTTTTCATCCCTTTATTTTACTTTTTGAGGTATCACCGCATCAAAATTACCTTATGCTTCCTCCTTTTGTCTACATATACTCCTAATTGCCTTCAGTGTAATAAAGTTCTTAAGTTACAAGCATTATCTTGCCATATTGAAAAAGAAATAGTTTAAGCATATTGAATCTGTTGTATTTTTCCTTTCTTATTTTTTTTCCTTTTTTATGTTTTTCCTTGAGTCTTGTATTTGGAGATCAAGTTTTTAATTCACCTTTGCCTTTTAATTAGGAATTATTAAAAGTCCTCTATTTTGATAAATGTCCATTCTCCCCCTGAAATATTCAGTTTCACTGAGAAAGTGATTTTTGGTTGTAATCCTAGCTTCTTTGCCTTCTCATGCATAATATCCCAAGACCTCAGGTTTTTTTTAATAAGGGACCTACCAAATCCTGTGCAATTATGCCTATAGCTCCATGATAATTCTATTTTGCTGCTTGCAATACTTTATCCTTCATTTGTGACCTCTAGAATTTGGCTATGATGCTCCTTGGAACTTTCATTTTGGGTTCTCATACAGGTGATGAATGGGGAATGCCTTCATTTTCTATTTTACCCTAAGATTCTAATATATCAGGGCAGTTATCTTCAATAATTTCTCGAAAGATATTGCCCAGGCTTTTCCTTTTTGATCATGACTTTCAGATACTCTGATAATTCTTAAATTATCTCTCTTCTATTTCCTAGCCTAGTTGATTTTCCAATGAGAAATATCATATACACAAACACATTTACATGTATATATGTATATGTACGTTTGTGAATATGTATATACATATGTATGTGTGTGTGTATATATATATATATATATATATATACACACACACAATTTTGTATTATAATATATCGACGTCTTGTGGAGTCACTACCTTCCACTTGCTTAATTATAATTTTTAAGGAATTGGTCCTTTTCATTGACTTTTTGTACTTCCTCTTCAATTAGGCATTTTTCTATTTTTCTTTCTTTCTTTTTTTGTGCTTTTTGGAGGGGGAAGGTAGGGTAATTGGGATTAAGTGACTTGCCCAAAGTAACACAGCTAGTTTTGTGTTAAGTGTCTGAGACAAGTTTTGAACTCAGATCCTCCTGACTCCAGGGCTGGTGCTCTATTCACTGCACCACCTCACTGCCCCAGGTCAATTCTATTTTCCAAGGAGTTATTTTCTTTGGGAACTTTTAAAATGTCTTTTTCCATGTTGTTGCTTCTCTTTTCATAATTCTCTTGAATCACTCTTATTTCTTTTTCCAGTCATATAACTATATAAGTATCTGAAAACAAATGATTAGCTCAATAGATTTAGGAAAAGCCAGTGACAAAGTGCAACAATTACTATTTTTGCTAAAATTTCTAAAATTATAGACATAGAGGGCACTTTTTTAATAACATGAAAAGTGAATAAAAAACTCCAAAAATCCTTTGCAAAATAGATTATGTAAAAAAACTTTCCCAATAAATATAGGAGTAAATCAAGGATGTCCCACCTCTCAATTATGTTGTTTCATTCTAGGAATTCTATCAATAACAAGGTAAAAAAAAGAGTAAATTAAATATATAATTATAAGTAAAGAGAATTTCATACTCTCCCTATTTGATGATGAATTAACAATTTGCTTAAAAAGTGCTAGAGAATCAGGAAAATTCGAATAGATATGATTAATAGCATCAGCAGGTTTGGAAAACTACAAAATAAATCCTCCAAACCCATCTATATATACTATAAATGCAATTTCAAAATCCCAAAGCAATAATAGGAAGTGTAATATTTTTTTATTAATGCTTTATTAACTTCTGATTTACATCATCCGTTTCCGCCAGATTTTGAGTTACAAATTTTCTCCCCATTTCTCCCCCACCCACTGGCCCAAAATAGCAGTCCCACAGGATATCCCCTCCTCCAATCTCCTCTCTCCCACATTTTCCCCCATACCCCTTTCCACTTTTCCAGGGGATCTCTATGCCTCAGTGCTTGCACATCCCATTACCCAATTAAAAGTAAAATGGTATTAATAATATATATATATATATATATACACAAACACACACATGTATACATATATATATATATATATATATACATATTTGAATACTTGATTTCAAAACTTTCAATTCCAGATTCATTCCCCTCATTCCCCATTACCCACCCCTACTGGGAAGATAGAAGTTCAGTATAGGTTGCACATGTGTTGCTAATGCAAAACAATAACATAGTAGATACATTAAAAAAGACTGACTACACTTCCCTCCCTCCCATCCCATCTCCCACCTGCTCTACTCACCACTTTGATCCCGTCTATTTTCAAAAGTGAGAGCTTCCAACCTCCCTCCCCCGCAGCCTACCCTATCTTCTATCATCCCCCCTCTCGTATCCCCCCCACTGTTCTCCTAGAGGATGAGATACCCTAATTAGTGTGTATTTCAATCCCTCCTCAAGCCACATTCAATGTGAATAAGGTTGACCCATTCCCATTTGCCTTCCTATTCTTCCCCTCCATTGTAACCATTTTCCTTTGCCTCTTCTGTATGAGATAGTTTACCCCAATATGCCTCTCCCCATCTCCTCTCATTATATTCCTCTCACCTCTTAATTTCACCTTTTAAGTATCATCCCTTCCTTTTAAATTGGTCCCGTGCCCTCTATCTATGTATACCTGTAAACGTATATACACACATTCACATATGTATTCATATGCCCATATACCCTCATATATATATTTCTAATCCCTTCCACTACTGAGAAAAGTTTCATCAGTTACAATTATTGTTTTTTTCCATGTAGGAATGTCAATAGTTCAACTTCGAAAAGTTCCTTATGATTCCTTTTCCCTGTTTACCTTTTCATGCTTCTCTTTCTTCTTGTATCTGAATGTCAAATTTTCTATTCAACTCTGTTTTTTTCAGCAAGAATGCTTGAAAGTCCTCTATTCCACTGAATGACCTTATTTTCCCCTGAAACATGATATTCAGCTTTGCTGGGTAGGTGACTCTTGGTTTTAATCCCAGCTCCTTTGACCTCCGGAATATCATATTCCAAGCCCTTTGATCCCTCAGTGTAGAAGCAGCCAGATCCTGGGTTATCCTGATTGTGTTTCCACAATATTCAAATTGTTTCTTCCTGGCTGCTTGTAATATTCTTTCCTTAATCTGGGAATTCTGAAACCTGGCTATAATATTCCTAGGAGTTTTCTTTTGGGGATCTTTTTCAGGAGGTTATCGATGGAGTCTTTCAACCTCTATTTTGCCCTCTGGTACTAAAACATCAGGGCAGTTTTCTTTGAGAACTTCCTGGAGGATGATTTCTAGGTTCTTACTTTGGTCATGGCTTTCAGGCAATCCAATAATTTTGAAATTATGTGTCCTGGATCTATTTTCCAGGTCAGTGGTTTTTCCCATGAGATATTTCACATTGCCTTCTATTCTTTCATTTGTTTGGATCTGTTTAACAGCACCTTGATTTCTCATAAAGTCATTAGCTTCCATTTGTTGCAATCTAATTCTGAACCAATGATTCTCCTCATTGAGTTTTTGAGATTCTTTTTCCATCTGAAAAATTCGGCTTTTTAAGGTATTCTTCTCCTCATTGCCTTTTTGGGCCTCCCTTTGCCATTTGAGTCAGTCTGGTTTTTAAGGTATTATTTTTCTCAGTCATGCTGTTGACTCTCATTTCAAAATTTTCTTGCATTGTTCTCATTTCTCTTCCCAATTTTTCCTCCACTTCTCTTATCTGCTTCTTAAGGTCTTCTATGGCCTGTAACCAGCTCGTATTTTCCTTTGAAGCTTTTTTTCAGTCATATAATCAATGAGGTTTGGAGTAATTTTGTTTTATGATTAATACTTCATAATACAGATTGAAATCTGTTAATGCTATATACCATGCATTTTTCTCATTCTATCTTTTTTCTCTCTTATATTTTAGTTTACATCATTGATTTCCACAAGATTTTGAGTTACAAATTTTCTCCCCATTTTCCCCTACCCACCACCCCAAAATAGCAATCCCAATGAATATCCCCTCCCCCAATCTGCTCTCTCCCATATCTTCCCCCATACCCCCTCTGCCTTTCCAGTAGGGCATGATGTATCTCTATTCCCCAGTGCCTGTATATCTCATTTCCCAGTTGCAGGTAAAGTAATAGTATATATATTTGTATCACTTTTTGATATTGAAACCTTGAATTCCAGATTCGTTCCCTTCCTCCCTTGTCACCCACCCTTACTGGGAAGATAAGCAAATTAATATTGGTTGTACATGTGTAGTGACACAAAAACATTTCCATAGTGGATATATTGTGAAAGAATGATGATATTTCCCTCCATCCTATACCACCCCCACTTCTTCTATTCTCTACTTTGATTGTATCCCTTTTCAAAAGTGGGTGCTTGTAACTTCACTGTCCTCAGCCTGCCCTCCCTTCCATTATCCCCCCTCTCATTCCCTTGTCCCCTACTCTCCTGTAGGGTTAGATACATATTTAGTGTGCATGTCATTTCTTCCCTAAGCTAAATCCAATGATAATAAGGTTGCCCATTCCCTTTTGAGTTCCTGTTCTTCCCCTCCATTGTAACAGTCTCCCCTTGCCTCTTCTATATGAGATAATTTACTCCATTCTGCCTTTCCCCATCTCTTCTCATTATACTCCTCTCTCACCTCTTCATTTCACCGTTTAAGTATCGTCCCTTCCTATTCAATTGTTCCTGTGCCCTCTGTCTAGGTACACCTGTACACATATATACACATACTCACATATGTATTCATACACCCATATACCCTCCTACATAGACATCTATATGTATGTATACATATACACACACATTTCTATTCCCTTCAATGATTTTCATACTGAGAAAAGCTTCATAAATTACAATTTTTGTTTTTCCATGTGGGGATGTAAAAAGTTCAACTTTGGTAAGTTCCTTATGATTTCTTTTCCCTGTTTGCCTTCTCATGCTTCTCTTGCTTCTTGTATCTGAATGTCAAATTTTCTGTTCAACTCTGTTTTTTTTTCATCAAGAATGCTTGAATGTCCTCTATTCCACTGAATGACCATATTTTCCCCTGAAACATAATACTTGGTTTATGCTGGGTAGGTGTTTGTTGTTTTTAATCCCAGATCCTTAGACCTCCGGAATATCATATTCCAAGCCCTTTGATCCCTCTGTGTGGAAGCCACCAGATCCTGTTTTATCCTGATTGTGTTTCCAAAAAATTCAAAGTGTTTCTTCCTGGCTGTTTGTAATATATTCTTCTTGATCTGGGAATTATACAAAGTGACTATACTATTCCTAGGAGTTTTCTTTTAGTGATCTTGTTCAGGAGGTGATCAGTGGATTCTTTCAACTCCTCTTTTGCCCTCTGGTTCTAAAACATCAGGGCAATTTTCCTCGAGAATTTCTTGAAGGATGATTTCTGGGTTCTATTTTGATAATGATTTTCAGGTAATCCAATAATTTTTAAATTATATCTCCTGGATCTATTTTCCAGGTCAGTGGTTTTTCCAATGAGATATTTCCCTTTGCCCTTTTTTAATTTGTTTGCACCTGTTTAATAGTATCTCAATTGCTCATAAAGTCACTAGCTTCCATTTGCTCCAATCTAATTCTGAAGGAATGATTCTCTTCAGTGAGCTTTTGAGATTCTTTTTCCATCTGGCAAATTCAGCTTTTTAAGGCATTCTTCTCATTGCCTTTTTGAGCCTATTTTGCCATCTGAGTTAGTATATTTTTTTAACTAGCTCATATTTTTCTTGGAAGCTTTTGGTGCAGAGTTCTGACTTCTCTGTATTCCTTCTGTTCCTTGCTTTGATCCTTTTTGTCCCCCAAAAAGGTGTCTAATGTCAGATTGCTCGGTTTGCTTTTATTCCTTTGCTTGATCATGTTGCAACTTAATTATTTGATATTTGAGCTTTTTTCCACAGTAGAACTCTGCTACCAGAAAGGGGGGCTTTATCCCAATTGTTGGGGATTTTGCAGTTGCTTGAGTTACTAGTTGGCTGCCTTATCTGGAGCCTCCACATGCTCTGGTCATGCACCCCAGGACCTCCCCCCTAGACAGTGATCCAGATCCAAGCAGGTTAGTGCAAGAGAGGTAACCTCAGACTGGCTGCTTGGTCCTCTTACAATTTACAGGTGAGGATCTCTGATGCAGCATGGCCATGGAGCCTCAGTTTCTTCTTGCCCTGTGGGCAAAGGGCAGATGGCACTCCCATACTCCCTCTTTCTGCAAAGTCTATACTGACCTCTCACTATCTCTTTGGCATCTATGGGTTCATAATTCTGGAAACCACCACAGGTGCTGGTGATCTGAAATCCCTCCATGTGGTGGCTGGTCCGGGCGCCCAGAGGCTAAAACATCAGGCTTGTGTGGGGCTGAGCTCAGGTCCCAGAGCATTGTGTCAGCCCCTTTCTGCAGTCCTGCTAGGCTGTCTTCAGCAGGAGGTTAGCTTCTGTCTGTTATTTTGTGGGTTCTGTAGCTCCAAAGTTTTTCTAGAGTCATTTTTAACATGAATGGTGGAGTTGGAAACTGGAGCCACACAGGAGTTCTACTTCTACTCCACTATCTTGACTCGGCACCCCCCCTCTCTCCCCCAGCCTTTTAACATATTATTTCTTCAAATGATATTTGTTTTAAATATTGCCAGTTAATATCTCTTTGACAATGGCCTTCTTCCACTAATTAAGTTTTAAAAAATTAAGATAATCACCATTTTTATTACCTTGGCAAGGCCTATACATGAGTAGTGGATATCATTTTTTAATGTAATTGAGGACTCTCTGTTTGGATACTATTTTCATATCTTGGACATATGGTTTTTATTCAGTGATATCCAATATTTTATAATCTATTTTTTAACTGTATCTTCATATGTAAGAAGTATGGGTTACTAGTGTTTCCATTTTTTTTTGTTCTTGTTCACTTCATAGGGGAAAAGTGGTAAGGAAATACTGTTTTTATTCAAGAAAAGAAAAATAAAAGTAGAAAAGCAAATAAATGAATATCCACTACTCATGTTTAGGCCCTGACAAGTTTAATAAATATGGTGACTACCTGATTGTTAAAAATATGTAATTGGTCTAATAAGAATACAATTTTCAAGGAGATATTCAGTGGCAAAATTTAAAATAAAAAAAGCAAAATATTATCCGAGTCAAAAATGTAGGATTTATTCTGTATTTTGAGCCCATAGTAGTGTTTCTGAAAGTTATTAATTGGGTGGAGCCAAAATGGCAAAATACAAGCACAAACTTGGCATGAGCTCCCATTCTAATAATTTACAACACATGTAAAAATGACTCTAAACAAATTTTAGAGCTACAGAACTCACAAAGTGACAGAAAGAAACAAATCTCCCACTGAAGTCTGCCTGGCAGGTCAACAGGAAGGGTCTATGGCAGCTGGCTGGGAGCCCAGTGCAGTCCCACCTGAACCCCACGATTCCAGCCCCAGGGCAGCCACAAACCAGCAGCAGGCAGAGCCAACTTCAAGAGAAGGAATCATCAGCAGCTGTGGAGGTTTCCAGACCTCTCAATCCATAAATGCCAAAAACAAAGTAAAAGGTCAGTGTGGAACTCTGTTGGAACAGGGGGTCAGAAGAGAATTTGAAAGGGAATGGGATAACCTTAATCTCATTGAATTTGGTTTAAGGAGGAAATAACATACACGCTTCATTGGGTATCTTACCCTACACGAAAGTAGGGGCAAAAAGGATAAGAAGGGGGATGATTGAAGGGAGAGCAGATTGGGGGAGAAGGTAGTTAGAAGCAAACACTTTTAAAAAGTGATAAGGTCAAAGGACATAATAGGATAATTGGGGGGTGGGATAAGACGGAAGGAAATATAGATAGTGTGTCATAATATAAATACTATGGAAATGTTTTGCGTAACTACACATGTACAATCTATATTGAATTGCTCATCTTCCCAGTGGGGGTGGGTGATGAAGGAAGAAGCGAAAACACGTGGAACTTAAAGTTGTAAAAACAAATGTTTATTTTATTTTATTTTTTTACTGTTAACTGGGAAATAAGATATACAGTACTGGGGTATAGAAATCCCCATCTTGCCCTACTAGAAAATTAGGGAGAGATGGGGGAGGACATAAGAGAGAACAGATTGGGGGAAGGAGTATTTAGTAGGCTTGCTATTTTGGGGTGTCAGTTGGGAAAAGATGGGGGGAATAATTTTAACTCAGTTTTGGCTGGAATTGTATGTTAAAAACTAAAAGTAAATAAATTGGAAAAAAATATTAACGTGATTCATCTTTGGTTCACTGGTGTCATGTTTTATTTTTTTTCTTTTACCTGCATTAGAATCCAAAAATCTTTCAAAGTTATTTTTTTCCTTTTAATGTTATTATTGTATAAATTATTCTCTCAGATTTACATACTTTACTCTCAATCTGTTGAATTCTCAATTTCCTTTGTCACTCTCTCTTTGGTTATACTCAATTATCTTTCTTTAAATGGACTTATTATAATTTGCTAAGCCATTCTCCAATATATGGTTACACCCTAAGTTTTTATTTTTACTACTGAAATGTGTTGCAATATTTTTCTATGTATGTTTCTTTTTTCTTTTTCTTTGATCTCTTTAAAATATGGGCCTAGGATTGATATTGCTGGCACAATAAGCCTACCTAGTTTACTGATTTTAGGCCATAATTCAAAATTGTTTCCCAGAATGGTTGGAATGATTCATAACTCTACTAACTGTTTATTATCATGCCTTTTGTTCTATACCACCTAAAATATTTCTCATTTTCACCCATCTTATGGGTATATGTTAGAGTTTCAGAGTTGATTTTATTTAAATTACTCCAATTAGACCTACTAATAAACAATCAAAATTTTTCCATTCCTTAGATATGTATTCATTTCTGTAAAAAATGTTTTATTCTGAGAGTATCTTTACAGATATACTAACATGAATTTTATATATTCTTTAATTGTTTTGAATGGAATTTTATCTATTTTTCTTGCTGTTTGGTTTGTAATTAGATATTCTCATGATTTGTGGAGGTTGATTTTACATTCTTTGCAAATTTATTAATTGCTTAAATTAATTTTTTTCAGCTCTGTAGAATTTTCTAAGTAAATCATTATATCTGTGAAAATAAATAGGTTGTTTCCCCTTTTTGCCTATGGTAATTTCCCCAATTTCTCTTTCCTTTCCTACTGCTACAGCTATCATTTTAACACTATGTTTAATATTAGTGTCAATAATGTATAACCTTAATTTACCTCAATTTTATTGGAAGGACTTCTAATTGTTCTTTATTACATATACTTAACCTTCTTTTTATATGTACATTATTCTCTATATTAGGTAAAAATCAGTTTATTCCTCAGCTTCCAAATATTTTTAACAAAAGAAGCTATTGGATTTTATCTAAAACCTTTTTTTAACCTTTTCATATGATCATGTGTTTTTTTATTTGTTCTTTATGTGATTTATTTTTATATTTTCCCTTGTACTGAAACAACCTTTTATTCCTAATATACATTGAACCCATTTTGTATAGCATATAAACTTTATTTAAAATGTTTCAATCAATGTTTCCAAGTGACATTGATCTATTCTTTTCTTTCTCTTTTTTAAAAATCTTACTATGCATTGCTTACTGATAACCATTTTGATATCAATGAAAAAGTTTAGATAAGTTCCATCTTTTACTTAAAAAAACACTTAATATATTGTTTGGGTTAATTATTCTTTTAATGATAAACTTCACATCAATCTCTATGGTTCTTTTTTTTGCAAGTTCATTTATTGCTTGTTCAAATTATTTTTTCTCATAATGTTTCTTTTAAATAATCTATTTCTTTTTTTTGTTAATATTGGTATCTTATATCTTGTAAGTAGTCATGTATTTGCTCCGTTATTTTTTGGCATATAATTATGCAAAATATCATATTACCATTACTCTCTCTTCAATTGTTAATAATGTCAAGTATATTTTGTAGTTGTACATATGTTAATCTGACATGCATGTTTGCTTGTTAGTTCCAAAGTATTTTGTATGAATTTAAAATATTTTTCTTATTAGTGTTTCTTCTTGCTTGTACTCTAAAAATGCTGATGTTTTAATTGATTTATTATTATTCTGCTCTTCTCTAAAGCTATCAATCACGACAGCTTTTAAAATAATACTTTAGATTTTTAAATGCCATTATACTATCATTTGCAAGTAGAAATAATATATGTCCTCTTTGCTGATATTTATAGCTTTAATTGCCATCACATGTACTCCCTCTAACATTTTAAGAAATGTCATTTCATAATGGGGACATTTTTGTTTATTATTTTTATGCTCTGAAAATTGTAATGCTTTCCCATTGCAAATAATGCTAAGACTTGGTTTTGCGCTTATTCTTTGGAGAGCTTTTAAAGTAAATGAGTCCAACATTTTGCCAAAGGCTTTTTTTCTGAGCCTAATGAAATAATAATGTGGTTTTTGCTATTATGATTAATTTTGTTAATTGCTTCCTAATAGTGAATCATTCTTTCATTCTTGGTGGAAACAAACTGGTGATAATAAATTATTTTTGTATGTATAATTTCAATTTCCTTGCTAGGATTTTATTTAAAAATTGGATGTGTGTATGTGTGTGTGTATGTGTGTGTACACACACATATACACACATATATACATATACATATATATATATATACACACACACCTACATGTTACTAAAGTTGAACTCTATCTGACTTGTCTTTCAATAGTTTAGGAAATAAACATATTTGTTTCATTAAATAAGACTGACTGGCAGAGTGCCTTCTGTCTCTGTGCTTTAGAATTATTTTTTAGTACCAATAACAATTATTCTTTAAATTTCTAATAGAATTCAGTTGTAAATCCTTTTGATGCAGGGGATTTTAATGTCAGGATATTTATGTGTTACTTGATGCCTTTTTCTTGTTTTGTTAATTGATGCAATTCAAATTTTTGCAAATAATTATCTATTTCATTGTACTTCTAAATTTTGCTGACATAAACTTGTATATTTTACTTTAAGATAATTATCTCTATTTTCTCTTCATTGTGAAAATATCTTCCTTTTTATTGTGATAATTTGATTTTATATTCCTTTTCTTGGTTAGGTAAGCTAATTGTTTAGTGATTTTTTTTCTTTTAAAATTAGCTTTTTTTTGCTTATCAGTTTCTTTTAGTTGTAATTTTTAGTTTCCCTGATCTTACATTTTTTAAGATTTAAAAAAATATATACTTATTAAGGCTTTAGTGTGCCTATTACCTAGTCTTTTAAATTGCATTCTCAATCAATTTCCCTCTTTTCACTAATGTGAAACATTAAGAGATATATGCATTTTCCTATGAAAATTCTTTAAAAAATAGTGTTTCTGGGGGCAGCCAGGTAGCATAGCAAGTAAGAGCACCAGCCAAGTGTTGGGATGACATGGGGATCAAATCTGGGCTCAGATACTTACCACCACCCCCAGAAAAAACTGGCCGTGTAACCTTGAGCAAGTTACTTAACCCGATTGCTTTAAAAAAAAAAAAGAATAAAATAGTTTTTCTGTTTTTGGTTCTAGATTACTTGTTGGCTTCTTAAACTCCCTTTTTCTTTCTTAGGAGTTTTAATTTTGTGACCTTTTCATTTATTTGACTTTTACCCCTCCAATGAAACATTGTTGTGAAGTACATACTCATTTAAATTGAACTTTTCTAAATCTGTTCAATTTCCTTTAGTCTATTTTCACAGTGGTTTTATTAGCTCTTCATGTTTTTTTTTTGTTTCCCTTGTTTTAACTATTATTTCTAAAATAGACCCTTGTGATTCTGTAGACCTAGTTGTTGTGTGTCTCTGTTGGTCCATTCTGACAATTCTCTATTCTTTTAGACTGCTGGTTTCAGAAAAGATCTATTTTTTCTTATTAGGTAAAAATGGCTTGTTGTTACATGGCCACAGAGTTCTGAGAGGCTACTGAATTGGAAACTATTTTTCACCTTTACCATATCTATCTTCATTACTGGTCTCTAGTCATTTATAGGACTATTTTCAGTACCTATGCTGACCTTAGCACCCTATCTTAAAGAGGTTGATGGAAAGTTCCACAGTATGTCATTGAAGAAAAATACAGAAAATACTTTGCAATTAGGAATAGCCTACACTTATGTGCACATATCCTGACTTTGGCATGTAATTGACATGAAGTTTCCATGATATTGACATATCATTTAATATTGGCAAGAATTTAACGTGATGTTTACATGGCATTGGCATGATTTTTTAATATTGTGACATTAGCTTGTCATTTTCATGAATTGGTATGTTGTTTAATATTGGTGTGACATTACTGTTGGCTTCCAATTTCTTCTCAAATCATATCAGCTACTCATAACTAGCAAAACAAATCTGAGATCCTCCCTAATTCAGAATCTTTTTTTTCTCAAACACGTTATGACTCCTCACTTTTTTATAGCAACTGGCTTTCCTTTATCTCAATCAACAGAAGTGATCTGATTCATGAACTCAATGTAAAACAATAGGTTGATTGCTCAAAGATAATCACATAAAGTTAATACCTAGAGTTACTAACTAGAGTTATGGTTTCCATGAAGAAAATACTTGAAGCTTTTGTATAATGCAGCTTCAAAATGGGTAAAGGGGGAATTAGAGGGAGGAGTATTAGGATCTAATTTCCAGTTACTACTGTGTTCTTTGGTCTTTTTGTCTGGATGTTTTTGTGATATTGGAGTGATATTTTATCTTTATGTGAAATTGGTGTGGTGTTGATAGGATATTTAATAACGATGTGATGTTGCTGTGACAGAAATGTCATTTTTCCATGACATATTGGTATGAATTTATTGTAGTGTTTGTGTGACATTAGCATAATATTGATGTGATGTTTGTGGGATACTGGTGTTATGCTTTATATTGATGTGAAATTGGAATGATATTTGCATGACATTGGTAGGACAGTGGCATGTATTGTTGTTGTGTTTGTGTGGCATCAATGTGCTGTTTAAGACTGTTGTGACGTTTACAAGATATTGGTGTGAAGTTTAATGTTTGCATTACATGTTTGTGACATTAACATGATATTTGTATGACACGTACATGAAAGCAACATGAAATTGACATGTCATTGGTGTGATATAGGTATGATATCTGCCATACATTTTACTGATATAGTTGTGATGCTTGTATGTTATTAGTGTCATGTGTGCATGATAGTTGAATGATATTTCACATTTCCATGAGTTTGGTATGTGATCAACATGAAATTTCCATGATATTGACATGGTATTTAATGTTGGCAAGAACTTGGTGTGAGCTTACATGATTTTGGTATGATTTTTTTATGTGACATTAGCTTGACATTTTCATGAATTGGTATGATGTTTAATATTGGTGGGTGTGACATTGGCATGATATTGATGTGGCATTAGTGTGATGTTTAATAGCAGTGTAACATTGACTGATATTGGTGTAATGCCTGTGTGGTATTGACATGACATTTCCATTATATTGGTGTGACATCATCGGATATTTAATACAACATATTGTTGGATGGATATTTGTGTGACATTTGCATGACATTGTTATGACATTGGCATCATTTTGCTATCTTCAGTGTGATGTTTGATATTGGCAAGATGTTGGTGTCATATCAGTGTGACAATTGCTTGACATTGGCATGATGTTTCTGTGACTTCGGAGTGAATTTTGCATCTATTCCAACCCTTTCACTTTGAACATGAAGAATATTATGCACAAAGCAGTAAAATGACTTGTCCATGCTCTCCTATGTTATAGGTAGCAAAGATGGGATTCTGACTCAGGTCCTCTGATTCTCAAGTCAGATCACTTTCTAGTAGAGTAGTCTTGGTCCTGGAGAATAATTGATGAAATACATTTCCCAGTTCCAAAAAGAGGGGTGTCAGATTAGGGATATACAATATTACATATGCAATTCTAAGTGCCAGTTTGATTGTTTGGTTTTGCTTAAGTGTGTTTTTTTCTCTTATACGGAAGCATCCAGAGGGGGTAAAAGGCATATTCTGAAAATGAATGAAGTAAAATGACCTCAATAAAACCACCTCGGATAAAATAAAAAATACAAGGTAGAGGTTGGGCTAGATGATCTTTCAGTCTTCTACTTCTAAAATTCTGATTTTAAACCAGCCAAAAAGACAAAAGTCTTGTCCACCCATTGAGGTTTGAGGTTAAAGCTTGGTTGGGTGGTTAGTTAGTTGTTGTCCTTCATTCTTGAAAAGATCAAAGTGACGCCACTCTACTGGAATTAAGCTGCAGTGTGTCCACCTGTGGCTGAACAGACCAATACAAGTTTGGAAGACTCTACCATAGGTTGATCATAAATAGTCCATGGGAACTTTTGGAGTGGAGATATCTCTAAATTGGTACATTGCATGTTTCTTTTGAGCTACTGGAAATCTGCTTTCCTCATAGAGCACAGTGCAAACTTTTTTTAATTTTTTTTTTTTGCTTCTTGGAGGGCTATTGGGGTTAAGTGACTTGCCCAGGATCACAGGGCTGTTTATTTTTTTTTTGTGTTAAGTGTCTGAGGCCAGATTTGAACTCAAGTCCATACTTCAGAGCCAGTGCTCTATTCACTGTGCCACCTATCCACCCCTTGCACAGTGCATTCTTTGATGCAGGTACACATGCTCAGTAGTTTGATGCAAGTGTCTCCCATATGAAGCAATCAATTTCAAACTTCTTCAGAGAAATATTGAGAGTGTCCTGGTATTGCTTCTTCTGACCTCCATGTGAGCACTCATTTTGGGGTACTTCTCCATAAAAATAATTTATACAAATGTACATTTGGCATTTAAACATGGCCAATAGTGTAAGTAAAGAAGTGAAGCAAATGCATGTCCTTCAGGTCTGAACCTCAATGATTAAATTTCCCTATTTCTTAATAGTTTCTTCCTTTTTGAAGTGAAGAAGATCCCAATCATTTTCCATTCAGCCACATTCAATGAATTTCCATTTCATTTAGTTTTACTAAAACATGTCTGCTCATGTCACCTCCACCCCCACTCAATAAACTCCAGTGACTTCCTATTGTTTCCAGTCACAAATACAAAAGGCTGTTTGGCATTCAAAGCCTTTCATAATATAGCCCCTTTTCCTACCTTTCCAGTATAATTATATATTGTTCCCCAACAGGTACTCTTTGATCCATTGACCTGGTCTTCTTGCTGCTCCATATGTAAGACATTCTATCTCTAAGCTCCAGACATTTTCTCTGGCTGTCCCCCATGTTACACCCTCCTATTCTCTGACTACTAACTTCTTGGCTTCCTTTAAAGCCCAACTAAAATTTCACATTCTAATCCTTTTCTATTTCAGTTCTTTCCCTCTTTTAATTATTTCCTATTTATCCTTTGTATATATGCGTTTGCATGTTGTCTCCCCCATCAGATTCTAAGCTCCTTGAGGCAAGGGACTATCTTTTTCTTCTTTTTATATCCTGAATGTTTGATACAGTGCCTGGCCTATAGAAAGTACTTAATCAATGTTCATTGAATTGAATAAATAAGCAAGTTTTCCTAAATACAGCACTGGTTATCCATTTACCACCCACTATTTCAAAGATTCATGTATAAATACAAACACATGCATCAATATATTTTTGCAATATATTTGCTTATATATATGTGTGTTTATTGTGTGTGTATACACACATCAAAGTGTTTACTGATCTTGTCATTTTAATGGGAATTATAAAGGGTTTTCCCTGTTATTAATGCCATTGCTGAGAGCATTCATTTTTTTTAAAAAAGAGGCAGGGATAGTTATATATATATATATATATATATATATATATATATATATATATATATATATATATATGTCAAGAAGGCAATCCTGTGGCAATTACTTCTGTTCAATTAGTTGATTGGTAATTTTTCTATTCCATTTCAAGATTCCCTTTCTAGTATTTTCCCCTATTTTTTAGCTAAAACATTCTTTGTAAGGAAAACTCTGGGGAATGTTCACCTGAATGGAATAAAAGTGAAAACTTCTCAGGTAACATTCCAGAAATCTGAATACAATTGTAATAAAATACCCAAGATTTAGTAACCTGGGCTGGGACCTTTGCTTTGCTTCCCTGGTAATAAGTTGAAATTTTTGCTAAGCTTAGCTAACATAGGAAGGGAAAGCACAAATTCTGCAAATCTAAACACAGGCCCAAATGTTCCAGACTTCTTTCCACTGACCACCACCTGACTTGTATAACTATAAAATCAGAACTCCTGTTATGGAACTCTGGGCAGGTCACCATGTACTAAAATTTCCATGATTCATAAAATACCATCTGCTTTCATATCTAAGTTGATACTGATGACATATTTGTCTGTTTTCATGTCTGCTAGATATGGACCTTCCATTTTTTTTTGATATTACTGACATTTCATCTGTAAATGCCAGCAGATTCTTTTGCAGTTAGATTGTGCATGTCAGTTCCTGATTAACAAGAATAGGACAGGACAAAGTGGGGGGGGGAAGGGGTTGTCTTTTGGGTATATAACCAAGCTTTGCGTTTTGTATTTTGCCTCTCTGACTAGACTCCCTTAAGTAGCGAGATGACCCTTCTTGCAAGAAGAAATAATTAAATAAATCCTTCCTGTTTTATTAAACAGAAATAATTTTATTAAATTAAATTTATCAAACAGAAATAAAATAGAAAAGAAATAATTAAATAAATCCTGTCTCTACTTGGAGATATCTCTGCTTATTTTATTTTGGGCAAAGGTCGTCTTGTCCCACTCAACACCTGTGACGGTTACTTCTGATAACAAATCTGTACTAATATTAAGCTCCTACTTCTCCATGGTTTTAATGAGTTCTGCTTGTCTGGCTACCACTAAACATATTATTCTCAGTCCCATCTCCTTCCATTCAACAATAATATGCTGATCTGAGACCATAGCATTTAATTATCTCTTAAATCTGTTAAGTAGAGAATGATCAATTGACTTAGTACTTCTATCTTGTGAAGGGGTTAAAGTTGACTATTAAAATAACATGGATAGGGCAGCTAGGTGTTGCAATGAGTAAAGCGCCAGTCCTGGAGTCAGGTGGACCGGAGTTTGGTTCTGGCCTCAGATACTTAACACCCACACACACACACACACACACACACACACACACAAACCAACCAAAGCTAGTCATGTAACCTTGGGCAAGTTACTTAACCCCAATTGCTCCCCCCCCCAAAAAAAAAGCAAAAAAATAATAACATAGATGGAGACTTTCAGTTTTAAGGAAGGAAGGGAAATTCATTCCAGTGGTCAAATGTAAGTATTGGAGAGAGTTTTGCAGAAAGCATTTCTCAGATGATGAAAGAAAAGAATTCGATGGGAATGACCCCTGAAAGAGAATATTGTATAGCCCCTTTATGTTAAACTTACACTTACTAGCAGGCAAAGGAAACAATGACTTTAGAGGTATTTTTTGAAGGTGCCTAAAATGTCCCTCTGATTAAAAATCTGTTCCATATAAAAGTGTCCCGAAACTTAAATTTTCCAACACTGCCATCTCTCCCCTTAAGAAAGATTAAAGTTTAACCCTTAAGATATTAATTGTATAAAAATTTCATTAACTAAAAATGATGAACTTATTGTCTAGTTGATGCTTTCTTAATGATTAATTGACCACAATAATTCATCACACTAATACATCTCTATGGAAAGAAGGATAATAATAGATATATGATGGTTAAGCTTTGGTGGAGGGAGCAAGGTGCTGATCAAACCACATGACAATACAGAGGTAGTGGTAATGGATGTTGTGGTAGTGGGGCAATAGATAGGAGAGGTAATGTGAGGACATTCTGTACTTGAAAAGCCGAACAGTTAGTGTGAGTTTCCCTCACCCCTTTCCCACTGCCATGTTACCATGTAACTGTAGTGTGAAGCAGTCATTGCCCAGATAGACTTAAATTTGTTCCACCAGATAATATTATATGTCTGGGGGAAGACAGTAGGGACTGGTGGCAGGTCTTTAGCTAGGGGTCATCTCATGCTGAAAGGATAACTATAGATCACTAATTACAAAGTCAGAGTTGATTCTGTGTATCTTTTTTTTCCCCCTTAATATGCAGAGGCTAGGGTGGAATTTCTTTTTTAAAGAATTGTTTCCTATTTTTGATCTAGCACACTATGATTTCAAATTCCGTGTTAAATCAAATAAGGTCCTTGAATAACACATTTACTTTAATGTGGATTGGAAGGAATAACTAGTTAAACCCTGGTAAAATTTTCAGAAGGAAAAAAATAATGGTTTTCTTAAATTAGATTTTCTATTTTACTTAGTAGAAACTTAGTTGTTTTTTTTTTAAATTAAATCTGCTGCAATCTTTCATCCAGATTCTTAAGCCCAAGACAAGATAACAGAAAATTTTGTTCATGATCTTTCCCGTTTTTGAATCCCCATCACATATTGTGCCTCTCTTAAAGCATTTCTCACAGCCTTCTTGATGTCTTGGTTCTTTGTATATTTGTCTTATGTCCTTACCCCCTACCGGATTGTAAGTATCTTAAAGACAGGGCATTTATCTTTGTTATGTCTCTTTCCCTACCAACTCCCAAAATACTATCTTGTTCCCATTAAACATTCAACAATAACCAAAAACAAAACAAAACATTTGAGTTAATCAATGAATGGTGCATTGATTTTGTGCATTTTTAATCACTGCACTTTTAGTAACTTTGACCTGCCATGCAAAAAATTTGCTAGGGATTTGAATTGAGAGCTTTGGATAGGAATCTTGGCTGTATGGATTGCAGTTTCTTGACCAAGTTTTTCCCCACTTCATACCTTAGTTGTACTATCTGCATTAGGAGAGTGATGGACTAATACATTTCTCCGATTATTCTTAACCTATAATGATGATGTGATGAATCTCAGAAATAAGAAAGACTAGAAATAAGTTACTTTGAAAATTGGTATATTTACTGACAGAGTTACTATTTCATAGTAAATAGAAGGTTAGTCTTTGAATCAGGAACACCTGCATTCAAGTCTTGCATCTGACTTATCTTGAATTCATGATTCCAGAGAAGTCAAAACTCTTCACTACGACAGTCAACTCTCTAAGGCTAGAAATTGCAGAATACTTTTTTTTTAAATTTTGCATTAATAGAGAGAATTCCTTATCAGAAGCTCTCTACACTGATGTAATGGAAACATATCATCCTTTATGTCAACTTTTCTTAACAAGATATAAGCATTTCCCCCCAAATATCCTAGCATATGGAGTGAGTCTGAGATCTAAATCTTCCCCATGTATATGACCCTGACAGTCTTTCCCTTCTCCAGCATTTATACTCTAATTTTCAGGTCCTTTGATGGCTTACATTTATCTTTCCTTTTGAAAACTCATTTAATGCACAACTTCAACTACAGAGTACAGACATCCAGCATGAACTTTTCACCAAAATTTCAAGGAAGGAGAGATAAAGAGGGAGTGAACTAATAGGCATCCTGTCATTAAACTCTTCCTGCTACCAACTCCTGTTTTAAACCTGCTTTGCAATCATTCTTTAGAGGAGGCTAAATATGAAGTCCAAGCTTTTGGCTGAACTATGGAAAAAGAGTCCCTCTAGAATAGAATTATCTCAAGAGAATAAAAATGTCTAATCCCAGAACCACGAGTTTTCTCTTAATATTTGCTAAGAGTGCCAAATAGTTTCATAGATTTAAAGTTGAAAGTGACCTTAGAGGTCATCTACTCACACTCTTTTCACTTGACAGATCATGAAGCTGAATGAGGCAAAGAGAGGTTACATGACTTATTACATAATTACATACATTAAGAGGCGAATCAGAATTCAAACTCTCATTTCCTGATCCTAGATCTTTCTCCTTCCAAGTTATTTCTGCTCACTGGCTTTACACACTGGTATCCTAGAGAGAAGGGTCTTGGAGGTCTTCTGATTCAATTTGTGAATGGGGGGATAAGGACAAGAGAGATGGAGTAGTTTGCTCATGGTAAACTTGTGGTCAGTGATAGTACTTGGGAATGGCATTGGGATTGGGTCCTCTAATAGGAATGCAATGCTCATTCCACTATACTACAATAATTCCCTCATTAATTAATATTTCTTATAATGGAGCGCCATGCAGCAAAGTCTTTGAAATAAAAGGTCTTATGTTGTATGTCGTTACCCCCTACTGGACTGTAAGTATGTGGGGCAGAATGGGGCGGGGGAGGGAATGCTGGACAACAATCTTATCTGAGTTTATCTAAGAAAACAAGGTGGTTGTTTCAATTTATACAAGGGTTATTTAGAAAAATGTGAGAGGGGCGACCAGGTGGTTCAGCAAGTAAGAGCACCAGCTCCACTGTCGGGATGATCTGGGCATCAAATCCAGGCTCAGATACTCAGCACCAGCCCCAGAAATAATAACTGGCTGTGTAACCTTGAGCAAGTTACTTAACCCCCATTGCTTTAAAAAAAATGGGGGGGTATTTGTGAGCAAAACCCATGTGGGAAAAATCAAATAGAAGCAGGAGGAAAGAAATAAGGAAAAATAATTGAATTAATACTTATTTAAAGGAATTACCAAAAAAAATTACTCATTAAAACAATGAGGTAGAGTAATAGGAAGAGAATATATTGGACCTCCATACTTCTGTGGAAATTGATGAGAAATTGACAGGCACCTAGAATTTACTAAGTACTTACTATGTTCATCATCAAGAGTCAGACATGACTGAAATGGCTGAACAACAGCAAATGTTCCAGTCACCATACTAAGCACTGGGAATGCAAACAAATGCAAAAGATAGCCCCAGTTCTCAATTCACAGTATAATAGGGAGATAAGGTAAAGGCAATTATGTGCAAACATGATATGTACAGAATAAATTAGAGATAGTTAACAGGAGAACCATAGTATTAAGGAATAAAGGTAAAGACTTTTTGCAGAAGCTGGGACTTTATCTTATGCTTGAAAGAATCCAAGGAAGTTAGAAGGCACAAGGGAGGAAGGACAGAATTCCAGGCTTGAACAGCCTATAAAAATGTTTGGAGTTAAGAGATGAAATAGAAGTAGAGAGACAGAGACACAGATATGAGAGACAACTTTCTGGATGGAGACTGGGATTAGAGTGTATCCAAGCAAAAACAAAGTCCAAGTACATAGAGATGATTTATGTTTTCAAAGAAATAGCCATGAATCTGGGAAAAGGGTTGTACAGAGGGAGGGATGACTTTGGGTGTGTGACTATGTAGGATAATGAAATTGGTATGAGATTGCTTTAATAAAAAGAAACAGCATAGGTCCAGTGCTGGTTTTGAGTTCTTTATTTGTAATTTTTCCTTTTGATTTGAATAATAGAAAAGTATTTGATCGCAGATGCAGATAGAGTGTTGGAATTAAATTCAGGAAGAAGTAACTTCAAATGAAGCTAGTCTCTTACTAGCTCTGTGACTCTAGGCAATTCATTTAACTTTTCTGCTTCAATTTCCTTATCAGTTAAATAGGGCAATAATACCACCCATATACTAGGGTTATTGTCAAAGTCAAATGAGATAACATGTATAGCATGCTATTTCAGTACTAGCAACTATTATTATGGAAATAATATATACTATTCAACAGGAAACAAGTTAAAGACACCAAATAGGTCCATGAAATGGAAAAATGAAAGAAAGGGTTGGAAAATAAATCCCAACAATTTACTGTATAAGAAAATAGGCTTAGCAAAAAGGTACAGATTAAAATAAAGACAGAGAAAAATGTATCCTTTTCTATTCTTGATTGAATTCTGTCCTTTACTATCCTCACTGCATAGAGAAAGATGAATGTGAGGTCTCAGTTCTGGAGCAGAGTGGAGAAATGTCTGAGGAGCAGGAGCTTCTAATCTCAGTAACATGTGTTTGTATTTGTCATGTTTTAGGAGTTGATGATCATGTCAAATAGGATTATTGATAGATTTAAAAATGAAAAGGAATATCAGGTCTTCCTCCCCTCCCTCACCCACATACATCTGAGAGATGAAGAAACAGAAACCTGCAGATTTTCTCACTCATGGCCATAGAAATAATAAGTAAATGAGTCAATATTTGAAAGTAGAACTCTAGATACCTTGACTCCAACTTTGGCACTTTATATTTTCATTTTACCACTTTATATTCTATAATAGCGAATTTCAGATAAAATCAGAATTTATACACACTTAGCATAATTCTAAAAAATAGATGATAAGATGCACCTATCTTCTCTATATTTCATCATTTGATACATGTATGGGAGAAGGGATAGAAGAATGAAGTTGGCAAAAGTGAATCAGACATTCTATAGAGCTCTAAAGGGACATATTCTGTGGTTTTAGATCAGCTACCAGTCATAGTTTTATTCAAATCAATGAATTATTTTTAGTTGCCCCCCCCACCTTGTGCTCAGTGATGAAGTAAATATTGTAGGGCAGAAGTTCTCAAGCTTTTATAGTCATAGAATGACCTTTATACTAGTAAAAATTATTGAAATCCCCAGAGTTTTTGTTTATATAAGTCATAACTTTTGATATTTAACATATTAAAATTAAACATCTTATTATTTTCATATTATTATGAAAAATATGAAAAAATGGTTTTGATCTGATGAACACCCCAAAGCATGTTAGAGACCCATGGGAATTCACAGACTATGCTTTGCCAATCGCTGTGGAAACAGAACAAGTATAGAAAATGGTCTTTACCCTCAAGAAAATCATTCAAGTTTCCAGAATTAATTAGAAGAAAGAAACAGCCATATAACTAAGTATTAGATCATATGGTAGAACATACATATGTTGAAGGACTTCTAGGAACATAAAGTTCAGTTATCACTTCAACAAAGGGAGAAAACTTCAGAGGGAGAAGCTATGATTTGACTAGTCCTTGAGAGTAAAGAGGTTTTCAGGTAGGAAGAGGGTAAACATGGCCAAGAGACTAAACAGATCTAGAAAAGAGTATATTGTACTTTCACTACAAGCAGACAACTAGTTTGATGAGAACAATGAATGTGCCGGAGAATATTGATTATAAGACTGTCCAAAACCCGTATGTGGAGGGATAAAGAAATTTACCAAAGAAGTTTAAATTTTGCATTATGGGCAATGGGGATTGGTTTGCAGACTTTTGAGTAGAGCACACAGTGAAAATATCTTTGTAGGGAAAAAAAATAGTAAAACAGATGAATCAGATGGAGAAAAAATGGAGTCAGGAAGACCAGCTAGAACACTATGACAGTGATCTAGGAGGGATGTAATGAGGATATTAACTATAGTGTTGGAAATGGTAATGAAGAGAAAGAGATAATAGTTATTATTTTTTAAAGAAGATCCTACAGAGCTTTAAGTATATCTATCTGTAGACAGACACTCACAAGTTGCTCCCCTTCTTTCTTCACTGAGTGAAACTTACAAAGATGGAACAAATCTTAGGAAACCTTACTTATATTGCTATCATTCAATCTCTGAATATCAAGGTCTTTGGATCTGAGTTGTAGAAGCATAAATCAGACAAATCATAATATCTCTATCTTTCTACAATCAATAGCTAAATAAAAAACTTCTTTTTGTAAATCATGAATTAGAAGCCTAATTGTTGCTGGTAAAATTGTTGATGATTGAAGCAGATGATCTAGGGTCAAATATGTTTATTCTTTTTTTTCTTTTTTTTTAAAGCAATAGGGGTTAAGTAAGTTGCTCAAGGTTACACGGCCAGTTATTTCTGGGTGTGGTGCTGAGTATCTGAGCCCGGATTTGATCCAGGTCATCCCGACACTGGAGCCGGTGCTCTTACTCGCTGAGCCACCTGGCCGCCCCTAAATGTGTTTATTCTTTAAAAATTTCAGGGCTATATTTGCTTTATATTATTAAAACGAGTGCATATACATTTCAATAGCAATACTGTAGTGATTTTTATCTCCTATGTGTTTATTTGGTGATTGTTATCCCACTTTGTAAGTGCCAAGTATAGATGCAAATTGTAGTGGAGAAAGCTTCCTAGAGTCTCTATTTAAGAAGAGAAGCCAGGACAACCATCTCATTATGAACTATCTGACTCCAATCCCTTGATCTACATCATACCTTGTACTGGGTAAACTTCCTCACTCCTTTCTTTTTCCCATTCCTATGTTAAAACTTATTTTTATGTGCTTAGCTCAATATCTTGTAAATAATAACAACTTAATAAATATTTATGGGTTAATGACATAGTAATTGCTTAATAAATGCATATTTATTTGCATTGTAGGTAGTATAAAGAGCTATAACTAAAAGAAAAGTGGTTCTGCACTCAGAGGACCTGCATTAAATCCCAACCTTGATGTTTACTTTGGGACTTTTAGAATAATATTTAACCTTCATGGGTCACAGTTTCCTATCCCAATTCATAAGCAAAATCAATCTAATTTTTGTCCATGTGACAATGCTTGAAGTACTCAAAGATGTCATCAGTTCACTCCAGGAATCTTCTCATTGAACTGAGTCAAAATTATCAGAATCCAAGTCATTTCTAAATTAATAAATAGTGGAAGAATGTGAACAGCAGGTTTTCAGATGAAGAAGCTAAAGCTATGTATAGTCACATGAAAAATGTTCAAAAATAACTGTTGTTTGGAACAATGGAAATTAAAACAAATCTGTGGTACTACCTCACACCTAACATAGTGGCTAATATTACAAAAAAAAAGGAAAATGACAAATGTTAGAGAGGATGTGGGAAAATTGGGACACTAATGTACTGATGGTGGAGTTGTGAATTGATCCAAGCATTCTGGGAATAAGTTTGGAACTATGCCCAAAGGGCAATCAAATTGTGCATACCCTTTGATCCAATAATAACACTATTGGTTCTGTATCTCAAAGATGTCATTTAAAAAAGGCCTATATGTACAGAAGTAATTATAGCAGCTCCTTCTGTAGTGGCAAAGAATTAGAAATTGAGGGGATGTCCATCAGTTGGGGAATGGTTGAACAAGTTGTGGTATATGAATGTAATGCAATACTATTGTGTTATAAGAAATGATAAAAAGGTGAACTTCAGAAAAACCAGGAAACACTCAGATGAACTGATGCTGAGTGAACTGAGCAGAACCAAGAGAACATTGTACAGAGTAATAGAAACATTGTGTAATGATCAAGTAGGATTGATTTAGTTTTTCTCAGCAACACAACAATCCAAAATACTCAGGATGGAAAATGTTATCATATCCAGAAAAAGAACTAATGGAATATTTATTCAGACTATTTTCACTTTATATTTTATATATTTATTTTATATGTTATAAATTATCTTTACATGTAATTAGAAAAAAATAAAAATACTATTAAAAAGAAAACAAAAACAAAACTTCTCATCTTCAAGATAAATAATCCCAATTCAGAAAACTGATCTTTATACTGATCAACACTGACTCAGAAACCTTATAAACCTATACTTCATATAAGTCATTCATAAAAAAATGCCTTTAAACAGAACTGAAAAAATGGATTCTGTGTATAGATTTGACAGCTCAGGGTTGGACATGAGACATGGCATGCTTTTCTATTTACTGAATGGATACTGAAATCCCTTTTTATTGCTGTTGTTTTGGTATTTTAAAATAAGATCTTCCCCCATTCCTTTTTTAAATCAACTCTACTTCTCTGAGTTCCGGACTTTTTTCCTTATCTCTAGATTTTGCTACATCTCTTTTACTATACTCAAATGCAAAGAAAAAGTTTAGGTATGTAGAGAAAATATTTTGATAGCCACTTAACTGAACTCCACTTTAAAACTCTGGACCATACCATTGCTTCCAGAGGAGACTACAATATAAAACAAAACAAACTATGGCAGGGACATATCTCACTTTTTATAGGACTTAACTAGATTGAAGCTTTGCAAGCCCCTAACTACTGAGATGTCCTTCTATTTACATTGTATATAACTTACATGAACAGTTTTACAGGGACATTTAAAATTTAATTTTTCTTTTTATCTCTAGTCTTTAGCATTTTACAGGGAGCAGAATAATTGTTTAAAATACCACAGTAGAATATGAGTTCCTTGATAGCATGGACTATCTATATTTTTTCTTTGTTTCCACCTTACTTAGCACAATGGGGTATATAGGTTATTCAAGGAAGGCTAACACCCTTGGTGTTAAGGCTTACCAAACCCTTTTCAGAGCTTCTCATCCATTTTAATTTCTGACACTCTACTTTCATCTGTGATTCCAGGAAGCTATAGCATGCCCCATGATGACAACTCAGCAAAGCATCTTGGCAGATGGCTAAACCAGGTTGAGGATAACTGAAAGGTCTCAAACCAATCAGTTAATGAGGAGAGTGTCTATCTCAGACACATGAACACATCCTCTGATGGAACGAGGGAATGAAAACAATTTGTTTCAATGTCCATGAAGCAGTCACTGAAGAGTGCTTAAATAAAGTTTTATCAGACATTGAAGATGCCAAGGTCATCCCCTGCATAGACTTGCCCTTTTTCTTGCCACAGGACTTGGATGTTTTTGTAAATCTTCCTCACTTAAATCCAATTCATGTGTGATATCACCCTGTGACAGTCTTTTAGAAAATAAAGGACAAGCAATAACAACCTAGCATGATGCCTGGGTTATAGTAAAGTCTTAATAAATGCTTATTGGCTGACTGACTAACTGAAGGAATAACCTGTTTTTACTCTTTTTTTAAGCAATCAGGGTTGAGTAACTTGGTCAAGGTTACATGGCCAGTTATTTCTGGGTGTGGTGCTAAATATCTGAGCCCAGGATTTGATCCCCAGGTCATCCTGACACTGGAGCCAGTGGTCTTACTTGCTGAGCCACCTGGCTGCCCCTAAGCAATTGGGGTTAAGTAACTTGGTGAAGGTTACATGGCCAGTTATTTCTGGGTGTGGTGCTGAGTATCTGAGCCCGGATTTGATGCCCAGGTCATCCCAACACTGGAGCCGGTGCTCTTACTTGCTGAGCCAGCTGGCCACCCCTGTTTTTACTCTTATAGATAACAGTATTTGGTTTAAATACCTTGTGGTTATTTCACTCTATTTTTACTATTCTCTTTAGTCCTTGGAAGAGTAATACTTTTATCTATACCTCTGAGTTTTCTCTTCTTAAACATAGGCACTTCTAAAGTATTATTCCTCTGGTTTGCAGGATCTAAGCATTTTTATTTGTCTCTCTCTTCATGAACTGGTAAATTCCATGTGTCTTTTCTTTTTTCCTTTCTTCCTCCTTTGCTATTCTTACCCTTACTCTGTCCACAGTAGCTCTGATCTTGGTCCATTTGGTCCATTTAGAATTTGCCTTTTTTTCATCCATCCTAGGATAACATTTTCCAAAATCCAGTGTAGGCATTCCTAACAAAAATATGTACTGCAAATGCAATTATCATTAAATTTTATCATTAACATTATCATAAAACCTTAACATTTATATTTTATCAAATTATGGATGTATTTTTTTCCCTCTCAAACCTTTATCTTGGTTATCCATAATCACCATCCACATTTTGAATGTGATTTCCTCCCACCCAACCCCAGAGGACCAGGGTTATCTCCTAGCAAGTCCATATTACACCAACACATTGTCTTCTCCCATTAGCTTTCTAGAAGTTAATATTCAAGAATTGAGATCCATTAATTGGTGATTAATTTTTTTTGGAACAGAGAAGAGAGATCATCAAGAACATTTTTTGACCTACTTGAATTCTAGGCCTCCATTCCTAAGGAACACTTGAAAAAGATTCCTTCACTGTGTTGAGTAAAAAAAAAAATGAAACCTCTTTGAGCAAACTACCTGTAGTTTGGAAATGCATCTCCTGCATTAAAAATACACAGCATATTTGTCTCCCTTTCCCCCTTAAAGCTCAGGTGTAACCTAGCAAACGTAAAAGTGGAATAGACTCATAGCTTGAGTGTGACTCAATGGGATTTAATGATTTCTTTTTCCCTATAAATGAACCTATGCAGTTGACCCTGCTATGTCCCACCAAGACTCCCACATGTTTGTTTTGTGCCACAGCCTGATGGCTTCATCAGTATTTCCATTTATCCCTACCTCTCATAATACTAGCATAAACATATAGAAAGGGAAAGATAAAAATTTCCAAAAAGTTAGGTCTCAATACATGGGGAAAAAGTTGAACAGAATTTAAGTTTCCCAAAACACTTACAGTGTCAGCATTGTATAAAATACAAAACATGGCATATGGTCTTAAATTTGATTTAAAAGGAAAAAAAAGATAAGTTGCTCTCTAAAAGACATCTTTTTGGCTTTCTATTCAATAGTCTCCTCCCAAATCCTATTTTGCTGACTGTAATAAATGCTGCAATAGTTTGCAGCTTCTCAAATGGCTGGATGACAGATGAGAAACTAGGTAGCAGAAAGTAGACAAGAGGCTATTAATGTACCTGACATTGCTACAATGCATCATCTGAAATGCTTACTCTAATCAATTTGATATGAATTAGAACACACACTTGGTGATGGTGCTGGAACTGAATGTAGTAAGCTAAACTGTGTTTAGTTGTTTTTTGTTTGTTTGTTTTAATGACCACCTCTTTCAAAACAGTCACTTGACTTCAGTTTATAATCAATTACAGTCATCACTAATCAGAGAATGTGAGAATTTGCCCTAGATATTTGAGATTTGGGTGGATACTGTGAGTTCCTTCACCAATATGTATCCCCAGGGGAATTGTAGGAGAAGGTGGAGAGGAAGGGAAAGCCTAGTAACTGGTAAAGGAAGTTGTCTGAGGAAGTCATCACTAAAAAAATATCTCCAATTTTCTTGTTAGCTGAGAAAACAGAGTTGGGAGAAGTGTGGGAGACTTGAGGAAAAAATAGATTTAGAATAGCTGGAAATCAATTAGAGAGAAATAGAAAGATTTCTTTGATGCAATAATGACCCACTGAAATTGGAAAATATATTTTCACAATATCTCTAGTAAATATCAATTTCTCCAGGTCCATTAAGTAGTCCTTGAGTAGGTTTAGAAAATACTGGAAAGTGAATGGGACAATGTCCTATGAAACAACTGAAGAATGAAAAGATTAGAAATTATTATGATGAATATTATAGATTTATGAGGAATGAAACACAGGTAAAGGTGTAATGAGAAGGGAATTAGAACAATGTCATAGTTTTTAATTAAGGAAGTGGACTACTTGTGAATAATGGAGAAATATACAGTGAGACCATCCTTTTGTGTGACTAAGTTAGAGGAGTAGATGATTTTAACAAATCAGAATTTAAAGAGATGGAGGAATTCATAGGTTAGGGACTTTGAGGTAACTTGAAGTCCCATAAGAAACAGACAGGAGTTAGGAAAGATAGGAAGATGCTGAACTTCTTGAAAAAAAAAAGCAGAATATCCTGGTGGATAAGAGATGCATAAGAATCACCATAATCTGGATTGCTCTGAAAGTTTTAATAGAATTTCTCTGAGCCAACAACTTTAAAGCATCCAGACTGGGAGTATTATTATTCATTTGCTGTCCATAACTGTCCCTAAGGGTATCAATAAAAAACAAGTTTATCCCTGTATGACTCAGTTATCAGTCACAGTGGAAGAAACTATGCACATCATCTCACCTTTCCTTTTCACACCCCCATCATTCTCAACCATACCCCACTCAAATCCTATTCCAGGGAGAGTCTGAAAGTGGTATTTGATATCAAAGTCCACTCCAAATCCCCGTCTAGGATTAATGGGGGTGTGATAAGACTGTTTTCTCAACCCCATCCTTTCAGGTCCACTAATTATTTGTCTGTAATCCTCTTAGAAAACATAAGAAAGATGTCCACTATCCACATGGGTTTAGACCATTAGAGTTCAGATCACTACCTCAGTTTTACATAGGATAAGGAAAGGATTGGGGGAAGCTTTTTGCAGATGTGTAGTTACTGTTAAGAAGGAGAAAAGGGTTTTATTAAGTGCCTTCCTATAATGGCAAGTGAAGAAGTAATTAACACCTTGTTTCTTCTATTTAGTTAACACCTTGTTTCAGTTCAAGTTTCTTTTGATCCTTCCTCATGATGATATCAAGTCTTTGTTGAGAAGCAGAACGTGTGAACCCCACAACTTGTGAACCATAGAACTTGTGAACGCCTGTTGCTGATGCAACAGGAAGGAGAGGAACTATGACCATATTTAAGGAGAGGCTTAGGCTGGAGTGAGCAGAACTGAGAACAGAACTTGTGGTGGAAGAACTAAAAGTAACTGAGGAAAGAACTCTAGTGGTAGTATAGTTGAGAAGGTATCTTGTGGTATCGTGGCATTCTATGCTTGTCTGTTGTGTCTGTGTTGATTTTTGTTTGTAATACTTTGTACAGAAGCCCTGCAACCTTACTGGAAATTCTGAAAGAAGATTTTCTGCTCGTCTGTTTACAGAAGTCCTGGAGGAGGGTTTTGGACATCCTGGGACTTTACTGATGATTTGTGTTGACCTCTCAGACCTTGTTTGTGGGTCTGTGTTGATTTCACAGGCAGATAGTAAATTGATGATGATGCCAGCAATGTGCATGAATGTTGTTTTGGCTCTGTTAAGCTTTGTCTTCCCAGAAACAGGAACTGTGAAGGACTTTAAGGTGGACTGGACACTGTGAGCTTCAATATGGAAAAGGAACTGGATGAGGAGCTGGAAAAGGAGCTGAGAGCTGCCTGCCTTTGAATCTAAATGACAGTTGGGTAGATTCAGGCAGGAGCTGAGACCATGGAAGAGGAACCATGGAAGCTGAGAGCCAGCTTCAAGTCACGACGAAAAGACCTCTTTTTGGGTACTTAATGCTGACTGAGAAGATTATGATTTACTGTGACCTCAGGGGGAGAGAACTTTGACCTTTGTACTTTGTGTCCATTAAGGAGGCTTGTTCCTTAAGGATGATAGAGTTAAGGACTTACTGAATGATTTCTTTTGATTAAAACCATGTGGCCACTTTGGTGAAAACTATGTGGCCACTTTAGTGATAAGTTGTTATGTCCTAACATTGTGAATGTTGTAATTAGGTTTCTGTCAATGTTTTGTCTTAGTTTATTACTGAATAAATGGAGAGTTCACTATACTATGTAATCAGAATCTTGAAGGTGTTCACAGCAACAGTCCTCTGGAAAGCTGCTCATGCTTGGCTTTACGCTCCCTATCCCCATTTAATTAATCAACAAAGATTTTAATTTTTCCTTTTTAGTCATGTATTTTAGGACTATTTACCAAAATACTTAAAGCTTGATTTTGAAAATACATAATAAACCTAACAAATATACTAAGGATAAACAAACAAATGACAAGCACCAACAAAAGATGAAATGTTATTGCCTCATGGAATCAGTGGATTCTTTTCTTTTTCTTTTTTTTAGTTTCAAAAAGCTTTTATTTGTGGCTTTTCTAAAGGCAAAATATCAGAAAACAATCCACTGCAGAGATAACATTTTATAGTAAAGAAATAGTATCTTTTTCCCTTCCTTTCCTTAAGTATACATGCTTTCATCTCATTATGAACATTTGGAGCAGTTGTCCATGTCTAGGTATGTGACTTGTTTAAAAGGCACCCATAATTATGGCCCTCCACCGTTCTCTACATCACTAGCAGGCCTTGTGCAGCTTCTCTGTAGTCTCAACCACATACCCGTATCATAATTAGAAAGCTCTTCTGCCCAATCTATCAAAATATTTTAAGATTGTATTCTGCTTCCCTTTATCTGCTGGAAAGAGAAGAATCTCCAAGTTTTTCCTGTGGTTAGAACACTCAACATTTTAGAAAAAACCCACTATCTGAAACACCTAAATATTTCAAGTTGCTGGTCATAAACTTAGGGAGGTGAAGCGCAAAATCAGACATGTTAAATTGTCCCCTCCCTCAAACAGATAATTAGAAAAAGAGATGATTTGTTTATTAGGTCAGTTAAAGAAGTCCTATTCCTGAAATGCTCCTAAGTAGTCCCTTTCCTAAATGCCAACCATACTAGGTGGCTGATGATGGAGACTGCAACAGATCTCACAAGGATTTAAAGTCCAAAACAGTGCCATCCCAGAGACAGCCAGCACAGCGACAAGGGAGTTCAATGACCCAAGTGAAATGCTGGTAAAGTCATAAGGAGAGGAATCATGGGTGACTTTAGTGCCATTTTCATTTAACAAGCCATTAATAGAGCAGCCCAAAGACTCCCGACTTTTATCACCCCAAGATGCTTAAATCAATTACTGCAGGAAGACATGATTGGCAGGCTGGTATCCCTTCTGGCAGAGATCTTCAAGGGAGCCCCAGCCAGACCCCAGCATGGACTTGCTGGAGTAACCTATGGCTGAGGGGTGTACCGTAGGTATTTCTTGCCTGAAGGGAGCTCTTTGGTGAAGACGCCTTTAGGAAACAGTTTTCTGGCCTCCTCTTCAGAGATAGTTGGAACAACCATGACACTATCCCCACATTTCCAGTCAACAGGAGTAGCAACCTTCTTGTATGCTGTCAACTGAAGGGAATCAATCACTCTGAGGATCTCATTCAAGTTCCTGCCAGTAGTTGTTGGGTAGAGGATAGACAGCTTCAACTTCTTATCTGGGCCAAAAATAAATACCACATGAGCTGTCAGAGGCATGCCCTGCCCATCCCGTTCATCTGGGTCTAACATGCCCAACTTGACGGCAAGATCCCGTTTGTGATCATCAATGATGGGGAAAGGAAGCTTCTCTGTGGCCTCCTCTCCATTGTATGCATTGATATCCTTACTCCAGGAAAGATGGTCTTGGACAGAGTCAATAGAAAGGGCAATCATCTTGCAAATTCTGGGGCCAGCTTTGCAGCACGGCCCAGTTCTGTTGTGCACACTGGAATAAAATCCCGAGGATGGGAGAAGAGAATGCCCCATGAGTGTCCGAGGAAGTCGTGGAAACGGATGCGGCTGATCGTGGTGTCCGCCTCGAAGTTGGGGGCCTCGTCTCCGAGCAGCAGACCTCCAGGCATGGCGGCAGCAAGGGGCAGGAGGACAACCGGGCGGCGGAGGAGGAGGAGCCGCAGACAACGTGGGCGCTCGTTCGTGCCGGGCAGCCGCACTCAAGGCTGCAGAAAAAGAGCCAGTGGATTCTTTTCAAAGCTCAAATGCCAACTTCTTTTATACACCTATCCTATCAAATGATAATATTCTCCATGTGGATATTTGCATTTACTTTGCATTCAATTTTCAATTTACATGTCATTTTTCTTAATAGTATATGAGGTCTTTGATGCCAAAGACTTTTTATTTCCTTTTTAAATATATAGCTAGTATTTAAGAAATTATAATTGAATTGTTGAGTTGATTATAGTAATTTAACTTTTGTGATACTGGTTCCTAAAAAGATATTCTGGTTTCCATTACAGAAAATATTATCAAATACTAATTTAACAAAAACAAGCTAAGCTGATAATTGCAAATTTTGTCTTGAAACTTCATATCACATAGAAATTTGACTGGTTGACAATATGCAGTCGTATGATAAAACATAAATAACAAATAAGACTCTAGATTTTTAATATTTTGAAATAGTTTTATTTATGAATCATCCTGGTATTGTGCAAATTTTACTGTAGTATAACCTAATGTTCTTTTGATCTTTCCTTCAGCTGCTTGTGTTATCTAGCTTTGTGGTGGTGTACTGTTCAGTACTTGCTGTAGCTGATTTTGACTTTAAACATGAACACCAAGGAAATACAAGATAAGAGATGTCCTTTTCAAAGAAAAATTAAATGTTCATGTTAAGTAATTACAACGTTAGCACACATACTTTTATATACTTATTAACTTTAGCGAATGTTTAACACATTTTATTAAAATGCTCAGATGGTATTTACCGTCTGCTTCTATTTTTCTCACTACTTTAATTCCAAGGTTCATGCTTAGCAACAATCACTAATCTGTACTTAAAGATTGAGAATTTTATGATCCAAAAGACAGAACTTGTTTTTTAAATGTCATAATTAATCCTCAAGAATTTGAATATATTTAGCTTTTATGTCCTGTGTTTTTAATAGCTGATGAGATAGAAATTATCTCTTTATGCAATAATTTTTGAAGAATGGTTACAAATTCCACAAGCAATATATTTTCTTATTATTTTCAGATTAGACATGATTTTGGGAGAAAAGCAAATGCATCCTGTAAGAGAGATATAGGCAACTGTTTACTCAATTTTCTCAATGGTTAGTTCAAAAAATGTTTTTAATTTGCAAGAATGTACAGGAAGAATTGAAGCAGGAAAGGAGTGGAGGGTACTTCAGAAAGGAAAGGAAAGTAGAAGACCAGTGTAATAATCCAGATGAATGGTGATAATGCTTTGATCCGAAAGAATAGTTATATGAATGGAAAAAAGGAACAAGTTTGATAGCTAGAAAGATAGAAATATCATGATTTGGCAACTGGCCAGAAAAGGATAACGTTAAAGAAGAATGAAGATGAAGATAACACTGAGGGTGCAAAACTAGGCTGGGATTTAGAATCATCTGCAAAACTGTGAAAAATAAGAGTTTTTATTTCTCTGGTTATTGGGGGGGGGTGGGGATACTGAATTCAGTTTTGTAAATGCAGGATTTGAGATGATTAAAAATTCCTAGTGGTAAATTAGTAATGTAAGACTAGTGTAAAACTGTATGTATGCATATACAGATATATATTTTGCATAGAGATTGATCCTTAGAATTTAAGGAAGTAAGAAGATCAGAGCAAAGATAAGAACCACAAAGAGAAGAGTGGGGGCTGGGTAGAAAAAAAAAGGAGGAGGGGGAGGAAAAAGGAGAGGAAAAGGAAGAGGAGAAGAAGGAAGGCAGGAGAGGAAAGAAAGGAGAAAATGTACAAATCTCCTACTCCAAAGTGAAAGCATAAAGATGAGGTCTCAGACAGGACGCTCTGAGATATATCCACACATGTAAATTGGCACTTTCATGATGATCTAGATGATGGTTAACAGAGGATACTAAGACAGTTAAGAAAAGAACCAAAAAAGGGAAAAAAGGTAAATCCAGAAATTAGATATCCATTAGGAAAGGATGGTCAACAGCAGCAAATACTGCTGAAAGATCAAGAAGGAATAAGCCTAAATACGGCATCAGATTTTGTCACTGAGATCATGGATAAGCCTAAGCTGAATGATGTGTTCAATTACAGATTGAAATGATTCATGAAGTGAATGGTATGTAATCAAATGGAAACTGGGAGTAATTATAATAGTCAAAATGACTTAGTCCCTCAAAATTATTCTTAAAACAACATTGCTATTATTATATCCAACGTTCCCTTGGTATTACTCATTGAGAAAGTGACCTGGTGAGGAGGGGTAGGCTAGAGCCAAGATGGTGGAGAGAAGCCAGGAACTTGTCTGAACTCTTCCTAGTTTCCCTCCAAAACAATCTTAAATCAAGTCTCTAAATGGAATCTGGAGCACCAGAACTCACAACAAGATGGAACAAAACAACCATAGCTTAAGATAACTTAGAAGAACTTTAAGAAAGGTGTGTTTCACTTGGGTAAAAGGGAAGAGCATGTAAGTACAGACAGTGCTCAGGTAAACAAGAGTGATGCTCTTAGCCAAAGGAGCAACCAAGGCCAATCAGTCCTGGCTCAGGAGACTAGTGTTACAGCAGGCCAACAGTGAGGCCTCCAGCACTACTACAGAAATCAAATCACCAGCCACAGAACCCCAGCACAACAGACACAAGTAGGCCAGGCCACCCAAGCCTAGTGGTTAAGCAGCAAGCACCTCAAACTCCAGCATGGAAATTCAATGAACAGGCCCCTGGACCCCAGCCCAAGAAGCTTAGAGAGATTAATGTGTAAAAATGAGCAAAAACCAAGAGTCCTTACCATAGAAAGCTACTATGGTGACAGCGCAGATAAAAACACAAATTCAGAAGAGGAAAACATTGTTGAAATAACTACATATCATGCTGAAAAGGGGAACATGAATTTATTTCAAGTACAAAAAGTTCTTGTGCAATAGTTCAACAGGGATTTTAAAAAGAAAGTAAGAAAGAAAGAAGAAAAATTGGGAAAAGAAATAAGAGTACTCAACATCTGGGAAAAGGAAGGATAACACTTGCCTAAAGAAAATACATCAAGGGGGGATGAGCAAACATGGCAGAGTGGACACAGAACTTCCACATGGCTCCAGATTCCACCTCCTCCAATACATGTGAAAATGACTCTAAACAAACTTAGAGCTACAAAACCCACAAAGTGACAGAGAGAAACAAATCTCCCACTGAAGGAAGTCCACCAGGCTGGCAATAAATGTCCATTGAAGTGTTCTGCGAGCAGAGCACAGTCCCTAATGAGCCCTGATTTTAGTCCCAGACCAGCCCTGACCAGCAGTGGCAGCTGGAGCAGACCTCACAAGAGTAAATCACCAGCAGCTGTGGTGGTTTCCAGACTTCTCAATCCACAAATGCCAAAGACAAAGTGAAAGGTCAGTGTGGAACTTGGTTTGGAACAGGGGGAGAACCATCCAACTTCTATACCAAGGGTGAGAAGCTGAGGTGGCATGGTGGCTCCAGCCACTGTTGTGTGGCTGCTTCTGGGGCTCCTAACCTGCAGATTGCAGGGGGACCAAATGACCATTCAGAGGGTAATTACTTTTGCTTTGACCTGCTTGTTTCCAGATCATGGTCTTGGGGGGGGTGGTCCTAGGGTGTGTGACCAGTGGAAAAGGAATTCAAAAAGTCACTGGAGAGAATAACTCCTTCAAAATTAGTTTGGAGCATTTGGAAGCTAATGATTTTATGAAAAATCAAGATACTATAAAACAGATCCAAACAAATGAAAAAATAGAAGGCAATGTGAAATATCTCATTGGAAAAACCACTAACCTGCAAAATAGATTCAGGAGAGATAATTTTAAAAATATTGGTCTACCTGAAATCCATGATGAAAAAAAAAGAGTCTAGACACCATCTTTCAAGAAATTATCAATCAAAATTGCCTTTATATTCGAGAACCAGAGGGCAAAATAGAAATTGAAAGAATTCACCAATCACCTCTTGAAAAAGATACCAAAAAGAAAACTCCTAGGGATATTATAGCCAAATTCCAGTGTTCCCAGGTCAAGGAGAAAGTACTGCAAGCAGTCAGGAAGGAGCAATTTGAGTATTGAGGAAACATAATCAGGTTAACACAAGACCTCGCAGTTTCTATATTAAGGGATCAAAGGGCTTAGAATATGATATTCCAGAGGTCAAAGAAGCTAGGACTAAAACCAACAATCAGCTACCCAGAAAAACTGAGCATAATGCTGCTGGGAAATATATGGTCATTCAATGAAATAAAAGACTTTCAAACATTCTTGATGAAAAAAGCTCAGATGAACAGAAAATGTGACTTTCAATTACAAGAAGCAAGAGAAGCATGGGAAGGTAAAGAGGGAAAATTAATCATAAGTAACTTATTAAAGCTGAACTATTTACATTCCTACATGGAAAAATAATATATATATATATGTATTTGTATCTATATATACATATATGTATGTTTAGGAGGATATATGTGTATATAAAATGTATGTGAGTGTGGGCATTTGTATGTTCATATATGCATAGATGGGGCAGAGGATGAGTTGAATATGAAGGGATGATATCTAAAAAATAAAATTAAGAGGTGAGAGAGGAATCTATTGGGAGAAGAAGAAAGGGAGAGATAGAATGTGGTAAATTATCTCATATAAAAGACACAAGAGGAAACAGTTACAATGGAGGGGAAGAACAAGAAGGTGAAAGGGAACGGGACAACCTGATTCTCATAAAATTTGGCCTAAGAAGGGAATTACATAAACACCTAATTGGGTATCTTTCCCTACAGTATAATAGGGAGGGAGGATATAAGAGGGGGAGGATAGAAGGGAGGCCACATTGGGGGAGAGGGTAGTTAGAATCAAACATTTTTGAAAAGGGAAAGGGTCAAAGGAGAAAATAGAATAAGTGGTCGGTGGGATAGGATGGAGAGAAATATAATTAGTCTTTCACAATATAACTACTATGGAAATAATATGGGTAGCTACACATGTACAATCTATATTGAACTGCTTATCTTCCCAGTGGGAGTGGGTGAGGAGGGAAGAAGGGGAAAAAATCTGGAACTCAAAGTTTTAAAAACAAATGTTGAAAAAAATTTTTTACTTGCAATGGGAAATAATATATACAGGGACTGGGGTATGGAAACCCATCTTGTCCTCCTATAAAGTTAGGGGGGTGAAGTGCTACGATATAAGAGAGAACACATTGGAGGAAGGTGTATTCAGTATTTTGTTATTTTGGGGTGGGGGTAGGGGAAAGATGGGGAGAGAAGACATTGTGAGTCAAAATCTTGTGGAAATGAATGTTGAAAAGCAGAAATAAATAAATTAAAAATTTGAAAGAAAAAAAAAAGAAAGAAAATAAGTCCAGGAGGCAGAGCCAAGATGGAAGATCAAAGACAGAGAATTCCTGAGTTCTACAACAAATCACTCAAAAATCACACCTTTAAGAATGACCCTAAACAAATTCTAGAGCACCAAAACTCACAAAAAAGATTCAGTGAAACAAATTTCCCAGCCAAGACAACTCAGAAGTTGGCAGTAAACATCTGTTGAACGTGGGTGATAGAGAACCATGAGTGCAGGCCATAGATGCACATGCTCCAGACACAGCAAACCAGGAGGAAGCCTTGGGAGTGATTTGAAACAGTAGCAGCAGTGACTTATTGCAGAGCTCTCAACCCACAGATCATAAGGGAATCAAACAACTGGTCAGAAGGAGGTTACAGGATCTTTTTTTTTTTTTTTGCTAACACTGAGGTAGGATTCTGTTGTTTTGTGCAGGCTCAGATCCAGGTCACAGTCCTGGGTGTCAGTCACAGGGATGGAGGATCATGAGCACAGCAGAGCTTGCATTCACAGAGGAGGAAGAACCCTCTACACAGTTCCAGGGCAGAGAAGAGTAATTGTGGTTGCTCACAGTCCAGGGGATGCTACAGGGGAGGAGTAACACCTCTCCTGAGACCATAGCACCTTGCATGAACTGAAAACATTCAGATCCCTAGAAGTATCTTTGAAAACAGATGCACAAAACCCCTGAAACTTGTGACAGTGTCCCCTCCACTCTGAAGTAAAATGAAATTTAACAAGAGGTTCAAAATCAAGTAATAGGCTGGGGAAAATAGCAAACAAATGAAAAAAAAAAACGTCTGAGTAAAGAAAGTTCTGGTGAGAAGGAAGATAAAAAAAAAATACTCAGCAGACAAAAAAATCAAAGCTCATACATCCAAAGACTCCAAGAAAAATATGAAATGGTCCCAGGCATTCTAAGAGCTCAAAAGGGATTTTTTAAGTCACATAAGATAGGTAGAGGGAAAATGGGGAAGAGAAATTAGAGTGATCCAAGAAAATCATGAGAAACATGTCAATAGCTTACTTAAGTAGACCCAAAATTTGCTGAGGAAATAACAGATTAACATATACCTAATCCAAATGGCAGAAAAGGTCTAAAAAGCCAATGAGGAGAAGAATGCCTTAAAAAGCAAAATTGGTCAAATGAAAAAGGAAATGCAAAGGCTCACTGAAGAAAATAATTCCTAAAAAATTATAATGCAAAGGGAAGCTTATTAGTTCATGAGAAATAAAAAAAAAAAACAATCAACCAAAAACAAAAGAATGATAAAAATAGAAGACAGTGAAATATCTCATTGGAAAACAATTGACCTGGAAAATTTTTCCAGGAGATATAATCTAAAAATTATAGGACTATATAAAATCCATGAGATTAAAAAAAAAACCTAGACATTTTCTTTCAATACATTATCAAAGAAAATTACACTGATATTCTAGAACCCGAGGGTGAAATAGAAATAGAAGAAACAAAAACATCAATCACCTCCTGAAAGAGATCCCAAAAGATAAACAGCCAGGTATATTATAGACATATTGCAGAGTTCCAAGTCAAGGAGAAAATATTGCAAATAGAAAGAAAGAAACAATTCAAATATGGTGAAGCCACAGTCAGAAAAACAAAAGATTGAGCAGCTTTTAGTTAAAGGATTAGGGGACTGGGAATGATATTCCAGAGGGCAAAGGAGCAAGAGTTAGAACCAAGAACAACCCATGCACCAAAACTGAGTATAATCCTTCCTGAGGGGGGAAAAATGGATATTCAATGTGATAGAGGAGTTCCAAGCATTCTTGATGAAAAAAACAATGCTGAATAGAAAATGTGACTTTCACATACAGGCTTCAATAAAAGGGTAAAAAGATGAACAGAAAAGAGAAATAATAAAGGACTTCATGAGGTAAAACTTTATATTCCTATATGGGAAGATGTCATTTGTAACTCATAAGAATATTCTCATAATTATGTACAGGGTGAAAGAAAAGTGATTATAGAAAAAATGGGGGACATATGATGGAAAATACAATTAGTTATTGTGAAAAAAATTTGGAAGAAGACTTCTCTGATAAAGGTCTCATTTCTCAAAGTTATAGAGAACCAAGCCAAATTATGAAAGTAAGACTGATTCTCTAATTGATAAATGATAAAAGAAATATGAACAGATTTCAGATGGAGCAATCAAAACTGTCAATAGTCATAATAAAAATTCTCTAACTTGTTGTAGATTGGAGAGATGAAAATTAAAACAATTCTAAAGCACTACCTCATATAAATTAGATTGGCTAATAGGGCAGAAATGTTAAATGACAAATGTTAGAGGGGGTGGGAAAAGTGAGACATCATTTCACTGTTGGAGGAGTTGGAGGAATAAACCATTATGTAGAGCAATTTGGAACTGTGCCCAAAGGGCTATAAAACAGAGCATATCCTTTAATCTAGAAATGCCCCTACTAGGTCTATACACCAAAAGAGATTAAAACAAATAAGGAAAATGACTTGTATATGCAAAATATTCATAGCAGCTACTTTCTGAGGGTAAAGAATTGGAAACAGAGGGGATGTTCATCAACGGGGGAACCATCAGAGAAGTTATGACATTGGCACAGGTAGATAAAGTAGAAAGCACCCACATTCTCAAGCCTTTAAAACAGAACAGGCTACCTCAGGCAAAGATCCCCCTCTCCCCACTCACAGAAACCACCCAGCATCCAGGAAGCATGGTCCCAGAAGCTCCGGCCCCTGGCAGTCCTCAGCAGGAGTCCTTAGCAGAAATTCTGGCTGACTCAAAAAGGGCTTTGCGCTGCCGCTGCCTCTGGTGCTGCCACCACCATCGCCGCCACTGCTAGCCACCGCAGGAACTCTAGTTTGGCTTTCGCTTCCTCTTGCTCCGCGCCTTCCTGCTACGTCAGCAAGTCCAATGGGGCATGGAAGATCTTTAAATCCCATAACCCTTACAACTGGTGAGGTGTGATACCTCAGGGTTGTTTTTATTTGCATTTCTCTGATCAATAGTGATTTAGAGCATTTTTTCATATGTTTATAGATATCTTTGATTTCTTCCTCTGAAAATTGCCTATTCATATTCTTTGACCATTTTAGATTTGGGGAATAATTTTTATTCTTATAGATTTGACTCAGTTCTCTGTATATTTTAGAAATGAGGCCTTTATCAGAGACATTGGTTTTAAAAATTCTTTCCCAATTTTCCACATCCCTCTTAATCGTGGTTATATTGGTTTTGTTTGTACAGAAGCTTTTCAATTTAATGTGATCAAAATTATCCATTTTGCATTTTATAATGCCCTTTAATTCTTGTTTGGTCATAAAATCTCCCCTTCTCCATAAATCTGACAGGTAAACTATTCCTTGCTTTCCCAGATTGCTTACAGTATCAGCCTTTATAACTAGATAATGTACCCATTTAGACTTGATTTTGGTATATGGTGTTAGATAACGGTCTATGCCGGTTTCTGCCATACTACATTCCAGTTTTCCCAGCAGTTTTTGTCAAATAGTGAGTTCTTATCCCAAAAATTGGGATCTTTTGGTGTATCAATTAGTAGATTATAAGTCATTGACTGCTGAGTCGTGTGTACCCAATCTATTCCATTTATCTCCTACTCTATTCCTCAGACAGCACCAAGTGGTTTTGATGACTGCTGCTTTATAATACAGATTAAAATCTGGTATGACTAGACCACCTTCCCTAGCATTTCTTTTCATTAATTCCCTTGATATTCTCAACCTTTTGTTCTTCCAAATGTATTTTGTTACTATTTTTTTCTAGCTCTATAAAGTAATTTTATAGAGCTCCTCCAATTCATGTAAAAAATGACTCTAAACAAACTTTGGAGCTACAGAACCCACAAAATGACAGAGAGAAGCTAACTTTCCATTGAAGACAGTCCAGCAGGTGGGCAGAAAGGGTCCAGCACATTGGGAGTTGAGCCCAACCCTGCATGAGCCAGAGATTTTAGCCTAAGGATGGTCACAACCAGCTCCTGGTAAGAGGGACTTCAGATCACCAGCAACTGTGGTGATTTCCAGAATTATCAACTCATAGATGCTAAGGACAAAGTGAGAGGTCAGTACATTGTGGACTTTGGGGACAGAGAATTTGGGACTGTGGTCTGGCATTTCCCCCCAGGGCGAGAAACAGCTGAGGCCCCACCACATGACTGCTTCAGAGCTTCTGGCCTGCAGATCGTAGAAAGACCAAGCAACCAGTCTGACGGGTAATTACTCTTACTTTAACCTGCTTGGATCTGGATCACTGTCTATGGTGAAGGTCCTATTTCCTCCCTGTGACCCTCCCTATTGAAATAAGATAATTAGTAATCCCTCAAAATTTAACTGAAGTACACTATTTTTGTATTTTATATAAGGAAGTTGTATCGTTTATCACTCAAAATATGTAATTATTTATAAGAACACAAAATTGCTTCAGAAACAAACAAAAAATTATGCACAAAAACATTTCCCAACTATCAATATCATTCCTATATCATTATTGACATGTTATCATTCATCATTTGCTAGAAAGATTTCTAGAGAGGGAGTGTCCATCACTTCTGAAAGTAGATAAATTTTTATAGCTATCTTTATTAGGAAGAATTTCCTTTCTTCTCATATAAATTTACCTTTGTCGCCTCATATAATCACAGAATTTGAAAATAACTTCAGTGGTCAAGTAGTCCAGCATGCCATATGCCAAAAGAATCACATTTATAACATACTTGACAAGTGGTCATGTAGCCTCTACATGAAAACCTTCAAGAAGAGAAACCTACCACCTTTGGAAGAAGCTCATTCCACTTTTGGAGAGCTCTAATTGCTAGGAATTTTTTCCCCCTTTCTGAGCTGAACTATGAATTGTTCTCTTCTCAACTTTTACCTATTGCCCTTGTTTGTGTCTTGTGTCAAACAAATCATATTTAATGTGTCTTCAATATGATAATGTTTATAATATTTTAAGATACTTATAATTTTCTCCTCAATTTTTTCTTTTTTTTTTTGAGGGGAGAAGATAAGGCAGTTGGAGTTAAGTGACTTGCCAAAGGTCACATAGCTAATAAGGCTGTCAAATGTCTGAAGCTATAGTTGAACTCAGGACCTCCTGACTCCAGGGCTGGTGGTCTATTCACTGTACTACCTAGCTGCCCCTCTCAATTGTTTCCAGGTCAAATATGTCCATTTTCTTCTGCTAATACTCATGAGGCATGAACTTGAGGTTCTTCATCATTTGATTTGTCAGTCTCTGACTGCCCTCCAGCTTATCAATGTTTCTTGAAAGTTGCTTCCTGAAAGTGTATACAATTACAGATGTGATCTGATCAGGACAGACTACAGTTTCTCTCTGTTGTAAAGTTCACTATTTTCTCCTTTTAGAGAACATCTACACATACACATTTACACTCATTTTAATCCTTAGACTAGTGAATTCAGTCATCTGAGTAATTTACATAAGCTTCTTGGTTTTTCCTGAATGGTTTTTCCTTGATTAACTCAGTTAAGTAGTCAAATTATTGTTCAGGTGGATGCTGAATACCTCTCACCTATATGTTTAACTTATTTTATTTTCAGTTGGGTAAGCTCTTCAAGTGAGGCAGTAAAAAGCCATTTAAACTGACACAATAAATAAATTAAATCTGGCAGTTAATACCTTGGGAAACAAATCCGCTGCCTGATTTCTTCATAAATGAAACCATTTTTTAAAAATTAGTCAAGCACTTGTATCATTTAACTCAGTTTGTATCATAGGGTTATATACACATCAGTGTGCTTGATCATGCAATGACAAATTAGAAGAGCTTAGGCTGAATGAAGCCCACTTATACTAATTGCCTGTAATGAGTCATTTTGTTGTTTATTAGTAGAATAAAAAAGTGGTCTCAGCTAATATAGTAAATAATGGAATTGACATCTTTCTGATAATACTATTAAAATTTATCCATTTATCACCTTTTTAAGTGGAAAGGACTTCATTGATAGCTGCAGCATCCTCTATCACCTGTCACTGTCCATAAAATAAGAATATAGATAAATTTGGGGTATGACCAAAGTTATCTTGTCTTTAAATTTATTTTATATAAGAACAAAAAATGTTTACTAATACTTAGGTTTATTCCAGTGCTACAAAATTTATTCCTCAGTTATATATAGGTAAACCTTTTGCTCAAGTAGATTACAATTTCTCCACACTTTTAACAGCTGATCTTTTTTAGTTGCCATGCTGGAAAAAACAGTGTGTCACCTGATAAATCACTTTCTGGTGAGGGCTTAGCTAGACTTGTCCTCAAATGGCAGATATGAAATCTTTGGGCAGACTTAAAAATCTTTCTATTGTAGTGGCAGAAATTACATTTTGTTGACAAAGTTTTAGGAATCCAGACTTACCTTCCTGTGATAATGAAATAATAGCTTAGGTCTCAAATATAGGAAAACTTTTAAAAAGCCATAGCAATTATTTGACAGACAGGCAAGAGCCAAATAGGAGGTCAGGGGGAGAAAGGATATTTAAAAGTAATATCAGAGAAGTCAAATATCAACCGCACCATGTTTGAGATTTTATTTTGAGATCAGTCCTTCTAGAATTCATCTTCCTACTCCTTAGTCCCTTTCTTCCCTCACTCCCAAACACAAACCTTTCACTTGTGCCTTGTAGTATACAAATAACTACTTATGAACTAGAAAGAAGGTAAAGCTGGTCATCCCAGTGATAGCTAGTTGTGGGCCTTGTATAAAGTACAATTATACCTTACTCTTTGCAGATTATTTCATAAAACTTCCCAACTCTGTCCCCTCCCTCTCCCATGTGAGATTTCAGTCTCCCTCCTTCTTCTGTTTCAAGAAAGAGACCTTCAATGCAGTCACAATCAAACTCCCATGTACCTAGAACAATAGTTGTACATTTGCTATTGGAAGAATTCTACCTATATCCTACCGTGCAGATCTCACTCTGCTATGGAAGGCATCATTCAGAGAGACAGCTCTGCATTCTGTGGAAGTGACTTATATGTAAGAGATTCATTGACTGTTTTGGGTGAGACACAGTGAGTCCCATAGGATGAACAGATATGAATGCGTTGTGATCTGAATTTCAAATTTCATTGCATTACATTTATCCCTAGATCTAACTCTACCTCTAAAATCTCTGTTTCCATCAAGTGAGCTAGCATCCTTCCATTCTCTGTTACTCTTAACTCCTTTCTCTTTTCCCTCACTCCACACATCCAATCAGTTGCTAAACTTTATCATTGATACCTTCAAATAACTTTTACATCTGCACCTTCTCTCTAATCTCAGTGCCACAACATGCATGTAGGTGCTAATGACTCATCCCCTGGCTTGTTACAATCACCTCCCAATTGGTGTCCCCACTCCAATCCACTTTCCACTAAAGTAATTTTCCAAGAGCACAGGTCTGACCGTGTCACCTCCTTATTCAATAAAGTCTAGCTACTATTAATTCTAGGGTAAAATATAAATGGCTCCATTTCAAATCAAATTCCATCACCACTGGGCTCCAATTTACCTTTCTAAATTTTTGCCTTATTATTCATTACACCCTTCTCTAGTAGTTTTATGAGACTCTGATGATATAATGTATGTAATTTTGTTTGTTGTTCACTCATTTTATTTGTGTCTAACTCTTTGTGACCCTGTTTTGGGGTTTTCTTAGCAAAGAAACTAAAGTGGTACACCATTTGTTTTTCCAACTCATTTTACAGATGAGGAAACTAAAGCCAGGGAAAAGTCACTTTCACAGGGTCACATAGGTAGTACGTATTTCAGTTTGTATTTGAACTCAAGTCTTCATGAGTCCAGGCCTGGCCTATGTATCAGGAGAGAGAGAGAGAGAGAGAGAGAGAGAGAGAGAGAGAGAGAGAGAGGCTGTTACTAATTAAGGCACATGATTTTAAAAGTTTGCAAAACAATGGAATAGAGGACAATTGACTCAAATATATTTTCTGATTAATAAATACATGATTTCTAACTAAATGGAGTGCTGGACTTAGAGTTAGAAGACCCAAGTTCGAATTCGCCCTTAAACACCTACTAGTTCTATGGTTCTGGGAAAGTCACTTAAACCCTCTCTGTTCAGTTTCTTCATCTATAAAGTCAGAATAATATTAGGACATATTTTTGTGATTGTTAAATGAGATTACATATGTAAAATGCATTATAAATATTAACATGATATTTAAATGCTTATTGTTATTAAAATGTGAACTACAAACTCCTACCTTCACATGAGAGGGGAGTTTCTGAAACAACAGTTACGTTTAATGTAATTGTATTCTAAGGTATCCATTAGAAATCTGCTCTTGCTTACTTTTAACCCAGCATTGTCAGAAAATTCCAAATGAATCAAATTTGAGATTCATGGGGTGACTCTAATTGCTCTTCACAGAGTAAACAACTCATTAAGGCCTGTTCAGAAGCATTACATGGACTAAAAGTAAAAACAGGTTTATCAATAAAACCTAAGTTTCAGCTCTTCATATTGGGTTTCCTGGTGGCAGAGTGATGATAATATTAGAATACCACAAAGAACAGAAATTTCTCTTCTGTGAAAGTGGTGCTCAAGCTTTGAATTAGTCAATCATCTCCCTTAAAAACAAAACAAAGTGGCACTTTCACTTTGGAAATTGGGACTGAGATTAAAGAAAGGAAGAGGAAAAATTGAGCTCTTTGAGTTTAGCAACATGTTCTACTTTTCACATATTTTATGTTTCAGTCACTGGTTTCCTGTCTCATTACAGTACTTCAAAGTTCCACCAAAGTGCATATCAACTATGGTGGGGCAATCAAAATGACAGCAAACCAGTAAAGCGACAGTGGTGGAAAACAGAAAAAAAAGGCAGAGTTTGAAAAAATGATTCAGTTTTGTTTCAGTCACTGACTAGTTATTCTCCCGCCTGAAACCGAGCCCTTTTCTAAATTTTTCTATCATTATCAAAGGTATCACCCTATTGTAGATCTTTAATTTTCATCCTTAATGTCATCTTCAGCTCCCTGGTCTCAGTCATCCCTTTTCCACCCCAAATGTTCTCCTTCCCTCTACTCATAGAAGAACCAAATACATATATACACTCATACACAAATATGTATTTATAATCATACATGCATATACATATTTGTATATATGTAGATATGCTGTATTCTTCATTAGAAATTAACCTTTTTGGAGATAGGGATTGTTTTCTTTTGATTTTATGTCCCTGGATTTTTAGTGCATCTGCTTAATAGATTGTTGTGGACTGGTTGATTGATTGATATAAGATTATAGATTCATAGTTGGAAGTTTCCCTAGAGGCCAGCTAATTCAACTCGCTCACTCTACATATGGGGAAACAGAGATCCAAAGAGGATAAGTTAGTTGCCCAGGGTTATGCATGTAGTGACAGAGAAAGAATTTGATTACTCTTCCTCTTACTCCAAATTTAGTGTCCTTTCCACTGTAATTTGCCCCCCTCCCAAATGAAATCAGCTATAGGAATCAGAACACATAAGAAGCAAAGAAAACAATAACTATACTATTAGGAAATGACTCAGACTGAGGTTATTCCAAGACATAAATCGAGAAGAGTAGATGTTAACAACATAGAACCAATTAACACATAAAGATATTGAGGAGATATGCATGCCTGTGTTTGATATCAAAGTTAGAGCAAATTTAAAAATCAGAGAAGTATAGTAATTGGGAGTTTGGCAGGAAAACTAGATAATGAGAAAACTTTTCTTAGTAAAAAAAAATTATCTAAAACCAGTACAATCACAATGTATTTAATACTTTGCCATTTCTGAAATTGTGATTTTGGCAACTTGGCTATTCCCTCCATTGATAAAAATTAGAATCTTTCTACAACTGTCAATAGCCATGGTGACTGAAAAGTTCAATGGCTTGTATACAAATTGTCAATCTTAGCTACTATTATCTCCAGGCAACTATGCCATACCCAGATTTTATAGCTGGATAGGGCCTCAAAGAATTTGTGAATTGTGACCATAACACCTAAGAACCTAGAGTCACTACCATACTTTGGTGAAAGATTATTGTATATTGTAATGGAGTAAAATAATTCTCTAGAACAGAAAATCAAATAGAGTTGTTAGAGTTAAAAGGAATCTTAGATATAATTTAGTATTGAGTGTTTAATACTCATCTGCTTTATGAATCAATCAATCAATCTAGTCTGGTGGTCTGACTTAACTGAAACTGAAGGTAACACGGGTAAAGTAATGAGCCCACTTGCCATTAATATCAAAGCTGAATTGGGTTTTAGGATTCTCAGACCATTGGTCTTTCTAATACATCTTTCAAGAAGATTAAAGACTTCCACAAATATCTCTTAAGTGTTTTCTAAATACAAAGAAGCACATATTTTCTCTCCCTTCAAAAAACTTACAATTAACTACAGTGATGTCTGTGCATGATGCATGATCCCAGTAGAATCTAAATTGCTTGGAGATAGAGACTTTTTTTGTTTTTTATCATTGTAAAACCAGAACCTAGCACAAGTTCCTCAGTGTATATACTTAATAGTAGATAGAGTAGATAGAGTGCTTGATTTGTGGTCAGAAAAACATGAGTTTAAATATGGCCTCAGACAATGAGATTTTAATTACAAATATTTTTCCAAACTTTAAAGCTTTATATAAATGCAAGCTATTGTTATTAGTAATAAATGATTGTTGAGTGGAAGAGAATTGAGTCCATAGGATTGTAAGGTGATAGGCTTAAAGCTGAAAGGGATATTTTAAGTCACTGAATTTAACACTTTCATTTCACAGATGAGAAAACTGAGTCTCCAGAAGAATAAGTGATTTTCCAAGGGTCAGATAGGCAAAGCAAGGCAAGGGAAGGCAACAAGCATTTCATAACTGCTTCCTATGGGTCAAGCACTATACTTACTGATGAGGAAACAAATGACAGCAAAAAGAAAGACAAGTCTTCACTCAAGAAATTGACATTCTAATGGGGGAAGACAATTTACTAAAAGAAGCTGAAAAGCTGCACTAGGAGATTGGTATGGAGTTATCAATATAGAAGGCATGGTGTTAAAAGTCCAGCTAGTCAGAAGCACAGCTGGGAAGGGAATGAAGGTTGGCAGATGAGTAGCTCTTTTTGTCAGAGGATTCAGCAGGTATTGCGTGCAAATAGCAGCCCAGAATGAAATAAAGCTTGCAAACAAAGGCTAACTTACAAAGATAATGCTAGATACACTTTTTTTCCCCTCTGCTGGAGTGGAATCTGCTGGAGTGAATGTAATGAAGCTGCTTTAGGTTTCACAATAAAAACTAATGTAGTCAAGGTTATAAAGCTCCCAAAAAAGTGAATGATAGGGTCATGACAATGCAATTGCCACTTGCAGGAAAGTGCCATGCCGTCATCATCAGTGAGCATACTCCAACCATGTTGAACCTTGATGCAGTCAAAGAAAAATAATTATGAAGATCTGGGATTCCTCATCATTAATGTGACAAAAGAGGACAAGTTTATAATTCTGGATGAATTTAATGACAAAGTAGGCACAGGCGACCGACATGACTGGGCATCCTTGGGAAGAAGGAATTCAGAAATATAAAAAGCAATTGCTACTTACTACTGAAGACTTGTATATCTCATTACCTTCTCATCACCAATGCTATATTTGTTTACCTAATCCAAATAAAGCTTAGTGATCCCACTGGATATCCCTTCCTCCAATATGCTCTTTCCCATATCTTCTCCCATACTCCCTCCGAGGACACAGTGGATCTTTATGCCCCAGTGCCTGTATATCTTATTTACCAGTTACATGTAAATAATATTATATATATATATATATGTGTGTGTGTGTGTGTGTGTGTGTGTGTGTGTGTATTTAAACATTTGATTTTAAAACTTTGAATTCCAGATTCATTCCCTTCCTCGTTTGTCACCCACTATAGCAGCAGGTACCCCAGAATCCCCAAGATGGCTCCCAAGACAGGTTCTTAGATCTACTTTCTCAAAATGGATTAAAAAGCTTACTTGAATCAATCAAACATATATCGTTTACCTAGTTCATTGTAGCTGAAATTTATAAGCAGAAGGCCCATTGCTAATAAAATGTTGATTGAAATCTTCTTGGCTATAGCAAGAGGGAGCTACCTCCTAGGAGTTCAACGATGCCAGCATTGTCCATCTCTACAAAGGGAAAGGAAATGCACTGTCCTATGAGAATCACAGGGGTATCCCTCTCTCTCTTAGTCATTGGTGGCTAGATTCTTACCAGAGTTCTCAATGGACTGAACCTTCACCTGCAATAATGTCATCTACCCAAGAGCCAGTGTGACTTCAGATTGATATGTAATGATTGATATGATGCTTGCTGCCTGATAACTGCAGAAGAAATGCCAGGAGCAGAACAGAACTATGTACACAATATTAATCAGTCCAATTGCGGCCTTTGATACTATCAGTCATGAAGGCATATGGAAGATCATGGAAAAATTAGGCTGCCTGAAGAAGTTTATCAGTATTTAAATCAGTATAAAGATGGCATACTTGCATTTGTTCTGAATAATGGATGATGCTCTTGTGTTTTCCCAGTTACCAGTGGAGTTCAGAAGTAAGGGCATGTGCTTGCTTCTATGTTTGGCAGCATGATGTTTTAGCAATGTTGGATGCCTTCAGTAAGCATGAAAAGATCATCAAGGTCAACTACGACAGTGATGGTAAACGAACTTGAAAAGGCTTTAAGCCAAAATAAAGTGAAGCGATAGTTGCTATGTGAAGTTTCTTCACAGATGGTTGGGCAGACAATGCAGAAGTTCCCCATCAGGTAGCACCACATCACCCCGAAACAGAACTATTGGTTACAGAAAAGAGAAATCTTGAATACTGTGGAAAAGATCACTTATATTGGTTGTCTATGACATTGGCAGTGATCTATACATGGATGATTTGGTTAATACAAGCATTTCCAGAGCTAGTTCAGTATTAAGACACTCTGAAGAAAAGTTTGGAGGGAAAGAGGTATTAGATTGCCAAGAGAACTGAAGATTTACAGAGCCATAGTGCTGATTGCATTATTATATGCCTATGAAACCTGGGCAGTCTACCAGCCACATGCCAAGAAAGTCAATCACTACCATTTGATGTTTTGGAAGACTCTGAAGATCACCTGCAAGATAAGTTACTGGAAGCTGAAGTGTTTTCTCAAGCTGAACTGGCAGGCATTCAAACTCTACTGCAGAACGCTCAACTCGGACAGGCTGACCACATTGTTCAACTGCCACAGATATGTTTTTTTAAGAGATTATTTTACAGAGAACTCACACAACATGGGCACTCATGGAGATCAGAAGAAGACATACAAGGACACTCTCAAGGACTTTCTGAAATACATTGGGGGAAAAATTGGACCCTTAGTTTCATTTTTCTAAATTTATTTTATTCTAAATTTAAGAAATAAAACAAGCATTTCCATAATATAGTAGAAAAAAAAGATGACTACACACAAGACTGAAAATCCAGTAAGTATAAATGGCTATTCTATTTTCACACACATATGTGCATATGTACGTACATGTACATATATATGTTATCATACAACTTCTTAAAATCTGTCAAAGCGGACTCAGCTAAAATGCTGAAAATATTTTGGTTCAATTAAGATTGTTTTATTTTTTCCAATTATGTGTAAAGATAGTTTTCAACATTCACAATCTCCTTCCTTCTCTTTCCCTTACCTCCTCCCCAAGACAAAAAGAAGTGTGAGATAGGTTATGCATGTACAATCATTAAACATATTTCCTCATTATTCATGTTCTTAAAGAAGAATCAATAAAAGTGAAAAACCATAAGAAAGAAAAAAGTAAAAACAGTATGCTTCAATCTGCATTAAGATTCCATAGTTCTTTCTCTGGAAATGAACACCATTTTCTATCATGAGTCCTTTGGAATTGTCTTGGATCTCTGTATTGTTGAAAAGAGCTAAATCTATCATAGTTGATCATTGCACAATGTTGCTTTTGCCTTGCACAATATTCTCTTGGCTCTGCTCATTTCACTCAGCATCAGTTCCTGTATATTTTCCTAAATTTTTTCTGAAGTCCAACTGCTCATCGTTTCTTATAGAACAATAGTATTACATTACATTCATATACCAAAGCTTCTTCAGAAATCCCCCAATTGATGGGCATTGCCTCAATTTCTAGTTCTTTGCCACCATAAAAAAAGAGCTGATATAAATATTTTGATACATGTGGGTGCTTTTCTATTTTTTTTATGATCCCTTTGGGAAACAGACATAGTAGTGGTATGCTGGATCAAAGAGTATACATTTTTTTAGCCCTTTGGACATAGTTCCAAATTGCTTTCCAGAATGCTTGGATCAGTTCACAACTCCACCAACAATGAATTGGTGTTCCAATTTTTGACATCTTCTGCAGAATTCATTAGTATGCTATTTTGGCATGTTTGCCAATCTGATAGGTATGATGTGGTATCTCAGAGTGGTTTCAATTTTATTTCTCTAATCAATAGTGATTTAGAGTATTTTTATGAGTGCAGATAGCTTTATTTTTTTTCATTTAAAATTTGCAGTTCATATACTTTAAAATTTGACAAATTAAGGAATGACCTGCATTCTTATAAATTTTATTCAGCTGTGTAAATATTTTAACAGTGAGTGTATTTATCTGAAACATGGGCTGTAAAAAGATCTCTTTACTAATATTTTGTTTTTAAAAATTTAATCATTATTCACTAGGAGAAGAGGTCTATAATTTTCCTTCTCTGTTTGGCTCTTTTTGGTTTATATATCAGCACCATATTGCTGTCAAAAAAAAATTGGGGGGGGGGCTGCCAGGCGGCTCAGCAAGCACCAGCCCCAGTGTCAGGATGACCTGGGGATTGAATCCGGGCTCAGATACTTAGCACCACACCCAGAAATAACTGGCCGTGCAACCTTGAGCAAGTTACTTAACCCCAATTGCTTTAAAAAAAATTGCATGACACATTATTTGCCTACTGTTCCAAATAATTTATATAGTATTGGGATTGCATATTATTTGAACATTTAGTAGAATTCCCTGGTAAATCCATGGCCCTGGAGATTTTTTCTTATGGACCTCTTTGATGGCTTCTTCAACTTCTTTTTCTTTTTCAAAAATGTGAATATTTAAGTATTTTAATTCCTCTTTTATTAATGTGGGCAAATTATGTTTTTTTAGTAAATATTAATTCATTTCACTTAGATTGTCAGATTTATTGGCATACAGTTGGGCAAACTTGCTCTGAATTATTGCTTTAATTTCCTCTTCATTGGTGTTAAATTCACCCTTTCCATTTTTCTTTTTGGTTTGTTTTTGTTTTGTCTTTCTGTTTATAATCAAGTTAATTAAAGGTTTAACTATTTTGTTGTTGTTTTTTTTAAATAAACCTAGTGTTTTGTTACAACCGTCTCATGGTCAGGAGCGGCCGGGCCTTACCCTCTCTGGTACTTCGGCTGTGCAGTCGGGACACAGATTAGCCACCTTCTCCAAGAACGGAGTCACAAGCCAGGAGAGTCAAATAGTAGCAAGACTTTATTAGGCAGCTTCTTTTAGCAATCACATCCTAACCCCTAACTCCTCTTTGAGCTTCCTTACATCTATCCCCCTTCTGCCCCTCCTTCTCTTGAGGCAGAAGTTCCCACAGCTCAAAGTCTGAGCTAAGCCCAAGGACACAAGTCGGGAGGTAACGGAGCTCTCCTCCTGGAACAGTGTGTCCCACAGAATATCTGAGTCTCCTCCACAGTGTTTGTACAGCAAGGTCAGCATGTACTTATCACTGCAAAGTCAGCATATTCTGGGTCTCATACCTCCAGGGGAACTGCACGTACACTTCTTAACAGTGTTTAGTTTTATTTATTAGTTTCACAGTTATCTTACATCCAATTTTATGGATCTGACCTTTGATTTTCAGAATTTCTAATTTGGTATTTTTAGTTGGGGATTTTTATTTTGTTCTTTTTCCATGTTTTCTTTTTTTCTTTGATTGCAAGCACAATTCATTGATCTCCTCTTTCTCTATTTTCTTCATGTAAATATTTAGAGACAAAATTCCCCTAAAAATTCTTTGCTTCCTCCCATAAATTATGGTATGTTTTCTCATTATTGCTATTCTCTTTGAAGAAATTACTAATTACTTCTATGACTTGTTGTTTGACCTACTCATTCTTTAGTATTAGATTATTTAGTTTTCAATTAATTTTTAGTCTATCTTTCCATGGCCCTTTGTTACACATAATTTTAATTGCATCATGATTTGAAAATTACATATTGAACATATCTTCCTTTTTTAGCATTTGATTGTGAAGCTTTTGTGATGTAAAACATGGTCAGCTTTGATATAACTGCTTTGTGTTATTGAGGGCAAAAAAGGTATATTCCTTTCCATCCCCATTCAATTTTCCTCAGTGGTCTATCATATCTAGCGTTTCTAAAATTCTATTACACTTCTTTAGCTTGTATCTTGTTTGTTTTGTGGTGGTATTTTTCTAGATCTGAAAGGAGGAGGCAGAAGTCACCCAATGGTAAAAATGTTGTTGTCTGTTTCTTCCTGTAACTCCATTAACTTCTCTTCCAGACAGTTGGATGATATACTGCTCTGGACATACATTTTTCGTGCTGATATTATTTTTTCTTTATGATCCCTTTTAGAAAGATATGCTTTTCTTCCTTGTCTCATTAAAATAGATCTACTTCTGCTTTTGTTTCGTCTAATATCAGGATTGCTAACCCTGCTTTTTGTTTTTCTTAAGTTGAAGGACAATATATACTTCTCCAGTCTTTTTCCTTTGCTCTGGATATATCACCCTGCTTCAAATATGTTTCTTGTAAACACAATATTATAGGATTTTCATTTTTAATTCACTCTGCTAATTCAGTTTTATGGTAGAGTTCATCCCATTCATCTTCACAGTTATGATTACTGAATTCAACCTATTTTTCCCCCTTTTTATACTTTACTCTCTTCTTTCATCCTGTCCCTCCCCATCAGTGGTTCACTTCTGGTCACAGCCTCCCTTAGTCTGTCCTTCCTTCTATAAACTTTGCCTTTTCCTTCCTCTCTAGTGTAAGACAAATTTATATACCCAGTGGATTGTGTATGTTATTACCTTTTTTAGTCAAATCAAAGGAGAGTAAGGTTTAAAAGATGGTCACTGCCTCCTTCCTTTTCCTTTACTCTCACAGGTTTTTCACATCTCTCCATTAATATAAATTAACCTTTTCTCTTTTTTCCAGTACAGTCCTTTTATTTTACTCTTCAATTTTTTATGCAATTATGTCAAAGTCAACTTATATCCACACCCTCTGTCTATGTATACTGCCTTTAACTATTCTAATATAGATATAATTCTTGAGAGTTACATGTATCCCATTGGTTATAATCCTTCTTTACAACTTGACTAATTTTTAATGTGATGGTGTTTGTAGAATGTATATCTGATTGCATGCCACCATGGGGAGGCAGGGGGAAGGAGAGGGAGGGGAAGAAAATTTGAACTCAAGGAATTGTGGAACTGAATGCTGTAAACAAAAAGTAAATAAACAAATTTAAAAAAAAGACTTACAAATATCATCTTCCCAGATAAGGATGTAAATTATATATATATATATATATATATATACATAATATATATATACATATATATATATAACATATTGGGTTTTTTTTATCTTTCCTGCTTATCTTTCTATGCTTCTCCTGAGTCTTGTATTTGAAGATGAATTTTTCTGTTCAGCTGTGGTCTTTTCATCAAGGAAGTTTGAATGTCCCCTATTTCATTCAGTGTCTACCTTTTCCCCCTGAAATTGTGTTCTCATTAGTGCTGGGTATTTGATTCTTGGTTGTAATCCATGCTACTTGGCCTTCCAAAATATATTTCAAGCCCTCTGATACTTAAATGTAGGAGCTGCTAAATCCTCTGTAATCTTAACTGTGGTTCTTTGATACCTGAATTGGTTATGTCTGGCTACTTGTAGTATTTTCTCCTTGACCTAATAATTCTGTAATTTAGCTACAATATTCTTGGAATTTTCATTTTGGGATCTCTTTCAGGAGATGATCCATGGATTCTTTCAATGACTATTTTACCTTCTGGTTCTAGAACATCAGGGCAATTTTCCTAAAAGATTTCTTGAAGGATGCTGTGCAAGCTGGTGTTTTTTTTTTTTAATCATGGCTTTCAGGTAGGTCAATAATTCTTAAATTATCTCTCCTGGATCTCTTTTCCATGTCCATTTCTTTTTTTTTCAATGAGATATTTTACATTTTGTTCTTTGTTTTCTTTCTTTTTATTTTGCTTGACTGATTCTTGATGTCTCATAGAGTAATCAGCTTCCAATCAACCAATTCTAATTTTTAAGGTATTACTTACTTTACTTAGCTTTTGTACCTCCTTTCCCATTTGAGCAAATCCATTTCTAAAGGAATTGTTTATTTAAGTGGATTTTTACCCCATTTGGCCAAATCTATAATGTATGGACTTGTTCTCTTCTTTTTTTAAATTTTATTTTCCCCCAATTCCATGGAAAAATCATTTTTATCATTCTTTTGAAAATGGTTAATTCCAAATTCTCTCTCTTCCTCTGCCTTCCTATCATCCCTCATTGAAAAAGCAAACAATTAGATATAAATTACATGTGTGTAGTCATGCAAATAATATTTAAGTTATGAAAGAAAACAGGCAGGTAGAGCTAATATAGAGGAAGAGAAGCAGTAACTTTTCTAAGCTCCTCTGTGAATCCCATCACTAAACTTTAAAAAATGAATCTGAATGAATTTTAGAGTTATAGAATCCACTGGGAGATAGAGTGTGGCAGAATTCAACCCAGGAAAGTGGCCACATAGGTCTGGGAATGTGGCTGCACTAGTACAGACTAGTAGAGAGCAGATTATAGCAGAGTGAGAAGGAGTCCCAGCCAGCAGACTCACCCAACACAAGGGTGATTTGCAGCAGTCACACTGGCACAGGATGGAGGATCCATCAGAGTGGGGTAAGAGAAAGCTCAGGGCCCACAGCAGAGACAGCAGCTTCTACTGGAGCTACCAGCCCACAGCCTGGAAGTTTAAAAACAGCTACCTGATTTTTCAGAAGCCAAGATGGCAAATTAAACCCTAGCTACTCCAAATTCCCCCTCCCTGACCTAGAAAACACAGAGATAAATGTCTCACCCAGAGTAACATCCTGAAATAGCAGAAATAGCCTCAAACTTAAGAGACTGGGAAAGGGTATAACTGAAGCAGTTAGGAATCTGAAGTGAAGGGTGGGAAGGGTCCCAAAAAGACCCACCACAGCTGAGCAACAAGAGCTCCCAAAGCCCAGGTTGACAGAGCCAGCAAAGCTTAACAACACAAACCCAGGTGGACCTTAGCACCACCGGGGAAGTCTGCAGCTACCAGCCCTGCCAGCCACCAGCTGCTAAGCCTGCCTGCGCTGTAGCCCAGGGGTATAGTGGTGGAAATCTGAAGTGGCCAAACCTCTGCTTCCCCACAGGTTACTCTGTGAGCCTCAGGGTAACTCAGGGGAAATGCATGGAATCCTGGCCTTGGCCTCAGTCTAGACACCCAGAGGCTACAGCACACAAAGTCAAGAACCAGACCCTTAGCTCCCAGCCTGAGAAATTAGGAAATAGGAAATCACAATGGGAAAGAAGGAAGCTGAGAAAGAGAAGGGAAAGGCAAGAAAATCCATCTGAGTTTACTATAGTGAGCAAGAGCAACCAAATACTGAGGACAATATGGACTCTATACTCACACCTCAGACCACAGAAGGAAATATGAACTTGTCTCAGGCCCAAAAAGCATTCTTGGAGGAACTCAAGAAAGATTTTAAAAGCCAAATTAGAGAGGTAGAAGATAAATTTAAATCTACAGTGACCAAATTGGAAAAAAAAATGTCTCCATGAAGAAAACAAATCCTTAAAAAGTAAAATTTGTGAACTGGGCCAGGAGGTTCAAAATCTAACTGGAGGAAATACTTTCCTTAAAAAATAACCTTCAAAAATTAACTGAAGAAAATAATTCACTAAAAATTAGAATCAGTCAAAATGAAGCTCAAAACTCTATGATCCATCAAGAGTCAATCAAGCAAAGCATGCGTATTGAAAAATTAGAAGAAAGTGTATAATATCTCACTGGAAAAACAAGAGACCTGGAGAACAGATCCAGGAGAGATAACCTAAAAATTAGTGGTCTACTGGAAAGCCATGATGAAAAAAGGCACCCTGGGCAACATTCTCCAAGAGATCATCAAAGAAAATTGTCCTGTAGTCCTAGAATCAGGAGGTAAAATAGTTATTGGAAGAATTCACTAGACTCCTCCTGAAAGAGATCCCAAATTGAAAACTCCAAGAAATATAGTAGCAAATTCCAGAATTACAAGATCAAGGAGAAAATACTGCAAGCAGCCAAAAAGAACCAATTCAAATATCATGGAACTACAGTCAGGATTACATGGGACCTAGCAGCTTCTACATTAAAAGATTGGAGGGATTGTAATTTGATATTTTGTAAGGCAAAAGAGATAGAACTGTAACCAAGTATCAACTACCTGACAAAACTGAGCATAATCTTTCAGGTAAGGAGATGGCTATTTAATGAAATAAGGGACTTCCAGACTTTCCTAATGAAAAAGCCAGAACTCAATAGAAAAATTGATCTCCAATTACAAGAGTCAAGAAAGACATGAAAAGGCAAACAAGGAAAACACACACACATACATGCACACATGTACACTGATGCACACATGCAGACAACTTGTGATGCAATTAAGAGCAAACTGTTTACATCCCTATATGAGAAGCTGATACTTGTCTATATTGAAATTTATATGATTACCATGACCTTTAAAAGATATACATAAAAAGAAGGCGTGGGTAAAAATAAACTAATCTGATGATAAAAAAAAAACATTATTAAGGGGTTCAAAGGGACTGTAATGGGATAAAGAGAAAGGATGAGGCAGATAAAGGTAAATTATACCACACAAAGAAGCATAAAAACATATTTTAGTAGAGTGGAAGGAGAGAAGGAGATGAACATCATATGAACATTATTCTCATTGGTTCTGGTTCAAAGAGGGATCAATGTAATCAGTTAAGTTTAAGATTCTAATGTGAAAAGACACAAAAACTCAGTATCATAGAGGGAAAAGAGGGAGGGAGAGGAGCACTTTATGAAATTTACTCTCATTGGTTTAGCATCAAACGGGAATATTATATGCCAATAAGTACAAAAATCCATTTTGCCCTATAGGCAGTAGGACGGGAAAGGAGGTTTTAAGAAGGTGCTGTGTTAGAAGGGAGGGAAATAGTAGTAAGGTGAAAGGGTAGGTAAAGAAGGGGGTCACAAGGAGGGAATACTGAGGGAGGTGGTGGCCAGAAGGAAAACCCTTAAGGAAGGGAAGGGAGAAGGAAGAAATTAAGAAAATAATAAAACATAAACAGTGGAGGGAATAGGATGGAGGGAAAGAGACAGATAGTAATCATAACTGTGAATGTCAATTGGATGAATTTTCCCATAAAACAGAGGCAGATAGCAGAATGTATTAAAAACCATAATCCTACAATATGCTGTCTACAAGAAACACATCTGAAACAAGGGGATATGCACAGGACATAGGTAAAAGGCTGGAGTAGAATATACTATGCTTCAGCTAAAGGAAATAAAGAACAGGGGTAGAAATCCTTATCTCATAAAAAGCAAGAGCAAAAATAGATCTAATTAAAAGAGATAAGGAAGGAAACTATATCCTGCTACAAGGCACTATTGAGAATGAAGCAATAGCATTACTTAACATATATGTACCACGTGGAATAGCATACAGATTTCTAGAGAAGTTGAGAACTAGAGGAAGATTACATATATATATATAGCAAAACTATACTAGTGTGGGACCTTAATCTCCCCCTCTCTGAACTTGATAAATCTAACTTCAAAATAAACAAGAAAGAAGTTAAGGAAGTGAATAGAATTTTAGAGAGGCTAGATATGATAGATCTCTGCAGACAACTGAATGGGAATAAAAAGGAAGATACCTTCTTTTCAGTGGTTTATGGCACATGCACAAAAATAGACTTATGTACTAGGGAGTAAAAAACTCTCAATTCAGTGTAGAAATATTAAATGCATCATCCTCAGACAATGATGCAATAAAATCAGATGCAATAAAAGGCCATGGAAAGGTAGACTAAAAACTAATTGGAAACTATACAATTTAATCCCAAAGAATGAGTGGGTCAAACAAGAAATTATAGAAACAATCAGTAACTTCATCCAAGAGAATGAAAATAATGAGACAACATACCAAACCTAATGGCATGCGGCAAAGGCATTTCTTGGGGAAATTTTAATATCCCTGAGTGCATACATGAATAAACTAGAGAAAATGGAGGTCAATGAATTGGGTATGCACTTGAAAAAATTAGAAAAAGAACAAATTGAAAATCTCTAATTAAATACCAAATTAAAAATAATGAAAACCAAAGGACAGATTAATGAAGTTGAAATCAAGAAAACTATTGAAATAATAAATAAAATAAGAGCTGTTTTTTATGAAAAAAAAAACAATAAAACTGATAGACCCTTAGTCAATATGACAAAAAAAGAAAGAAGAAAACCAAGTTATGAGTATCAAAAATGAAAAGTGTGAATATACCTCCAATGAAGGGGAAATTAAAACAATAATTAGGAATTATTTTGCCAAATTGTATGCACATAAATTGGACAATCTTAGTGGAATGGATGAATATTTACAAAAATATAAATTGACCAGATTAACTGAAGAGGAAGTAAATTACATGAATAAACCAATCTCAGAAAAAGAAATTGAACAAGCCATCAGTGAACTCTATAGGAAAAAAATCTCTGGAGACAGATGGATTTACCAGTGAATTCTATCAAACATTTAAAGAACAATTGATTCCAATTCTTTACAAACTATTTGGGAAAAATAGTGAAGAAGGCGTCTTACTAAATCTTTTTATGACACCAATATTGTATTGATACCTAAATTAGGAAGAGATAAAATGGAAGAAGCAAATTATATACCAATTTCTTTCACGAATAGAGATGCAAAAATTTTAAATAAAATATTAGCAAAAAGACTACAGCAACTTATCACAAGACTAATACACTTTGCTCAAGTAGGAATTATTCCAGGATTGCAAGGATGGTTCAATATGAGGAAAACTATCAGTATAAATGATCATATCAATGATAAAACTAGTAGAAACCACATGATTATCTCAATAGATACAGAAAAGGCCTTTGACATAATACAACATCCATTCCTATTATAAATACTAGAAAGTATAGGAATAAATGGAGTCTTCCTTATAATTATAGGTAGCATCTATTTAAAGCCATCAGCAAGTATTATATGTAATGAGCATAAGCTAGAACCATTTCCAAGAAGATCAGGGGTGAAATAAGTGTGTCCACTACCACCCGACTTATTCAATATGGTACTAGAAATGTTAGCAGTAGCAATTAGAGAAGAAAAAAAATCAAAGGAATCAAATTAGGCAAAGAAGAGACCAAGCTATCACTCTTTGCAGATGATATGATGATATACTTAGAGAATCCTAGAGAATCAAGTAAAAAACTACTTGAGACAATAAATAAATTTGGCAAAGTTGCAGGATATAAAATACATCCACATAAATCCTTGGCATTCCAGTATATTTCTAATGAAATCCAACAGCAATACAGAGAAAGAGAAACCCCATTTAAAGTTATTGTAGACATAAAATTTTGGGGAATCTACTTTCCAAAACAAACCCAGGACCTATATGAGCACAACTACAAAACACTTCACACAAATGAAGTCATATATAACTAATTGGCAAAAAAAAAAAAAAAACATCAATTGCTCCTGGCTGGGATGAGCTAATATAATAAAAATGACAATTTTACCTAAATTAAATTACATATTTAGTGCCATACCAATCAGTTTACCAAAAACTTATTTTATAGAGCCAGAAAAATATAGTAAGAAAATTCATTTGGAAGAATGAAAGGTCCAGAATATTAAGGGAAATAATGAAAAGAAATGCTAGGGAACATGGCCTAGCCATACCAGATTTAATCTGTATTACAAAGAAGCAGTCACAAAACCACGTGGTGTACGCTGGCTGAGGAATAGAGTAGTGGATCAATGGAATAGATTGGGTACACGAGACTAAGCAGTCTAAGACTATAGTAATCTACTGTAAAGACCCCAGATTTGGGGATAAGAACTCTCTATTTGACAAAAACTTTTGGGAAAATTGGAATATATCATGGCAGAAACTGGGAATAGATCAGTATTCAACACTGTACACCAAAATCAAGTCTAAATGGGTGCATGATCTATTATAAAAGCTGATAATGTAAGCAAACTGAGAAAGCAAGGAAGAGTTAACCTGTCAGATTTATGGAGAGGGGAAGACTTGATGACCAAACAAGACCTAGAGGGCAGTATAAAATGCAAACTGGATCACTTTGATTACATTAAATTGAAAGGCTTCTCTACAAACAAAGCCAATGCAACCAAGTTTACAGGGAAGTGGAAAATTTGAAAGAATCTTTACAGCCAATATCTCTGATAAGGGCCTCATTTCTGGAATATACAGAGAATTGAGCCAAATCTATAAGAATAAATTTCATTTCCTAATTGATAAATGGTCAAATGATATGAACACGCCATTTTCAGAGGAAAAAATTAAAGGTATCTCCAAACATAACAAAAAAATGCTCTAAATCACTATTGATCAGAGAAATGTAAATCAAAACAACCCTGAGGTACCACATCTCACCAGTCAGATTGGCTAAGATGACAAAACAGGAAAATGACAAATGCTGGAGATGTGGACAAATTGGAACACTAATTCATTGCTGGTGGAGTGGTGAACTAATCCAACCATTCTTGATAGCAATCTGGAATTATGCCCAAAGGGTTATAAATAATTTTATACCCATGATCAGCAATATAACTTCTAGGGTTGTATCCCAAAGAGATCATAGAAGTGGGAGGAAGATCCATATGTACAAAAATATTTATAGCAGTTCTTTTTGTGGTGGCAAAGAATTGGAAATTAAGGGGAAGTCCATCAATTGGGGAATGGCTAAACAAGTTGTGGTGTATGAATGTAATGGAATACTATTGTGCTATAGGAAATGAGGAGCAGATCGACTTCATATTCACCTGGAGAGGCTTATATGAATTGATGCTGAGTGAGAAGAGCAAAACCAGAAAAAATTTGTATACAATTATAGACAACATATGTGTGACAACCCACTTTGATAGACTGGATTCTTCTCAGCAATGCAAGGTTATAAGTCATCTCCAAAAGACTCATGATGGAGAGAAATGTGTACATCCAGAGAAAGAACCAGAAAGAGCAGAGTTTTAATGCAGATTGAAGCAAACTACCTGCTCTTTTAATTTTTCTTGTTTGGTTTTGTTTCCTCTTTCCCATTATTCATTTCATATGACACAATCCTTCTTTATAACCTGGCTAATGTCTAATGTGAAAGTATTTGCAGATCCTCTCTTTGATTGTATACCACCATTGGGGGGGGGGTGGTAGTGAGGATGTGAAGATTTGAAACTCAAGGAATTGTGTAACTGAATCTTGTAACCTAAAAGAAACAAACAAATTAATAAAGACAAATTTTTTTAAAAAGAAGGAAATTAGGTCTTGCACAGTTTAATTGACATCACGTGGTCATATCACTTGGGGGTGGATATATAATGCAGTGAATATAGCAGGGGCCTGGAGTCAGGAGGAGTAGAGTTGAAATACAGCCTCAGCCACTTACTACCTCTTTGGCACTAAGCAAGTCACTTACCATGCATACTTCAGTTTTCTCATATGTAAAATGGGGATGACAATAATAGGCCCTACCTATCAGGGTTTTTGTGAAGATCCAATGAGATAAGAATTTTAAAACATTTAGCATAGTGGTTTCCCCACAGTAAATAATTTTCAAATGTTAGCTATTGACATATTGAAAATATGACAAGAATTCATACTCTCTGACTATAGTTATTGAGATGTTTCAAATAAACCACATTAACAATCTAGGCTTGGTGTGTGAAAGAGAACATTTGAAGATCCCTTTCAATTATCACTAGTAAAGTTTGGCAGCCTCAATTTGATACTAGGGGAAAAAAAGTTGATACTAGGGTTTGAAACTGGTGAAGTAAGTATCACAGAAGGTCAAGAAGTAATGAAAATCAATGATTTGATATTGAAAATGCTTAAGATGTTCCATGATAGAAATTCTGAGAGACAAAGTTCAAAGTAAGATCAATTATAAGTAATCTTTCCATACCCAATAAATGAAGTTAGTGATCTCTTTCAATGACCATAGACCCTTAGTGCCTTGCATAGTGAATAACAAAATGAAGGAGCAAAATGTCAGCAAGCATAGGTGTTTCTTTTGAATGGCAATATATTTCAATGAGGAGATAGGGTAAGTGTCATCTCAGCTCCTCTCCATTGCATTACTGGGAGATGAGATCAGTTCTCAGCTGATGGGATTACTGTCTAGCCTAAGTGAGATTGAATGAGCTTGACCTTTAGATTAATCAAGCGTCTCCCAAATGTGACTGGGAGAGTGGAGTTATAAGGGTGGAGGTAAATGTCAAAAGACAAGGGTGGAGATACAGTCAAATGCTAGCCCAAGTAAACTGAGGTTACCTGAATGACCAGAACATAATTGTGACCCAAATGACCTAAGGTTACTTGAGAAAACTTGCAAGAGTAAGGAATAAGGAATGGGAATATCAAATCTAGCTTAATTATGTCCCAAGAAAATAGAATTAAAAATCAGTTTTGGCTGTAGATAATTTTTAATTGACAGAGCCATATTTTGTATAAAAGAAAACATATCATTTGAAAATAATATAACTTTGAAAATATGTAATGATCGTATTTTTAAGTATGTACCATTACTAACAACAGTGCTTTGGAAATGTCAGTGACCATCACCATAGCAGCTGACCTAGATGACATTTTTGTCCTCTTTGAAGGAGTCTGAGAATATTATTAAAAAGCATAGGAGCAAGCACGCAGCCTTGCTTCATTTCACTTATGACTGGGAAGTTGCAAGAGCTTCATTCACTATCCAGAAGCTGCCAAAGCATGTTCTTTTGAAATCGACATAAAATACTGATGAACTTCTCCAAGCAACCAAACTTTGCCATAATTTTTCACAAGCCCTCAAGACTGACACTATCAAAGGTCTTGATGAGATTGACATTGTATACAGACCTCTGTTCCACTCCTGGAATTTCTCCTGAATTTGTCGGGCAACAAAAAACATGTTGATGATCTTTCAGTCTTTTCTGAAGCCATACTGGCTCCCAGATATAGAATCATCTCCCTGTTGAAGGATTAGCCTATTAAGGAATACTCTGGAAAGAATCTTGCCAGAACTGAGAGAGAGAGAAAGACAGAGATAGAGAGAGAGACAGAGACAGAGAGACAGAGAGAGACAGAGACGGAGAGAGAGAGAGAGAGAGAGAGAGACAGAGAGAGACAGAGATGGAGAGAGAGACAGAGACAGAGACAGAGAGAGACAGAGAGAGACAGAGAGACAGAGACAGAGAGACAGAGAGAGACAGAGATGGAGAGAGAGACAGAGAGAGACAGAGACAGAGACAGAGAGAGACAGAAAGACAGAGACAGAGACAGAGAGAGACAGAGAGACACACAGAGAGACAGAGACAGAGAGAGAGAGAGAGAGAGAGAGAGAGAGA
>NW_027186304.1:7988942-8075377 GCF_028583685.1 Petaurus breviceps papuanus | reverse complement strand
AGAGAGAGAGAGAGAGAGAGAGAGAGAGAGAGAGAGAGAGAGAGATGCCCTGTTACTGTCACAGAACAAAGAATTTCCTTTTCCTTTACAAAGATGAACAAAAGTGGCATACTTGACCTCCTGAGGGAAACCTTGCTCTTTCTCTAAAACCTGGACAATTTCAGTCAACTTTTCTATGAGCAGTAGACTCCATGATTAGTAACTATAAGCTGGAATAGAATTTGTACCAGGTTCTTTGCCACATAAGAGGAGCTTAATGACATTAAAAATCTCTTCTTCAGTTGGAAGTTTTGCTAGAGAGGGATTGACTTTAACCTAAAGGACATGGTCACTGGCTTCAGCATTGGTTGATGACAGTCTGTTGACAATATTATGGAGGTGTTCAGGCCACCTCTCCTGGATCATATTCTTATCATTAAGTAGTGCAACTCCATCAACACTAAGTAGTTAGGATATACCATAGGTCTTTGGCCCATAAATAGCTTTCATGGAATCATAAAATCCCTTTGCATTGTTACTATCAGTGTAAAACTAAATTTCATCTGCCTTTTTACTGAGCCAAGAATCTTTTATATTTCTAGAATTCATTTGCATTTTACTTTTGATGGAATTAAATGTTGCCTTCTTAGAGACAGATGAATTACTAGTAAAAGCTTTAGAATTCTCAATTTATGTAACATCTGAGAGGGGAAAGCTGAGGCTCTACAGCTGTATAGTTTTGCTGTGTATTTCCCCCTGTAGTTCATTTAACATTTACTTTTAAAATGTGGATGCTCTATAATTTGGTTCATACATGTTTACTCTAGATAATATTTCATTTTTCATGGTTCCTTTTTAGCATGATCTAATTTCCCTGTTTTCCTTTTAAATTAGGTCTATTTTCTTTTTGCTCTTTTTTATTTATCAAAAATATAGTTGTATAAAACCAATGTTATGTTCACTGCACCCATGGCAGTTATGAATATGCTGGTGTAGTTGTGAATCGCAAAATGTAACAGACTCTCCACATGGAAGAAACCATTCAAGTACCAGGAAGTCAAAGACCAACAACAGAAAGTTAAATCCATCATGGCAACCAAGAAGTTGGTACATATGACCTATGCAGCAAACACCAACATTCCAAACCTTCCCTCCATCCGGCCTTGTAGCAGCAAACACCCTAGCATACCCAGGATGGCTGCTAACACAAGTTCATAGATGTGCTTTTCTAAGGAAAGTAACTCAAAAAAATGGTTAATAATCTTACTTTAATCAAACATAGATATCATTTACCTAGTTCGGGGGGAAATGTCAGCATCCTGAACTTCAGAGAATATAAACAGAAGTTACAAGCAGACAAAAAATGCAGACAATTCCACAGAGAGGGCTCCTAGCTGTCTGACCATTACCTAAATACAATGTTGGTTACAAGAGAGAGAAGAGCCAACATCTGGGTTTTCAAAGCTGAGGGGTCCAATGGCTACCCAGAGTCCCATCACACAATTCTTTCCAAAAGTGAGCCCCAAAGTAAAACCTCACCTCAGGATATATTGCCTCCTCCAGGATCAGAGAACATCACAACCTTCATGTCCCACTTGACTACAAAGTAACAAAAGTTGTGCCTTCCTGAAAAAGAGGCCTTCTACCCTAGGCTCCATGTGACCACTTTCAGTCTTTTCAGGGGCAGAGTTTATTTTCAACTCAGGAAAGGTCTTCAGATTTGTCTAGGCCTATTAAGGGGCAGGGAAGATTTTCAAATTCCTATCACCACTACAGGCCTTCAAAACAAAACAGGTCCCCTTAAGCAAAATGCCCATTTCTCACCTACACTAGCTGTTCTGCTTCTGGGCTGCCTGCTCCGAGTTGCTCTGGCTCTCTCCTGCTCCTTCCTGCGCCACTCCCAGCTTTCCTCTTCCACCCTTTCAGCAAGCTCCATGTGATTATATTTGGCCTATGAAGGGGCAGGGAAGATCTTCAAACTCCCATTACCATTACATTTTTAGACGCCAAAATCTTTCATGTTCCTTACATAAGTCAATGGGAATTTTAGGGGTAATTGGTGTCAACAAAACTTTACAGAAATATAACAGGGATAGCACACGGTAAATACAAGCAGTATCTTAGCATGTAGCTTGAGCACAAGCATCCTATCACTCCCCCTCAAACTAATGGGATTCAAAATCTTGAGGTAAGGAATGAAGGTCTCTTCTTTTATGGATACTTGCTGCTGAAATTGGACTTAGAGCTGTCCCTGTCCCAAGAGGTCCCATTTGAGAGGGTTAGTTCTTTAGCCAGCATTCAGAGTGTGGTTGATGCCAGGTTCAGGTAACACATCACTTTTGTGGACAGGGGGTGACATCCAGCTTAAATGATCAGACATCTGCAGGTAGACACTACCAAGCCTGCAGGAAATAAATCTAGCAAACAAGGTGAACAGGAAAAAAGCTAAGATGAAACAAGGAGACAATAACCAGAAATAGGGAAAACATAGGGTGACCTGTGCTTCTGCAGTCCATGAACCCACTATTGTAGCCTCATTCATGGTAGAATATATGAGTTAAGGATACAATCTGGCAATCATCTTCTCCTAAATAAACAATAATTACAGTATTATCCTTCCCATTGTTGTAATGTGAAATTGCGAATGGAGACCATTAATCATTTAAATGGAATTTATTTGTGGAGCATAATTAACCTGGGGACTGCCAGCAGTCAGGTACCCAAATCAGGCAGCCCCAAGCATATGCATCTCAGGGTTAATATAGACAAAAGCCACAACATAAATATCACCAAGGGGAGCAAGCAGGGAAAATACAGAAGCCAAAGGGTAGCATTGCTTAACGATTATTGTCTAGGAATCAGTTTGTTGGACAACTAGAAAGTTCCCAAATCTATTTTGATAACTGAACAGAATGGGGGGAGGGAGGCTATGGGCTTCAGGTAACAGGTTTCGGCAGGTTTTTACTTGGCAGGTTTGCTGCCTGGGCTTTCTTGGCAGATTTCCTAGGCAGCTCTCCTATGATGGGGAGAGATGGGAGATGTTCACAAAATGGGGGGATACTACATCATGCGCTATAATTTCTGCAGCCTTTGGGGCACTGCCTGGCTTCTGTTTTAGCTACCAGTTTTATGCTTTCAGTAGAACCAAATCCTTCAGTTCCTCTGATAGCTATTTCAGAAGGATAGTCAGTTTTTACAAGTGGTATTATTTCATAAGGAAAGATAATCACTTGAACTATTCTATCATTTTTATAAAACTGTATGGCTTCTTCAGCTAAATTTTGGAATGTCACAATAATTTCTCCTTAATAATTAGAATCCATTACTCCAGTCAATACATATATTACTCGAGCTGCTAATCCTGATTTAAGTAAAATCTGTCCAAAATGATTGTTAGGGATTTTTATATATACTCTAGTAGAGATTTTCCTTATTTCTTTTCTATCCAAACAAAAGTCCTCTAAACAACGAAAATTATATCCTGATGAGCAAGATTTTCCTGGAAACAGTGCTGGTACATCTTGCTTCACAATCCAGTATTCAATAGCTGGAATCTTATGTGTTTGTTGCTTTCTAATTTTCAGGTTTGGTGTCATCATTCTGGCTAAAGGCTTACTTCCTCCCAATGGTCTATTATTCAAATAATGTAAAGGTGTGAACAAATTATCCTTCCAATGTCTATACAAATTATTGGAACTTAACTTCCTTAACTGTTCTTTCAATAATGTACTCATTCTTTCAATTATCCAATATGCTTATGGATAATATAGAATATGACATATCCATCCTATAATGTTTAGTAAACAATACCTCTTCATTTCATTACCTTTGAAATGTGACCCAATGTCACTTTGAATCTGCATTGGGGTTCCATAGTATAGACTTCTGAGATCTAGAGTTTTACAGGTGCTTTTCTGGGTTGCATTCTTACAAGGATAAACCACTAGTATACCTTAATAGGTGCCAACACAAGTGTATATAAATTTGCATCCTTTATCTTGGGGTAGAGGACCAATATAATCTATTTGCCAGATTTGGGCTGGGATCTTCCCTCTTGTCATTTCTTCAGTTATTACCCAAGGAACACTTCATTCCTTTACCTATTTTAACAAAGAATGTGAGATAGCAATACCTCAATCTTGTGCCCACTGGTGTATGGACTGGATGCCAAAATGACTGTCTGTTTGATGGACCCATTTTGCTAATACTGGAGCATCAGTTGGTGTCAGGATAAGGACAACATGTTGAGTAGTAAACTTGGCTAGTTGATCAGCATGGGCATTGTACTCATTTTCTGGCATGGTGCGGGCCATGTGAGTATCTACATGGAAAAAATGACAAATTAGTAGCCAAAGACATGTCCTATATATCTTTCCATAATTCTTTTCCCCAAACTTGTTTACCATGTATTTCCCAATTTTGGTTTTTCCACATGGGCATCCATGCAGCTACCTCCCATGAATCAGTGAATATATGACACTGTCTTCCTTGTTCTGTTTTAATGTACTTTAATTTGTACTGCCATAAGTCCAGCATATTGACTACTTCAACCTCTCCAAGTACTTTCCAAAGTCTGCTTAGTACATGGGTTATAGGTTATGGCTTTCAAATGTCTTTTGTGGCAAAAATATTTTGCTGTCCCATCAGTAAACCATGCATGTCTCTTTTGTCCCTCAATTAATCCATCATATCCCTCATTCCATTTTACAAAGAATTGTACTAACTGTTGCTTTGTCTCAGGGAGTGTATCATTCCCCTCAGTGTCTATGTTTGCTATAGATTCATGTAGAGCAGAGACTCTACTTTCGCCTGATTTAGCTCTTTTTTGAAAATACCACTTCCATTAGATTAGCCTCTTGGGCATGTCCAATTCAGTGAGAAGCTGGGGTACTCATTACCAAGATCATAATCAGGATTCTAGGTCTTAATATCACTTCATAACCCAGAGTCAGTTGTTCAGTCTCTCCCAAAGTCCAATATGCAACAAAAACTGCTTTTCAAAAGGTCTATATTGAACACCAGATGAAGGGAGTCTCCTAAACCAAGATCCCAAGGGTACATTTCAGCTTTCTTGTTTTTGCCATAAATTCCAGTTTGTATAATCATCCTGTACAGTCACTTGTAATTTCACTGGGTCATTTTGCATAGGTCATAAATCTAGAACCAACTGTATAACAGTCTTGACTTCTTCAAAACTTTACTCTGCTTAAGTCCCCAGACAAATACATATTTCTTCTGAGTACTTTCATATAAAGGTTTCAAAATCTGCCCCAGATGTTGAATGTGGTGAGTACAATATTTGAATAATCCTATAAATTTTTTGATTTCCTTCTTATTGGTTGGGGCAGGAAAATCCAAATCTTTTGTCAAGCTTATGGAAGAATCTCTTTCAGTTCCTTATTCCATTGTATATCCCAAAATTTTACATTTTGAGCTGGTCATTGAATTTTTGCAGGGTTAATTTTCCACCCTTTTCTTTTCATATGCCCAATTGAAAGGGTCAAACACTTCACTTCTTTTGCAACTTTTTTTCCTATGTCATAATATTATCTATGTGATAGGTAAGCTGTACACCAGGTAGCTCTAATTCATCCAAATGTTCAGTCACAATTCTATCACAAACAGTGTAGCTATGCAAATATCCTTGTGGCAAGTGGGTGAAACTACATTGTCTGCCCTGCCAAGTGAAAGCAAACTGGTCCCATTGTTTAGAGTGTATTGGGATGTATTTACATTGTCAAATTGAATTGACAATTTGTATTGTCAAAATGTATTGTATTGACAAAAATGTATTGACATTGGTCAAATTAATAACTGTGTACCAAGTCCCATTATATTTCTGGATCCTTTCTATTAAGGTGACAGTATCTGGAATAGCAGCATACAAGGGAGCAGTCACCTTATTCAGTATTTTATAATCCACTGTCATTCTCAGTCTCCCACCTGATTTTTGTATGGTCAGACAGGATTATTCCATCTAACTCTAACACTAGCACTTACACTCCTGCTTCAGCATATTCCTTTATATTAGTGGTAATTTCATCTTGCCCATATGGCACACAATAGTGCTTTAAAGTAATTACTTCAGAAGGTTCAGGTAAAGTGATTGGGTTATTTTTTATTTTTCCCATTAAACTTTATTAATTCCTATCTTCCTTACTGTGAATTGGTATCTTCCTTCAGGTAAATTCAGAGTCATACCTCTCAATATATCTATTCCAATAATGTATTCAGGAATGATTACAATTACCATGATATTCTTTCTTAGGTAATTGTCCAATTTTCATTGTCAGTTTAACTTGTCTGGCTGATATTTCAGCCTCTCCCAGTCCTGTGATGGCAATAGGAGTTCCATGTTTAAACTTATCAGGGTTTCTATAGATAAGGGAAGCCTCCACCCCATTATCTATCAGTGCCCGCGTTATAATAGTTGTATAGTTAAGCCAATATGGGGTAATCTTGTGTGTGAGTTTCTTTAATCTGGGCTGGGGCCTGGTCTATTTCCTATTCTCCCTGAAAGTGGGGATAACTTGGATTCAATGATTCAGGAGTATCTCTACAGGTGGTTTCTAGTTCCCTATTAAGTCTAATATGGAGTACCTTTTCTTGGTACATCTTATACAGTTTTCCAGCTGGAGTTCAATCCATTATTCTAAAATCTATCCCTACTCTCAATAGAGCAGTAAACAAGTTTCTTGTCCGTTTATTCTGACTTTGAATCAGCTGCCTATTTGCTCTTCTCTCTTGAGGAAATTTATCTTTCCCCTATTCCCCAAGTCACTTAACAGTGAAATCTTATCCAGCACCTCCAAAAGAGGGTTCCCTATTTCCCCAATTAGTAGAGTCAGAATTAGGTGCTTATAAGCAGGAGGAGACGTCTTCACTATGATATTTTTATGAGCAAATTGTAAGGGGATATCACGATACATGTTTGCATCACCAACCATGAAACCCGTTTTTGTTACCTCTCATGCAGTCTCTTAAGTGAGTAAAAGGGTTTCTCTCTACCGGGCCACATAGAGTCAGTAGGACATTGTTATTATATCCCTCTGCAGCTAAAGCTAACAGATTAGTTGTGTTGTGACCTCCTTCCATAAGGAGGTAACAAAAAGCTTGGTGGAAAAAAGGATTCTGACTAATGCCCATGAATTTCAAACAATCCAGACTATCTATTGACACTCCTCTTACCACCCAAGACACTAAAGATTCTCCCATTCTTTGGGTGAATCCACTTAATATATCAGTAACCTCCTGTGGAGTGAAATCCTTAATTCTCTCCCTGATCTCTGTTTTATCCCAGAGGTTCACCTGCTTTCTTCTTAGTATGAGGCAAACTTTTACATTAGAATGCTCCTTATATAACTTTCTTCTTTTTTCCTCCCATGCATTCTCTTGGCAGTCACCAGTGCAACTATGCCCAGCCCATACAAAAGATGCATGCATATTCTTTTGGTTAGTTTTTCACTTCCTTTTAACTAAAGGAACAGTAGCTTTTTCTTCTACCACCCAGACTCTGCACTCTTTTAAAGGACAGCCTGAATGCTGTGGCACAGAAAAATTCTCATGCAAACCAACCAACTCCCTTTTCATCTGAGCTTTCTCATGCAGCAGTTTGTCTCTGCTTTTATATATAAGAGGATAACTTGTTAGCAAGGTCCAGCCTCTCCTACACACCCCTACCAGTTCTTGCCCTGGTTCTATTGGTATTCCTTGCAAACATCTTTCCAAATCTCTGGGTTCTCCCTTCTGTAGCCCCAGTTCCCAATTTTCACAGAGCCCTGTGCTTTAGCCCATACTCTTGCTAGGGAGGAATAAAATAAATCTGCCCTTCTGCCTCCAAATAGAGGTCTGATATTATTGTGATCCCATCCTCATTGCCAAATATAATACCAGTGTGATATCCACAGAGCCCACAACAGCTATGAATATTCTGGTATAGTTTTGAATCACAAAATGTAACAGACTTTCCACATGGGAGACAGAACCAAAACTGTATTCAAGTACCTGAAAGTCAAATCCCAACACCAGATAGCCAAATCCATCACAGCAACCAAGCACTTGGTACACCAAACTGATGCAGAAAACACCAAACATTCCCAAGCCTTACTTCCATCAGGCCTTCAAAACCATGCAGGCCCCCTTAAGCAAAAGTGCCCATCTCTCACTCACAGTAGTTGTTCTGCCTCTGTGCTGCTTGCTTCCAGATGTTTTGGCTCTCTCCTCCTCCTTCCTGCTTCACCCTTCCTGTTTCACCCTTTCAGCAATCTCCCCCTTTCCTCCCTACCCCCACCATGGGCTCTTTGTGATAACATTTGGCCTATTAAGGTGCAGGGAAGATCTTCAAATTCTCATTACCATTACAAATTTCTACCCCTGACTTTTTCACATCAGCTGAAGCATACTTGATTCTGACAGAGTATCTTATTTTGTTTCTGTGTCTCTCTGTTTTAGGAGTTCTTCCTCTAAAAAAAAAAACAACTTTTATTTGGGGGGGCAGTCATTCTAGGTTTTAATACATTCTGCTATCCACTTCTTCTTTTGATGGGTCAGTTCATCCCATTGACATTTAGAGTTATGATTAACTGCACATTTTCCTGCTTCTTATTTTGTTCCTTTTATCCTTCTTTCTTTTTATCCTGTTTCTTCTTTAAAGTCTCTTTTGCTATTGACTACTGCCTGCTTTTTTACATTCTCCTCTTACTTCCCTGTTTAATAAGCTCCTTAATGCTTCCACTCTTTCTTAACTAAAAATGCTCTTCTCTGGCCCAGACATGGGTATAAACAATGGCAATGCCAAATAACGTCTGGTCCTGCTAGGACATGTCCCCTATAATCGCTTTTTGACCAGTTGCCTGGAATCCTTACTATTTCTATCTTGAGATCTTCTAAAGTTACTGCTTCCTCTACTGCCACCTCCTAGTCCCAACATGCCTGTTTCACCTATGTAAACTTTGGGTGATCTTCCACCCCAGTGGCAAAGATGTCACTTTCTGGCCTCCTATCTTATTTTGGACTTGAAGAATGACACACTCTGACTTTTTGTTTACTCTACAATTCCATAAATTGATTTGGGGCATTGTGTTAAAGTGATATGGGGGAAAATATTGGTAGATCTCAAGCCATAGCCTTCTCTACTCTGTTATCTTGACTCCATACTGCATTACAGATTTTTAAAAGAATACTAAGTGCTTTCATTAATTTTGAGCTATATATTACATGATAACAAAACAATTACATAATTATTTTTTCCAGATTAGAAATCATTCAATACTTTAAGATGATGAAAATATTCTAAATCTGTCACAGTCCCATTCCCTGCTGGGATTTCTATTATCTTAAGGGACTATGTCATATTTCTAGGTATGACCTATAAAGATACTTACCAAGTATAACTTGTAATTCTTATGCATTAATTGTGCCCTTAAGGATAGGAACTGAAAACCTGCTGCTACTACTAGTGAATTTCAAACTAATGCTTTTGAATAGAATTATTCCTTGGATTTGTCATGTGTCATAGAATAGAATAAAAAAAATCTTATTCTTCTTTTAGTGTGACAGTAATTATCTAGGGCCTAAAAAATCCTGTTGATTTATGTTTTCATCAAAATCAATTATAATCACTTGAAAGAAACAAATACACCATATTCAAATAGGTATTCTTTCATGGCAACAACTTCTTTGGACTCTCAGTTGCATTTTTGAACATCCCAAATGGTGTGAATTGTGTTATTGTCGAATAACAAGCAGTTAAGTAATATGGATAATTATTTTCTCACTTACTTTCAACGTCTAAGCCTGGATTTTTTTTACTTATTCCATTGAAATAATTTAAATTAACCACATCATTTCATCACATAGGGCACCATATTTCCCACTATGGAAAAGAGAGATCAGTTTGTCCACAAACTATTAATAAAATGAGATGCAAAAACAATTCATTAACCTGTAGTCTAAATTCCTTGGGTCACAGCCTATAAGTCAGAATTATTTAAAAGTCACTTCCTTATCATAACTTAAAACATACTAAAAATCTATGTTGTTTTTCTGAAGAGGAGACTTGTAGTATTAAGGTATTACAAGTGTAAGAATGAAATAGTCCAAACTTGTGTAGATATTCTATTACCCTCATTAAAAAGGACAGTCACGAATTTTATAGCATACATATATTTTTTAAAAATAAATTAATTTAAAGTCCTATTATTCTATGCTTGAATCCAATTTCTTTGTTTATTTCTTAAATTAACAATAATGCCAAGTGTAGTATTTATGTTTATGAAATATATTACTGTACCAAATTTTCACCTTAAATTTGAAATTCATGAATAAATTGGATTTCTAAATCACTTTTAAAAAATTGTAGTGTGTGTGTGTGTGTGTGTGTGTGTGTGTGTGTGTGTGTGTGTTTGGTGAGAGTGGCATAAAGTCAAGTTAACCAACAGACCTATATTTGCCCAGAATAGGAAAGGTCATGCTTTTTTATCTAATCTCCTGCGTTGTTTAGGGGGCTTACTATAGCCTCTTTTGAAGAATTCATCAATAACATTTATTGTCCCTCATTATCTCCATGCAAAAACATAGTTTAATGTATTTAGAAACAATGTAAATAACTTATAAAAAAATAAAATGCCCTCAATGTTAGGAATCCCATGAAAAGCTTCAAATCACTAGTCCCAGGTACTGATTTTACATCTTTCACTTTTAATATTACCTAAATCTCATAAACTATGCTTATATGTTTCCTTAAACTGGCAAAGGAAGCCCACCATTATTTTCCTTAGTGATATGATCTCTTACCAACATTAAATCATATTTTAATAATGTTCCTAGGTTGGTAAGAGTCCCAGACTTTATCCAGAACAGAAGAAAATTAACACTGAGAAAAATATTTTTTTAATTATCTATAAATTTTTATTTTGTAAGATGTTCTTTTATTTATTATGTTCAAGTTATCATTGTGTGCAGTTAGTAAGCCTCTGGCATTAAGGTTCAGTGAAAACAATCTTTATTTTAATACAATAAAACATTCAATACATAAATTTCTACTTTATACAATTGCTCACTAAAAGATGAAAGAAAGTAGAAAGGTGTAAGGCCAAGCACAAGCAGCTTTCCAGAGGAATGCTGCTGTGAACAGCTTTAAGGCTCTGATTAGATAGTATAGGGAACTCTCTATTTATTCAGCAGTAAATTAAAGCAAAGCATTCACAGAAACCAAAGTACAACATTCACAATGTCATAACATAACAAGCTGTCATTACAGTGGCCACATAGTTTTAAAGAAAAGGTATCATTTAGTAAGTCCTTAACTCAATCATCTTTAAAGAGCAGACCTCCTTAAGGGACACAAGGTACAAAGGTCAAAGTTCTTCTCCCCTAGGTCACAGTAAATCATAATCTTCTCAGTCAGCATTAAGTACCCAAGAAGAAGTCTTTTCATCTTGACTCAAGGCTGGGTCTCAACTTCCATAGTTCCTCTTACATGGTCACAGTTCCTGCCTGAATATACTGAATTGTCACCTGGATTCAAAGGCAGGCACCTCTAAGCTCTTTGTCCAGCTTCTCATCCAGTTCCTCATCCAGTTCCCATTCCATATTGAAGCCCACAGTGTTCAGACCACATCAAGTCCTTCATAGTTCCTCTTTCTGGGAAGACAAAGCTTAAGACAGCCACAATAACATTCATAAACATTGCCAGCACTATCATCAATTCACTATTTACCTGTGAAAGCAACACAGACCCACAAACAAGGTCTGAGAAGTCAACACAGATCATCAGTAAAGTCCCAGGACCTCCAAAACCCTCCTCCAGGACTTCTGTAAATATACAATCAGAAAATCCTCTTTCAGGGCTTCCAGTAAGATCCCAGGGCTTCTGCACAAAGTATCAAAAACAAACATCAGCACAGACGGAAGAGACAGAATGCCAGGATATCACAAGTTTTCTCCTCATCTCTGCCACCACAAGAGTTATCTTTTCAATTCTGTACTGTTCTTCTCAGTTCTGCTCTCTCCCAGTCTGGGCTTCTCCTTGTATGTGGTCGTTAGCTCCTTCCAACAGGGCTTCACAAGTTGTGGGGTTCACAAGTTGTGGGGTTCACAAGTTCTGTTTCTTAACAAGGACTTGATATATAATGGGCAAGGCTTAAAAAGAAAATTGAATTGAACCAAGGTGTTAACTACCTTGCTTGCCATTACAAAAGGTTAACTAATTTTTACTTACATATTTTATATTATCTCTCTCACAAATGTTTTGTCATTGCTCTGCTTTTCTCCTTGATTCATAACTTTAATCTGAAAGAGTCCTCAGTAGTCTTCCAATTCAACTATTTTATTTTATTTAACATGTGAGGAAAATGGAATACAGAAAATTTATGTGATTTATTCACATTTCCATAAGTAGAAAATCCAGTATTCAAAACCAGGTCCTCAGTGTAAAATCTCATTTTCTTTTCTCACTGAATCTTATTCCTGCAATCCCTTTTAATCTCTTTTAAAATGAAGGTCTAGGGCATGGTTTCCCCATCCTTTGAAATGCAGATTTGACGTAGGGTCTGTGGTTCTCTCTTCTTCATTCCTGGTAGGGAATTAAATGTTTTTGCTTTCTTTTTTACTGCTTTTCCAGTCACAACCCTAATCTTGACATTCCAAAGAGATTATTTTTTCACTCCTTAATGCACTTATCTATCAAGTTATGCTGAAAATCTTTACTCTAGCTTAAAGAAATGTTCATCTCATTCATCAGTTCTGCCACAAAATCATATAGGATTATTTAAATGGCTTTCTTTTCACTTGGCTTATGTCTTGCAGAAAAGTTTTCTCTGTTCTTTAGCCTGCTTCGTATATCACTTTCCAAACCATTTAGCCTATGTATATCAAATATAACTTCAGATATTTAACTCATATTCTTTTTTTTTTAAGCAATTGGGGTTAAGTAACTCTTTCAAGGTTACACGGCCAGTTCTTTCTGGGTGTGGTACTAAGTATCTGAGCCTGGATTCGATCCCAGGTCATGCTGACTCTGGGGCTGGTGCTCTTACTGCACCACCTGGCTGCCCCTATTTAACTCATATTCTATAAATCTAATTCAGATTAAGTAACTGTCTCTGCAAACACTAACAAGAATTAGGTTTTAGAATAGTACACCCATCTTGATTGTAGGGGTCAACTGGGTAAACTCCTTGGGGTTAATCAATAGGTAAAATGAAATGTTATGCCATCTTTGGTCCACTTGACAGGGATGCCAATGTTTTGCTCTGTCTGAACATTTCTTTCTTTATTCTTTCCTTCCTTTTTTCCTCTTTTCCTTTTTTCCTTTCTTTTTACTTCTTTCCTTCCTTTTTTCTTCCTTTTTTTCTCCCTTTCTTTTCTTTTTTCTTTCCTTTTCTTCTTCCTCCTCCTCTCCCTTCTTCTCCTCCTCCTCCTTCTCCTTCTATTTGTTTCAACAGACTTATAATTTTATCAGCATGTTGATCCTCCAATAGGATACTTAAAGTACTTATATCTGTCTTTATCTTCTCTAAAATTTGCAGTTTTAGGGAATTGCCTGCAAACTGAGAAGAGAAATAATTTATTGTCAATTACACAATTAGAATATATCAGAGGCAGAACTTGAAGTTAAGTCTTCCTGATTCCAAGGTAAGATATTATATACTAAAACTTATAGATGCTCATATTGGAGCATAGTAGATTTAGAGTTGGAACAAATATAGATGGGATATAAAAGAAAATTTGAATGTCAACATGATTTATTGCAATATTTATTTAAAATATTTTCTTCTTTCAAAACGTGAAAAAGAAGGAAAGAACTAAAATTTTCAAGGTACATGAATTTTATTAAAATAAAAAAATAAAACTCAAGTGACTACAAATGATAGAGAAATTTTTAAGTAATGCTATACATAAGTTACATGTGATATTCCTGGAGAAACTTTGAGGCCTGGCTTACACAAGCTCCTCTTGTTACAAGTTCACAAGTGTTAACTTTTGTTATTTTAGAGTCAATGTACAGAAAGATCATGTTTTTTTAAAAAGTAGGATCCATGTAAGATAATTCTTAGTCAACTCTATTGTGAGTTGTTTTCTGTGCAAAAAATTACCAATTTACTTAACTCTGTCATAAATTACAGGTGACAAATCCTTATTTCTGATTCTTTTTTGCTTAATCACTAACCTAGTTTTTACCAGTATAGAAGATGCTTTATAGCTTCTCCCAAAACAGAATTAAACTGACAATTTGGGTCTCAAAGGGTAGCTGTTATATCCATTCAGGACTCTAATGTTAATATTGATGAACTGGTATCTGATTTTGTCTATTGTTATAGCTCTGGAGTCTCTACTAGTTTATTTATACCTTGATTCAACTAATACCAGAAACATTTGGTATAAAACATTCCTCTCCCCCCACCCCTACAAAAGTCTATGTCACACACTCCCACCAGTATGCGCAAAGTCTAGGGGAAAGTTGGGTCAAGCTAAGACAACAAAAGGAGTAACTCACTTCTCCTGGAAAGTCCTTTAGTGGTAGTTCTCAAGATGTTCCCCATAGCTATGGTTTATCTTTTCTACTGGGATACATGTTGAGCCTTGGATCTGATTTTCTTCATTGTGTCTAGTCTATCCTCTCTCTACATGCAGACTCTATAGCCAGCTGCTGCTTTTCAAGGAACACTAATATGATGTTGATTGAAAAAGTCAAAATCTTCTGCGTTGCAAGATCCTCGACTAACGAAGGGAACATGTTCTCTTCTTTCCACATGAACTAAAATGAATGCTTCTCAGAGATGGGCCTTAAATAATCTCTTTTAGCTTGCCACTCACTCAATTCAGAATTGAGGGTTCATCACAGCTCGCTGGGAGCCCAGTGGTTTTGACCTCAGGGGGATAGCCGTGGCCAGAAGCATTCAGGAGAATGAATCCCAGCAACTGTGGTTCTTTCCATACTTTTTAATCCATAAACTCCAAAAAGAAAGTAAAAGGTCAGTTTAGAAATCTGTTACAAAGGAAGGGAGTGGTCCAGCCCTTGCCCCCCAGGGAAAGAGGTGGAGAAGGTATGATGGCTATGGCTGCAGCATATAAAACATGGCTGCCTAAGGAGCTCCTGGCCTACAGATCATATGGGGACCAAGAAAACATTCAGAGGGTAATTACTCTTGCTTTGACCTACTTGGATCTGGATAGCAGTCTTGGGGTGTGGGGCCAATTTGTTAGAGCTTTGGGTGTCTGTAGAGAGGGCACCGTCCTCATATCTCTGACAACATTTGCAAAAAGCCCAGTGATGGGACAAAGTGCCCTTCTCTGAAAGGAGACTTCTATTGTAGGAAAGAGCTCAAAAGTCAAATAATTGACTGGAAATATGAACAAGCAGAGAATGGACAAACAGACTACAGAATCCTTTTTTGGGGACAAAAAGTATCAAGGCACAGAACAGGAGGAAGACAAAGAAATCAGAACTCCTGCATCAAAAGCTTCCAAGAAAAAAAATGAATTGGTTACAGGCCATGGAGGAGCTCAAGAAGTATTTTGAAAATTAAGTAAGAGAAGTGGAGGAAAAATTGGAAAGATAAATGTGAATGATGCAAGAAAATCATGAAAAGAAAGTCAACAACCTCACTGAAGAAATAACACCTTAAAATAGACTAACTCAAATGGCAAAGAGGCCCAAAAAGCCAATGAGGAGAAGAATGCATTAAAAAGCCAAATTTGCTAGATGGAAAAGGAATTTCAAAAACTCACTAAAGAGATTAATTCTTCCAAAATTAGATTGGAGCAAATGGAAGGTAATGACTTTATGAGAAATCAAGATACTATAAAACAGATCAAAACAAATGGAAAAATAGAAGGCAATGTGACATATCTCGTTGGAAAAACCACTGACCTGCAAAATAGATCCAAGAGAGATCATTTTAAAATTATTGGACCACCTGAAAGCCATGATCAAAAAAAGAAACTAGAAATCATCTTTCAAGAAATTCTCAAGGAAAATGGCCCTGATATTTTAGAACCAGAGGGCAAAATAGAAACTGAAAGAATTCACCAATCACATCTTAAGAAGTTTCTAAAAATAAAATTTCCATGAATATTATAGCCAAATTCCAGTGTTCCCATGTCAATGAGAAAATATTAAAAGGAACCAGGAAGAAACAACTTGAGTATTGTGGAAAAACAAACAGGATAACACAATATTTAGGAGCTTCTACATTAAGGGATTGAAGGGAATGGAATATGATATTCTGGAGTTCAAAGGAGCTAGGATTAAAACCAATAATCACCTACCCAGCAAAAATGAGTATCATGTTTCAGGGGAAATATGGTCGTTCAATGAAATAGAGAACTTTTAAACATTCTTGATAAAAAAAAAACAGAGTTGAATACAAAATTTGACTTTCAAATACAAGAAGAAAGAGAAGCATGAGTAGGTAAATAGGGAAAAGAAACCATAGGGAACTTATTAAAATTGAACTATTTAGGGGCGGCCAGGTAGCACAGCGAGTAAGAGCACCGGCTCCAGTGTCAGAACAACCTGGAGATCGAATCGTGGGCTCAGACACTTAGCACCCACCCAAAAACACCTGGTGGTGTAACCTTGAGCAAGTTACTTAACCCCAATTGCTTAGGGGTGGCCAGGTGGCTCAGCGAGTAAGAGCACTGGCTCCAGTGTTGGGACGACCTGGAGATTGAATCCCGGGCTCAGATAACTCTGCACCACACCCAGAAATAAGTGGCCATGTAACCTTGAGTAAGTTACTTAACCCCAATTGCTTTTAAAAAAATTGAACTATTTATTTTCCTATATGGTAAAATGATAATCGTAAATCATGAGACTTTTCTCAGTATGAGGATAGTTGAAGGAAATATATATACATATATGTATATATATATATATATATATATATATATAATGTTTATATAGGAGGTATATGTTTGTATAAATACATATGTGAGTGTGTGTATATATGTGTACATGCATACATAGATAGAGGAGATAGGATCAGCTGAATAGGAAGAGATGATATGTAAAAAATAAAATTAAGAGGTGAGAGAGAAATGTAATGAGAGGAGATAGGGAGAGATAGATTAGGGTCAATTACCTCATATAAAAAAGTCAAGAGAAAACTGTTACAATGGAAGGGAAGAACAGGAAGGCAAAAGGGAATAGGTCAACCTTACTTTCATTGAATTTGGCTTAAGGAGGAAATAACATAAACACAAAATTGGGTATCTTACTCTACAGGAAAGTAAGGGGGAAGGGATAAGAGGGAGGATGATAGAAGGAAGGACAGATTATGGGGAAGGGTAATTAGAAACACACACTGTTGAAAAGGGACAGGGTCAAAGTGAAAAATAGAATAAGTGGGTGGAGGGATAGAATGGAGGGAAATATTGTCAATCTTTAATAATTTATCTACTATAGAAATGATTTACAGAACTACACATGTATAACCTATATTCAATTGCTTTCTTCCCAGTAGGGGTGGGTGATGAGGGAAGAAGGGAAAGAATCTGGAAATTGAAGTTTTAAAATCAAATGTTATTATATATAATTTTTTTTTACATGTAGCTGGGAAATAAGAAATATAGGCACTGGGGTATAGAAATCTATCTTGCCCTCCTAGAAAGTGAAAGAGGGAATGGGGGAAGATGTAAGAGAGAGCAGATTGGGGTAAGGGGTATTTAGTAGGATCACTATTTTTGTGTGGGGGTAGGGGAAAGATGGGGAGAAAATTTGTAACTCAAAATCTTCTGGAAATGAATGTTGAAAACTAAAAATAAACAGATTAAAAAAAATTAAAAAGATTGTAAGACATGTAGGTAAAGAGGAACATTCAGAAATGGAGAAAAACCAGTATAAAGACACAGAGAGAAACTATCAAGTTGAAGCTGTGCAGAGTTGTCCAATACAAATACATCAAGTAACATAATTCATGCAAGAATACTGGAAAAGTAGGAAAAGGCCAAATGGCATACATTTAAGTACTAAGCAGATGAGTTGATATTTGATGCCGAAATTAACAGAAAGTCATGGGAATTTACTGATTGATAGTGAGGAGGGCCTGATTGGGCTTGTTTTAGGAAATATTCTTGCTGATAATGTGGAGAAAGAATTAGAGAGGTTTGGAGCATCTAAGGGACTAATTCAGAAGTCAGTAAATTCGTATTTATGATAAACCTACCTGCCAGGCTCTGTGCAAAGTAATTGGGGAAACAAATAAAGGCAAAAGACTATTCCTGTCCTCTAGGATCTCAATATCAATAATAGTAAACAGTGCAAACACCTATTTACAAGCTAGCAATGTAAAAATTAAATATGGAATAATAAAGGAAAAGCATTATATTGGTATGGCTTATGGAAGTCTCAACATTTTTTTTAATTACTAAAAGAAAAAATGAAAATTCCATGACTGTTGTACATTATAAGTAAATCTATAAGTAAATAAGTTAATTCTCATTATATACTTTCCAAAACTCTCATCAATAAGATACAAGCAACATTTGATTAAAAAAATATATCAAACAAAAGAATTTGAATGGTTACTCAGAATTCATGTCCTTTCCCATTCCCTATTTACTCATTTAGATATTCAGGACTCAGGACAAGACTGACCTTTTCCATCCAACCTTTCCTGAATCACTTTTCGGCATTTCTCTCTGATATGATCCCTTGAACACACACACACACACACACACACACACACACACACAGACACACACACACACTTAAACACATCCACCTCTTTGTGCAGCAAATGTTTAGTACATTATAAGAAAAAGATAATATAAATGGAGAAGCTACATAGAAAAGCACAATATTGTAAGGTTCAAAGCATAATAATTTTAAAATCAGGAGGTCTAAATTCAAGTCTTTCCTAGACCACATATCAACTGAGGGACCTTAGAAAATAATGACTAATTTCTGATACTCATATTTTTAACATGTAAATCTTAGAACATAATAATTGTCCTGGTTGCCTCATGTTTGAGATTTAAAGAACATAATGCATATGAAATCATTCATAAACAATAAAAGATACATGGATATTATTTAAATATTTGTATTAATACTCATGAGGGAAATTGGTTTATAGTTTTCTTTCTCTGTTTTTGTTCTCTCTGGTTTAGGTCCCAAAACCATACTTGTGACCTAAAGGGAATTAGTTAGGATTCCATTACCTATATTTTTCAAATAGTTTATAGAGTATTGGAATTGGTATTTAAATATTCAATAGAATTTATTTTTAAATCCATATTTTCGGGGGGGTTTCCCCTTGGGGGCTCATTGATGACTTGTTCAATTTCTTTTTCTAAGTTAGGACAATTTCATTATTCTATTTCCTGTTTTTTTTTTAATCTGGACATTTCCTAGTTTTGTAAATATCCAATGATTTTATTTATATTGTCATTTATGCTGGTACATATTTGGACAAAAACCCTAGTAATTGTTTTGTTTTTGTCTTTGTTGGTGGAAAATTCATTCTTTTTTTCACTTCTGATACCAGTAATTTGGTTTCTTTGCTTTTAAAAATCAAATAAGCCAATGGTTTCTATATTTTATCGTTTTTTAATAAAAACAAGCTGCTACTTTTATTTATTTGTTACCAAAGGATGATTCTATAATCTGATTTCTTTTTCTCTGTTTGCTCATTTCCCCAGTCAATTACCTGACTTTTGAACTCTTTGTCTAAGTAGAATTCTGCTTCCATAGTGGAGAGTGTTTTGTCACAAATTTCTGGGGTTTTCTGCAGTTGTTGTCAGAAGTATTTCTAGGCACCTGCCTCAGAACTGTGAGGAGAATTCTCTCTCCACAGCCATCACAAGCTTTGTCATTCCAGAGGTCCTTCTCACTGTACGACTGCCACCCAAGGCTGCGACCCAGATCCAAGCAGGACAAAGCAAGAGAATCCTGCCTCAGCACCAGCCAAGAGATTCTTGCAATTGCCCTCTGATCAGCGACTTCTTCCTCCCACCATCTGGGTGTCTGGAGCCCTGGAAACAACTGCCCAGCTACATTAGCTGCCTCCCCACCTCTGCCACCCCAGGGGCAGGGGCCATACTGTGCTTTTCTCTCACCCAGATACCCCAGAGGTTCCCCACTGATCTTTTATTTTCTGTTTGGTGTTTGTGGGTTGAGAATCTGGAAACTGTCACATCTGCCAGTGATTCAGTCCCCTGAGGTCTGCTGCCACTGGGTCTATACCACCAGTCTGTGCTGGCAAGACTGTTCTCTGCTCCCAAACTAGTGCGATAGACCCTTTCTGTCAGTCTGCCAAGCTGCCTTTAGGGGGAGATTTGTTTCATTCTTCCATTTCGTGGGTTCTGTAGCTCTAAAATTTATTTAGAGTTAGTTTTATACTTGTTGGAGATAAATAGGGGATGAGCTCAAGCAAGTTCCTGTTTTTACTCTATCATCTTGACTTCACCCTCTGGTGGGAAATAATTTTTCTTATCAGAAAAACTAAGGCATTAACTAAATAGTGTTCAGTGTGGGGCCAGAATTCAAACACCATTTTGGTATTTTCTAGAAGTGTGATCATCAAAAAAATAATTTGATATTTATGATTCTTAGTACAGCTATTTACAAAAAAGAGGAGAGCCATACTAGCAGCTGCTTCATTGAATAGTTCTTATAATGATCAAAAGATAGTTGTGAAAAGCTCTCTGCACATGTAACATACTGTGTGTGTGTGTGTGTGTATGTGTATGTAATAGGCTAAATGCCCTTAAAATTTTTTGGGGGCAAAAACCTTTCTGAGTCTCCTATTGAAATATTTTATACTTCATAAAGCTTTCCAGTTAAAACCAACAAGCCAGATTGATTAAAAGTAATTCTCCGGCAAAAGTCCTAAAACTATTTCTAAGCGTAAAGAATATATATCATAAAACCTTACAAACTTTTTGTGATTATATGAGGAATACATTCTTTCTACCGATCTTGCATCTACTCTTATCCCGTGATACTTCACCTTGGCAATTAAACTCTCTAATAAGGAATGTAGTTAAATTCATTTTGGAAAATCATCCCAACACAGCAATGATAAATCTTAGCATATTCTTTATTGGTCACAACAGTAATATCTTCAAATAACTTCTTCAGGTTAGTTAAGCAAATCTGAACTATCTGTGACCTGTCCTTAATCTCAATGGCTTTTCAGGCATCCCCTGACTATCTGCCTTTCCATTCCATTGCTGACAGATGTTCAGTTTTACCTCATGCACTCAGCATATTATACTTATCTTCCAACAATCCAATTAAAATTTATATTTCCAAAGCCACTTTTCTAAAAGTTATATGGGCACTCTCTATCTGTTTTCTCCATATTTAATTTGGACATTGCTCAATTCACAAATAATAATTTAGTACATTTAAACTAGCATGAGAGATATTGCAAAATCCTGGGAAAATAAAGAGCTACATACAAAGTCAACACAACATATGAGTGATTTTGACAGAGGTTTATGAGCCAAACCACAATGCCTAGGTTAATAACTCATTCCAAATATAGGGATTCTATCTTCCAGGCTTTAGGGATCACTACCTTATTTATGTTTGTTTACCTACTATTTATTTGAATAAGAAATAGAGAGTTAGACTTTTAAACTCTACATATTTTTGGATTGGTGTAAGAAGCATATAGAGGAAGTCACAGAGGACTAGACATTCCTCTGGTCCTTTTGTTCTATCAAGCCTCTCCAAAACATAAATTATACACTAAAGAAACTTCTGCTGTCTCCATGATTTAGGGTGTTTGGAATCCCAAAAGATAACACATGCAAAGCCATGGACTGATTTCTATGCTGAGCTCACTAAGCACTCTTCTCCCCCACCCCACTCTGCAGGACATCTAGGAACAGAGTGAAAGGGGCAGAACAGATATCAGGGTTTAAAATAGAGCTCAATGACAAATCCAACACCCCACACCTGCTCCCAGAATTTCAGAGAACCAAACTATAAAAATTAGCCCATAATACCAGTGTAGCAGGTCTCTGAACTGCTAGTACTGAGTTAAAGAACTGAAGAACAGAGAGAATGGGATAGGAAACTGGTATAGAGCAGAGCGTGTGAGGGTGAGGAGGGCAATGGAGTACTCTACTAGACCTGAGGGAAAGTACTCATTACCCAGCTGGGTCCAGTTTTGTTTATGCTAAAGTCACCTGAAACAGTGACCTAGACTGGTTTACAACCAATTGCCCAGTGTGGGAGAAGGTCAAGATGCTTTGAGATTCAGACTTAAAAAACAACAGCAACACTATCAGAGGGAAACAAGTTAGAGACCCAGAAAGTCAGTAATAGGGAAGAGTAAGGTGGGGGGGGAGTCTTAATTTACCCAAGAAGAAATCTTAAAACATCGAACAACAACAGAAATCAATATAGACATAACTAATAACAGAAAAATATATGGTGAATCCAGACATCTATAAGTAAATACTGCAAAACAAAAGACAACAATCCAATGTTTCATGATACAGAGAAATGTGGAATTTGAGGAGAACATCAAACTACAATACACTGTTCCAGAGTGGTTTAAAAGAGAAACGAGAATAATGAAACCAGAATATATGACTTGTACAGAATAGAAAAACTGAGATGCCAAGGCCAAGTCTCACAAAAGAACAAAACAATAAATAAACAAAGAATGTAAATACACAAAAATGAGAGAAAATTTAGAAGAAAAAGGTAATCAATAACATCCAAAGAAAATATTCTCATTAAGCAAACAAAACATACTGATCTCAAAGACAGTATACAGAGACAATCTAAAGACTGTCAATTTGAAATAAAGAGTACTACTAAAATAGCAAAAATTAGAATCTTTAATAGAGGCAAGGAGATCCAATTTCCAGACCATCAAACAATACCAGAGTACTAAAGTGCCCAAGAGGAGATGAGTGGGACAGGGTTAAATATATTTCTCATGGGAAAGTCCATAGAGAAGCCTGGGGGAGGCTCTAGAATGGCAGCAGCAGGGAGAGGCAAGTCAAGTTTGTTTTATAAAATAGAAGAGGAACGGAGGCTCTTTTTTTTCTTCAGTTGTTTTCCATAGTCCTTCTTTTGATAGGTTTTGACTTAACTCAGTCAATACCCAGGTCTGGTATCAGGCAATGAATGTCAGTTCATAGTCAACTGCATTCACCATTACCCTCTTTTGGTCAAGACACATTCTGTCAATGACCAAGGGAGATATTAAGGAGTTCATGAGATGCTGCATCATGACAGACGTCAATATGAGGAACGACAGGTAGAGAATTGATTTTCAAAAAAGGCATGAGAAACACAGGATACACAGTCCATATCTGGTGTCATAGGGGAGTAATCAAACACTGCTGTCCTCCACTTCTTTCTTCATGTCAGATAAGCTTGAATTCACCAGTGGTGGGCTGGGTGGTCCACTCAGGTATTTGTAGCACTCTTTACATGAGATAGATGTATCCAGCTATCAATTCCCTTCAGCTTTGCTGAGGACTTGGTAGGGTCCTTTCTTCCTGGGCTGTAGTGCATCCTTGTGCAGATGCCTAAACCTCTATGGTGAGGGTGTTGTCATGGAGCAAAAGAAGGATATTGGGTATCTAGTGACAATCTCAAAAGGTGAAAGGGAAAATCTTTCCAAGGGGATCACCATAAGGTTCAGAAGGACTAAGGGAAAGGTTCTGACTCTCACTCTGAAAATGTCCAGGTGATATCTGGGAGATCAACTCATGGAACTTTTTAGGACTTTGCTCAAATATATGAAAAGAGGACTGGTGATTTAAAATTGCACCCCACAGTCTAACATAGTATATTACATGTGCTTGATTTTCAGTTACTGCAAGGTATTCTGTGAAGCACTTACTACCCATGCTGTCAACTACAACAGGCATGAAGCATAACTGGCATAATCAAGTTTTTGATACTGATTAAAATGTTTTATTACTATGTGAAACTGCAGTCAACTCCAACCATATTAAAGGGTACAGGAAAAATGCTTCTTTTCTTTTTTTTTTTTTTTTTACATTTTTGGTCTTTATTAAATTGTTTGTTTACTTTTAGCTTAAAAGATTCAGTTCCACAATTCCTAGAGTTTCAAATTCTCAACCTCCCTCCCCTTATCCCCCCCATGGCAGCATACAATGAACTATAGGATCTGCAAATACTTTTACATTAGACATCAGTCATCTTATAAAGAAGGATTGTTGGGATGCCCAGGTAGCACAGCAAGTACTGGGGATCGAATCCGGGCTCAGATACTTAGCACCCACCCAGAAACACCTGGCCGTGTAACCTTGAGCAAGTTACTTAACCCCAATTGCTTTAAAAAAAAAATAAAGAAGGATTGTATCAGATGGAATGAGCAATGGGAAAGAGGAAATAAAACCAAACAAGAAAAAATGAAAGTAAAAAAAAGTAAAAGAGCAGTTTGCTTCAATCTGGATTCAAACTCAGTTCTTTCTAGTTCTTCCTCTGGATGTAGACATCTCTCTCCATCAGGAGTCTTTTGCAGTTTAATTGTAACCCTGCACTACTGAGAAGAGTCCAGTCTATCAAAGTTCGTCCTCACACATAAGTTGTGTCTGTAATTGTGTACAAATTTCTCCTAGTTCTACTCTTCTCACTCATCATCAGTTCTTATAAGCCTCTACAGATAAATATGAAGTCCATCTGCTCCTTGTTTCTTATACCACAATAGTATTCTATTACATTCATAAACCACAACTTGTTCAGCCATTCCCCAATTGGTGGGCACCCCCTTAATTTCCAATTCTTTGCCACCACAAAAAGAGCTGTTATAAATATTTTTTGTATATATGGGTCTTCCTCCCACTTCTATGATCTCTTTGGGATATGACCCTCGAAGTGGTATTGCTGTGTCAAAGGGTATAAAATTATTTATAACCTTTTGGGCATAATTCCAGATTGCTCTCAAGAATGGTTGTGTCAGTTCCCAACTCCACCAGTAATGCATTAGTGTTCCAATTTGTCCACATCCTCTCCAGCATTTGTCATATTCCTGTTTTGTTATCCTAGCCAATCTGACTGGTGAGATGTGTGGTACCTCAGAGTTATTTTGATTTTCATTTCTCTGACTAATAGTGATTTAGAGCATTTTTTCATATGCTTACCTTTAATTTTTTCCTCTGAAAACTGTCTGTTCATATCCTTTGGCCACTTATCAATTGGGGAATGACTTGTATTCTTATAGATTTGACTCAATTCTTTGTATATTTTAGAAATAAGTCCTTTATCAGAGACATAAGTTGAAAAATTATTTTCCAATTTTCCACTTCCCTCCTAATCTTGGTTATATTGCCTTTGCTTGTGCAGAAGCTTTTCAATTTAATGTAATCAAAATTATCCATTTTGCATTTTATAATGCTCTCTAATTATTGTTAGGTCATAATGTCTTCCCTTCTCCACAAATCTGACACGTAAACTCTTACTTGCTTTCCCAGATTGCTTACACTATCAGCCTTTTTACCTAGATCATACACCCATTTAGACTTGATTTTGGTATATGGTATTAGATAATGGTCTATACCCAGTTTCTGCCATACTATATTCCAGTTTTCTGAGCAGTTGTTGTCAAACAGTGTTTGGCTAGGCCACCTTCCTTAACATTTCTTTTCATTAATTCCCTTGATATTCTGGACCTTTTGTTCTTCCAAATGATTATTTTTTCTAGCTGTATAAAGTAGGTTTTTGGTAAATTGATTGGTATGGCATTACATATATAATATAAATTAGTTAAAATTATCATTTTATTATATTAGCTCAACCCAACCAGAAGAAATTGGTATTTTTTTTCCAAATAGTTAGATCTGATATTATTTGTGTGAAAAGTATTTTGTAGTTGCGTTCATATGGGTCCTGGGTTTGTTTTGGCAGGTAGATTCCCAAATATTTTATAATGTCTATAGTAATTTTAAATGGGATTTCTCTTTCTATGTCTTGCTGTTGAAATTCATTGGAAATATACAGGAATGCTGAGGATTTTTGAGGGTTTATTTTATATCTTGAAACTTTGCCAGATTTATTTATTGTCTCAAGTAGTTTTTCACTTGATTCTCTAGGATTCTCTATAAGTATATCATCATATCATCTGCAAAGAGTGATAGCTTGGTCTCTTCTTTACCTAATTTGATTCCTTTGATTTTTTTCTGCTGTAATTGCTACTGTTAACATTTCTAGAATCAGATCGAATAAGACAGGTGAGAGTGGATACCCTTGTTTCACCCCCAATATTATTAGAAATGCTTCTAGCTTCTCCCCATTACATATAATACTTGCTGATGGCTTTAAATAGATACTACCTATTATTTTAAGGAAGGCTCCATTTATTCCTATAATTACTAGTGTTCTTAATAGGAATGGGTGTTGCATTTTGTCAAAAGCCTTTTCTGCATCTATTGAGATAATCATGTGGTTTCTGCTAGTTTTATCATTGATATGATCAATTATACTGATGGTTTTCCTAATATTATACCATTCTTGCATTCCTGGAATAAATCCTACCTGATCAACATGCATTATTCTTGTGATAAGTTGCTGTAGTCATTTTGCTAATATTTTATTTAAAATTTTTGCATCTCTATTCATGAGGGAAATTGGTCTAAAATTTTCTTTCTCTGTTTCATCTCTTCCTGATTTAGGTATCAGTATTTGTGTCATACTTGTGTCATAAAAAGAATTTGGTAGGACTTCTTCACTAATTTAAGCAAATAGTTTGTGGAGTATTAGAATCAATTGTTCTTTAAATCTTTGAGAGAGTTCACTAGTAAATCCATCTGGCCCTGGATACTTTTTCCTAGGGACTTCACAGATGACTTGTTCAATTTCTTTGCCTGAAATGGGGTTATTTAGGTAATTTCCTCCTCAGTTTATCTGGGCAACTTATATCTTTGTAAATATTCATCCATTTCACTGTTTGTCAAATTTATGTGCATAAAATTTGTCAAAATAACTCCTAATCATTGTTTTAATTTTTTTTTCTTCATTGGAGGTAGATTCACCCTTTTCAGTTTTGATACTCATAATTTGGTTTTCTTCTTTTTTTGTCATATTGACTAAAGGTCTATCAATTTTATTTTTTTTCATAAAAACCAGCTCTTATTTTATTTATTTCAATAATTTTCTTAATTTGAATTTTATTAATCTCTCCTTTGGTTTTCTATATTTCTTTCTTTTTTTTTTTAAAGCATTTGGGGTTAAGTAACTTGCTCAAGGTTACACGATCAATTATTATTTCTGGGTGTGGTGCTGAGTATCTGAGCACAGATTTGATCCAGGTCATCCCGACACTGGAGCCGGTGCTCTTACTTGCTGAGCCACTTGGCCACCCCTAAGCAATTGGGGTTAAGTAACTTGCTCAAGGTTACACAGCCAGGTGTTTCTGGGTGGGTGATAAGTGTCTGAGCCCAGGATTCGATCTCCAGGTCTTCTCAACACTGGAGCCAGTGCTCTTACTCGCTGAGCCACCTGGCTGCCCCTGTTTTCTATATTTCTAATTTAGAATTTAATTGGGGCTTTTCAATTTGTTCTTTTTCTAGCTTTTTCAATTACATGCCCAATTCATTGACCTCCATTTTCTCTAATTTAATCATGTATGCACTCAGGGATATAAAACTTCCCATAAGAACTGCCTTTGCTGCATCTTACAAATTTTGGTATGTTGTCTCATTATATTGTCATTCTCTTGAATGAAGTTACTGATTGTTTCTTTAATTTCTTGTTTGTATATTTGTTCAAATAGTTTACACTTCAATATTTAGCTTTGATTTGATTATTTAATGCACAACCTATCAATATTTAATTATATATAAATACAATTACATCTTTGGTAAATTTACTTGTAAATTCATCTGGGCATGTAGATTTTTCTTCAGGAGTTCATTGATGTCTTGTTCAATTTCTTTTTCTGAAGTGGGCTTATTTAACTATTTTATTTCCTATTCTGTTAAGTTGAGCAATTTTAACTTTTTTATAAATATTCATCCATTTCATTTATATTGTCAGATTTATTGGCATACATTTTGGCAAAGTAACTGTTTTCCTTCTAATATTAGTTGCATTTGGCTTTGCTTGTGTTAAACCTTTTTAATTTAATGTGAAAAAAAAACGATCTATTTCACATTTTATAGTATCCATTATACCTTGTTTGCTCATACTGTTTTTCCCCGATAATAAGACACTGTCTTATTAAATTTTTTTAACAGAAAAACACCAGAGGGCTTATTTTCAGGGGAGGGCTTATTTTAATGAACATTGACAGCAATTTTAATAAACAGGTAAATGTGAACAAAAAAATGTACCTTTATTCAATAAATGAATTCAATAAAGAACAGGATGATGAGCTCACTGTTGCAGCTCTGATTGGATGTAGCTCGGAGCGCGGCGTGCATTTCACTGGGGGGGAAGGGGACGGTGCATACAGAGGGTACCGTAATGTAGCGTGTAGCGCAGGGGATTACCTTCACTACAGTAGCAATCTCAATAGGGCTTATTTTCGGGGGAGGGCTTATTTTCGGGATCGGTCTTATTATTGGATAAACACGGTAAATTCTTCCCCTCTCCATATCTGACAGGTAAACTGCCCCTTGCTCTACTAATTTGCTTATACTGTCACCCTTTATGTTTAAATCATGTACCCATTCTGATCTTATTTTGTTATACAGTGTATGATGTTAGTCTATGCCTACTATTTTTCAGTTTTCCCAGTTTTTTTTTCCAAATTGTGATTTCTTATCCCAGAAGCTGGAGTCTTTGGGATTATCAAATAGTAGATTACTATGGTAATTGACTATGGTGGTTTTTTTGTACCTACTTTTAAATTTGGCCAATTCTGCTTCTTAAGGAGGTTTTTTTTTTTAATCTGTGAATTTTTGTGCTTCTTTTTACATTTCACAAGTTCTACTTTAATAAGGTATTCATCTCCTTATTGTTTTTTTTTTCTTTTAGAGAAGACGTTATGTGTTTTATTAGATTACAGATGGGTTTTCTTTGTTTTGAGGGGCAGAATGGCATTTCTGTCCCTGCAGCTATCAGATGAGTGGCAAGGACCTGGAGTAGTCCCATCAGACTCCTGAGCTCTGGTGCTGCGGCAGTCCTAATGAAGGGGCAATGTCTGGAGAGTCCTCTGGGAGGCCCTCAGTCTCCTGCTTGGTCTAGTAAAGGTGGTCTTGGGGCATTTACTCTTCCTCTCTGGGTCATGTCTGCAAATCCTGGGGAAATCAAGAGAAGAGACGGGGCCGCCTGGCCAAGGAGAAACTCCGGGGCTGGTGACCAGGTGGCCTGTGCATCCATCTGACAACTGGGGATTTCCGCTGCAAAGATCCGGTTTAACTGGGCATCCTTCTAAGTCCGCTGTGCAAGCCTGCCAGCAGTCTGGGGCCAACTTTCTGGGGAGGACCTTCCTGCAGAGCCTTGGTCGGCCTCCACCCACACCCAGGGCATGTCCAAGCCACTCTCCTGCCTCTTCAGTGAGCATTTCCTCCCAGGGCTTCTTTTCCCCAGGAGCCTCATGCTGGCCAACGCCCCTGCCCTAGGGCCCCGGCTGCAGTCTCTCGGGACAGGTCCTCTGGGTCCCGGGTGGTCTGTCCTCTGTGGAGCTGCCAGGGTGGCCCTGGTTGCTTCTGGTTGGGCAGCTCGTTCAGCCATCGCCAAGGAGCCCAGGGCTCTGGCAGTGTCTGGACAACCAGCCATGGCCTTACCGGGGCAACGGAAGCCTCAGCATGGGCCTCTGTGTCGTCTCCTGCCTCCCTGGACACTTGGCATGTGGTCCCCCTCTTTGGCTTTTTATACCTCTTTTAACCTTTGGTCTACACTGTTTTTTTTAAGGTGTTTTTTTTTTTTTCCTGTACATTTTGTGTCTCCTTTACCAAGCTGTTAACTTGATTTTCATGATTTTCTTTCATCACTCTCATTTCTCTTCCCAATTTTTCCTCTACATCTCTTACTTACTTTTCCATTTTTTTTGAGCTCTTCTATGCCTGAAACCAATTCATATTTCTCTTCCTTTTTTTTTTACTGTGAACTGTTTATTCAGCAACAAATGAAAGCCAAACATTCACAAAAACCAAAGTGCAGCATTCACAACAATATAACATAACAACTTCTTACTAAGGTGCCCACATAGTCTTAAACAGAGCATATCATTCAGTAAGTCACAATCTCCTCAATATAGAGTGCAGGTGAAATCTTCTTTTATCTAGACTTGAAGCTGGCTTCCAATATTCTTTAAGCTAATCATCCTTAAGAAGCAGCAGAAAGTACAGAGGCCACTCACCCCTGGGTCACAATAAAGTTTACAATATCATCAATCACTACTAAGGACCCTCTTAAGGGGTAGTGAAAGGTACAAAGGTCTTCTACCTGTAAGGTCACAAGTAAGTCACAAATCAATTCATATTTTTCATGCAAGCTCTGGATCTAGGAGGCTTGACTTTGTTGTCTTCTTTTGAGTGTGTGTTTTTATCTTCTTTGGTGCCATAATGACCTTCCATGACCAGGATTTTTCATTCTGTTGTTAGCTCATTTTCACAGCCTATTGCTTGACTTTTAACATCTTGTTAAAGGAGGCCTCTGCTTTCAGGGTACAGGGTGCACTGTCCCAAGCTTCAGAGGTTTTCTGCAGCTATTTTCAAATGTACTTCTTGAGACCTCTAAATTTTCCATTCTTCCAAGACAGTATGATCTAAGGAAAAGTGTATTTGCTACTCTCCTGGACTGTGCTCTGGTCTATGAGTAACCACAAGCACATTTTTTCTGCCCTGGTACTGTAACAGTCCTCACTTCACTTAGACCAGAAACTCCAGTCTGCTAGTCAGGCTCCTTGTTTTGGAACTTCCACTCAGGATTCAAATATGAATCTGAGCGTAGCTAAAGCAGCAGTCTTGCCCCAAGTGTCAGCAAAGTGACCTCTATAATCTCCCTCTGATCACTTGTTTGATCACCTTCTCATTTTTGGACAGATAGCCCTAGATAAAGGTACTGTTGCTGCTAATGGCTCTCGAAGTCTGTCCAGGCTTGCAGGAACCGTCTCTGTGCTGGGGTAGCCTGTGCTGGACTGTGTTCCACTCTCACTCAGGTGCACAGAAATTTCCTACTGACCTTTTAAGTTGTCTTTGATGTTTGTTTGATGAAATGTCTGTAAACTGCCACTGTGGTCACTGATTCAGTCATTATGAGGTGTGCTACTGGTTTTCAGGGGCCTGGTCTGACCTGTCAGATGGCCTGTTCTGGACTGCAATCCTCTCTCACCCTGTAGTGACAGACATTTCCTGCTCAGATTTGAAGTAGTCTTGGGCTGGAATTTTCTTTCACTCCATGTTTTTGTGGGTTCTGCTGATTAAGAATTTGTTTAGAACCATTATTTCAAGGTATTTGGAGGGTTTGGGTGGAGAGCTCAGGTGAAGGCCAGACTTTTCTCCATAGCCTTGGTTCCCCACAATTCTGTTTTTTTAGAGAGTAATTTCCTTCTGCGTGGTTTGTGTTTTTTTTTAACAAAACTATTAATCGTCTTTTCATAATTCTTTATATTGATCTAATTTGTCTTCCCAATTTTCTTTACCATTCTTATTTCACAGTTAATGTAAGTTTTGATTTTTCTTTATCTTTTTCTTTTGCTCTTCCAGGAAACCATACTGGGCTTGTGTCCAATCCACATCTTTCATTGAGTCTTTTCTTTTAAGTGTTTTTACATTATTGTCTTTGTGAATTTAGATTTTTAGCTTTACTGGACTCCCAGTAGCTTTTTATTGTCAGATTATTTTTTGTTGTTTGCTCATTTTTAGCCTATTTCTTACCTCTTGACTTTATGTTAAAGTTGAATGTTGCTTGCAGATGGTTAAGGAACCATGTCCCAAGGTTCACACTTTTTCTCTCTACTGTTTTCATAGCTACTTCTGGGTATCTAAAAGTTTTTGGTACTTCCAAGGTTGAGCAATCCAGAGAAAGTGGTATTCACTGCTTTTCTGGTTTGCATTCTTGTCCTTTGGTGGTTAAAACTCATCTCCTACCTGGAACTAGGACCCTTACCTAATACTGATTGTAAGCATTTCTCTCTACCCTGAAGCTATAACTGAGGTATAGTTAATGGGTAATGGAGTTTTCTAATGGTGCTCTATCCTGAATCCAGTTCTTGTCCATGGTTCTATTGAAATCTCTGTCAGATATTAAATCTCCTTACTAACTCTGGGTAGTAAATTCCCCCATCACATGTGCTTGTGCTACTTCTAAGGCTTACAGCAAGTGTCACTGCAGCACTGTTATCCCACCCAGCTCCTACTCCAGTATCATAGATTTCTCCTTCTAACCTCCTAAGTTGTCCTAGTTTTGAAAAATAATTAATGTTTATTTTTAGTTTACAACATTCATTTCCAAAAGGTTGTGAGTTACAAATTTTCTCCCTGTCTTTCCCCTAGGCACCACTCAAAACAGTGATCCCACTGACTACTCCCTCCCCCAGTCTTCTCTCTTCTGTATCCTCCCCCATCCTGCCTCTGACTTTCCAGTAGAGAAAGATGGACTTCCATATGCCAGGGATTGTATATCTTGTTTCCCAGTTGCATGTAAAATAATAATAATGGTAATAGTAATTTTTTTAACATTTGATTTTAAAGCTTTGAATTCCAGATTCTTTCCCTTCTTCCATCATCACCCACTCTTGCTGAGAAGATAAGCAATTCAATACAGGTGGTACATGTGTAGTTATTCAAAACATTTCCATAGTGGATATATTGTGAAAGACTGACTATATTTCCCTCCATCCGTTCTTGCCCCCCACTTGTTCTATTCTCTACTTTGACCCTGTCCCTTTTCAAAAGTGTGTGCTTCTAACTACCCCCCCATCTGCTCTCCCTTCTATAATCTCCCCCTTCTACCCCCTCCCCCTACTTTCCTGTAGGGTAAGATACCTAATTTAGCATTTAGATCATTCCCTCCCTAAGCCAAATTCAATGAGAGTAAGGTTTACCCATTACCTTTTGCCTTCCTGTTGTTCCCCTCCATTGGAACAGTTTTCTCTTGCCTCTTTTATGTGAGATAATTTACCCTATTTGGTCTCTACCTATCTTCTGTCATTATATTCCTCTCTGAACTCTTCATTTTATTTTTTAAATATCATCCCTTCCTTATTCAATTGATCTTGTGCCCTCTTTCTATGTATACCTGTACACATATATAAACATACTCACATATGTATTACTATGCACATATACCCTCCTATATAGACATATATATATGTATGTATATATATATATATATTTATATTTATATTCCCTTCAACTATCCTCATACTGAGAAAAGTTTCATAAGTTACAATTATCATTTTTCCATATAGGCATGTAAATAGTTCAACTTTGATAAGTTCCTTATGATTTCTTTTCTCTGTTTGCCTTCTCATGCTTCTCTTGCTTCTTATATTTCAATGTCAAATTTTCTATTCAACTATGTTATTTTCATCAAGAATGCTTGAAAGTCCTCTATTTCACTGAATGGCCATATTTTCCCATGAAACTTACACTTAGTCTTGCTGGGTAGGTGATTCTTGGTTTTAATCCTATCTCCTTTGACCTCTGGACTATCATATTCCAAGCCCTTTGATCTATTAAAGTAGAAGCTGCTAGATCTTGTGTTATCCTGATTGTGTTTCCACAATTTTCAAATTGTTTCTTCTTGGCTGCTTGTGATATTTTTTCCTTTATCTGGGAGGTACAAAACCTGGCTATAATAATCCTAGGAGATTTTGAGGGATCTTTTTCAAGAGGTGATTCATGAATTCTTTCTATTTCTATTTCGTCCTCTGATTCCAAAACATCAGGGCAATTTTCCTTGAGAACTTCTTGAAGAATGATTTCTAGGTTCTTTTTTTTGATCATGTATTTCAGTTAGTGCAATAATTTTTAAATTATCTCTCATGGATCTATTTTGTTGATCAGTGGTTTTCCCAATGAGATATTTCACATTGCCTTCTATTTTTTTTAGTTGTTTGGATTTGTTTTATAGTGTCTTGACTTCTCATAAAGTTATTAGCTTCCATTTGCTCCAATCTAATTCTGAAGTAATTATTCTATTCAGTGAGCTTTTGAAATTCCGTTTCCATCTGGCAAATTCAGCTTTTTAAGGCATTCTTCTCCTAATTGGCTTTTGGACCTCTTTTACCATTTGAGTTAGTCTACTTTTTAAGGTGTTATTTTCTTTACTCAGGTTGTTGACTTGCTTTTCATGATTTTCTTGCACAATTTTGATTTCTATTCCCAATTTTTCCTCTGCTTCTCTTACCTCATGTTCAAAATCCTTCTTGAGCTCCTCCATGGCTTGTAAACAGTTTATATTTTTCTTGAAAGCTTTAGTTGCAGGAGTTCTGACTTCATTGTCTTCCTCCCATTCCATCCTTTGATCCTTTTTGTCCCCCAAAATGGAATCTAAGGTTTGATTGTTGTGCTTGCTTAGCTTCTTTGCTTGCTCATGTTGCCACTCAATTACTTGACTTTTGAGTTCTTTGCCATAGTAGAACTCTGATTCCAGAGAGGAGAGCTATGTCCCAAATAGCTGTTTTTTTGCAGCTACTGGAGCTATTAGTTGGGTGCCCTTCCCATAGCCCCCACAAGCTCTGGCTCACTGGTTACACACCCCAGGACTTCTTCCCAAGACAGCAATCCAGATGCAAGCACATTAAAGCAAGAGCGATTACCCTCTGAATGGTTGCTTAGTCCCCCTAAGATCTGCAGATGAGGAGCTCTGAAGCAGCCTCGTGGAGGCTGTTGCATGGCCGCAGCACCTCCACATATTCTCACCCCAGGGGCAGGGGCCAGATGATGCTCCTCTATCCCCCCTAGTTACAACAGAGTTCCACACTGACCTTTTGCTTCGTCTTTGGCATTTATGGGTTGATAATTCTGGAAACTTCCACAGCTGCTGGTGATCCACTCTCCCAAAGTCTGCTGCAGCCAACGTTGGTCGAGCAGCGCTGGGGTTAAAACCAGGGCTCCCACTGGTCTGGGCTCGGCTCCCAGACTGCTATGATGGATCCTTTCTGTTGGCCTTCCAGGCTGCCTTCAGAGGGAGATTTGTTTCTCTCTGTCACTTTGTGGGTTCTGTGGCTCTAAAATTTGTTTACAGTCATATTTTGCAGGTATTTAAGGTGGGTATTGGGAGAGCTTATGGAATTTTCCTGCTTCTACACTGCTGTCTTGACTCTGCCTAGTTTTGAAATTTTTGTCACATAGAACTTTTCTTGGTTATACCCCATTATAATTTTATTTTGTTTAATTTTAAAGTTCTTTGGAGTGGGATGTTGAGTGACTAATTTAAAATATTCTCTTTACCTATCTTTGTTGTAACTCTATATTATTTTAGAAAAGTTTCTATTCTCTTTGCACTTTTCTTTTTTTCTAACTTAAATAATCATTTGTTAATTTATCTCTTGCTGCTCTAGGCTTTTATTGAATTTTTTTTCTTTTGAAATATTTGGTATTTTTTAGTCTTTTATTTGTTTCCTCTATCACTTACTCTCAACCTGTATTGGAAGGTAGACTTGAAGCTGCAAGACTGCCTTGTCTTTGTCATTGTGGGAAATAGGATTTACTGGTCTAGTTCTCTTCCCTGAATAATAGCTGGTTCTCAGGGGAATTTTAGGTTCTTTTCCTATCTACCTGTGCTGATACTCAATTCTAATTCCTCCCTTCATCATCATCCTTTCCTTCTCCACTGGTAGGAGTCATCATATGCTTCCTTTTTTTCAAGGTACATGAAGATCACAGAGATGTTGTACAAATGCCCCTTGCAATCTCAGAGACTGTAGAGTTGGGCCAATGACAAATCAAACTTAAATACATTTTCAACCTGTTCCTTCTTAACTCCTTTGTTTTAGCTTCATGTGGCTGGTTAACTTCAACATTTTCCTGTCTTTGTGAGACTGAGGGAGAGCTTAAGTGTACTATAAGAGTCTCTAAAGCATTAAGGTGATAACTTTAGCAATCCCTGAACAAGATAGCAAGTTAGCTTGTGCTCCTGCTACAGATACGTGGAGACTGGTATGGAAGGGATATTCATTGAGTGCTTTAAAGTTTCATTTTCTGTATTTTGGATGCATGAGAATTTTTCTTTGCCAGAATCTCATTCCTTTTGTTAGCTGAAATTACTTGACTTCTGGCATGTAACTTCTTTGGGGGGGAAGGAGTTGGAAACTTGAAGTGGTGTGGAGAAAAATCATTAATCTACATCTTTCTGCTAAAATGTGCCAGAAATATTAAGTTTACATTTTAACAGGAGGAGGCAACACACTATGGACATGTAGGTCAGGTAAGGGAATTTTGATTGATGGAATCACATGGATTTTCATTTGAGCCATAGGGCATGCAAAGCTTCTAAATATTCAGTTTTATTAATTGAGCCAGCTATTTCTGGATGAGTCAATTCTTCCTGGAACATCATGTTGTTTGAGATAAAACATTTACTTTTTAAAGTTAGAAATATAGCACATTATTTAAGATAGAATTAGGGTAATTCCCCCTCCCTCCAAAACTTTTTTTCATTTACTATCTTATACTATGTTTGTTTCAATGAGGTTTAGTCAGTAGAAGATAAGTATAAAAATAAAATAATTCAGCAATTTCATATGGGCCCTCATATTTAGTAACACAGAAACTATTTCTTATGAATCTTCCTAGCACTGCTTCAAAATGTTGATGTTCTATTGGCCAAATGAATTTATCTAAAGCAGTGTTTTATTATATTTGAAGTACAATACCAGGTACTGAGGACAACTGATAAGAGAATAATTGCATTTCTTCTTGATAATTTCCTTCAGGGACGTTTTGCATAATGCAAACAGTCTAAATTCAAATTGCTTGTACCCTGGTGAAATACAGGTTTCACTTCTCACTTCAGTGGTCATTTAGAATATAATAAATATTTTATTTAATGTACCATTATACTATTTGTGAAACAAAATAGATTATTATGGGAAGAAAACATTTTACTGTATGCCTTATCTCACCGGTCAAATGTCTTATTAAACATTCTGTGCAGATTGTGTAAAGAGGGATTAATTTTTCAACACTTAATTACTTTAGCCAGTTGCCATCTGTTGTTTGATTTCAGACCTTTCTCTCCAACTTTAGACTCCTTGGAGTGTCTGCAAGCAAGTCAATTAGATCATGGATGTTTCCTGCTGACAAAACAACATTCTTAAGGTTCACCTATGGAACCAGAGAAATCTAGTTGAACAATTTAATAGCCAGGACACAGAGGCCTTTGTGACCTCCAAGAGATGTGCAAAGACTTTGTTTCCTAGGTTTCAGAGCACACATTTAAAATTATGTGCTGTCTAGTATCAATGAAGCAAAAAAGTCAGTTCCTTCTCTGGGACCGCAGTTTTGCATACCACTTTTGATGATAGAAGTGATAAACAAATCATATTTCATAGCTCTTTCCTGAAACAACCATTAAGGTAAGTGATGTAAATACAATTATTCTTATTTCACAGATGAAGAAAACAAATTTAAGTGTCTTTAAAGTGTATACCCAAAATGGAAGCACAAAAAATCTGTGTTAGAAAAAAAGAAAATATACACTGCTTAATACTAGGGAAAGTATATATATATATAACTTTTGACCATTTTCTGAAGAACAACAAAAAACCTTTCTTGAAATTGAGTAGGGAAGCTACATAAGTCTTTCTTCTCAAAAGAGCAATAAATATGCATTTAAAATAGAACTATCTAGTAATGACTGTGTTTCTGTGTAGCCTCAAGATTGCCATAAAGAGCAGCCAGATTTAAGGTCATAATCCAAAAAGTATGAAAACTTTAAATGTCAGGGATTATTTATGTACAGGTGTTTTCGTGTAGGCAGATTATGTGGCAATGCAAAACAATACATTTATGTGGTTGGAATGGGGTACTGAAATTTGATTTAGTTTTATCTCTTTTCTTCAGGAAGTGCAACCTCCTACTTCCATATAACTCCTAACAAATGAAGTATAAAAATTTTTAAAGTTCTACTTCAAGCAATCTGCACCTTTTCTCAATAAAGTATTGTAGTGCTTAATAATCCTTAGAGAAATACAAGTTATGCTCTTCCTGGCCAGAAGCCACATTAATACTTACAAAGAAAAGGAGGTGCAATGTAATTTTTAAGATAGTTCAAAAGATCAAAAAAGGAAAAAAAAAATTAAAATAAGTTCCTGAGGGTAATAAGAAGTAATATTTAAAGCCAATTTCATAGAGAAAAGGCATTGAAATAAAGCACCATATTAGCATAGCTGGTAAGTACAAAGTACTTTTTGCTTTCCTTCTTGACATTTTACAGAGATAGACTGTAAGAGTTATTCACTTATCTTTGTTAGATAGTATTACCCTTTCTGGTACATTTCTAAAATAACTACTAGTTAAAACTGCCTTAAGAACCTTGTAGGATGATATTATACTGAAGGAGGGAGGCAGATTTTTGAAAAATGAAAAAGAGCCCTACCTCAATGGTTCCACTGATATAGGTTCAAAAAATTAAAGCATCTAAGATGCTCCTTTAATCCTGCTAATGACCACATTTTGGAAGAGCACTGCAAAAGGAAAAAAAATAAATTTAAAAATACCTTGTTTGAGCTTAGATAAGAAAAAAATTAAAAATCTATATTTTTTTCATTTTAATGGACATATGCATTGTTTCTGTGATTTATTCTTTGATCCACTTGCTATTCATGAAATCATATTTAATTTTAAATGGTAAGCTGGTCTTTTGTTCCTCTTTCCTTTCTAAAATGCAGTGCTGTCACTGATGATAAATGATGCAGTTAACATTTCTGACATTCTACACTGTATTTTTGAAAGAAAATCACTATTTTTTGGTAAAGATATATTCTGCATTCTGTTTTTGCACTATATATATACATATATATATATATATATAGAAATATTTACACTTCATGCAAGTTCTCTTATAATAAAGTAAAATAGTTAAATAAAAGTAATAATACAGTGACCTCCTCTGAAACTGCTATATCTGAGGCACATACTCTCAACCTCCATTTAAAAAAAAATTAAGAGAAATATATTATCTCTCTTTTTACAACCTATCCTATGGAGGGGAAAATTTTTAAAATATAAATTTCATTTTTCAAATATGAATAGTCAAGCAAAACAATTCACTCAATGACAGCATAGAAAAATATGTATCATTCTGCATCCTAAAACTGTCACATTTCTGTAATGGATAGTAACATAATGTATTGGTCATCAGTCCTCTGGTATCAAGAATGTCCATGGTTTTGATGCATTTTTTAATGTTTCTAAAGCTGTTTTCTTTTGCAGAGTTTTAGTACAAAAATTGTTCTCTTGGTTATACTTTTCTCATTCTTTGTCAGTTTATAAAGTCCTCAAAATCATTTATTTTAAAATTATTGATGTTATACTATCACTTAATCTTTTGATTCTGCTGAATTCCACCTGTATTACTCTATATAAGTAATTCGATGACTCTTTAAAGTCATTTGTTTTATCACCTCTTATATCACAACAATACTCTTCTCATTAACATATTCTAACTTGTGCTACTGTCCCTCCATTGTTGAGTATTCTCTTAGTTTCTTGTACTTTGCTGTTAGTTCGATCACATTTCATACACACAAACACATATGTATATGTGTGATTATGTATGCATGTATATAAACAAAAAACCCTATTTTCTTTTAATGATTTATTTTGGATATAACACTACCAGTGGTATAGCTAGATGAAATGGACTTACACTAATTTATTTTTTGTGTGTATAACTCCAACTTGCTTTCCAGAATGATTGTCCCCTTTCACAGTTCTACCAGGAGTACACGAATGACATTCTTTTTGAACAATCACTCTAAAATTTACTGTACTCTTTTTCTGTCATTTTTGCCATTTTGATTGGTAGGAGGAACAATCCTAGAATAACTTTAATTTTCATTTAATTAAAAGTGCATTTGAAACTTTTTTTTTCAAATAAATAAAGTTATCCAGGTTTTCTTCCTTGTGAGTGACATGCTTATATTTTACAAATTATTAATATTATTATTATTGGAAATGAATCTTAGGAATGAGAACCAGTTACTGATGTATCTTATAAATGAGGTATTTATTAGAGAAAATTGCTACAGACTTTTCCGAGGTGTTTCCCTTTGAATCTTTGCTTTATTAGGTTCATTTGTATAAAACCTTAAACTTTATGCAATCAACATTATTCCTTTTGGCATCTGTGATCCTTTCTGTTCCTTATTTTTTTATAAATATTTTCTCCTATATGTATATATGATCGACACTTTAGCGGATTTTCTTTGATTTGTTTATGTTGTAACCTTTAGTAAGTAGATCACATACAATCAGAGATATATTTTGCAAAAAATATGAAGTCTTACTTTATGTTTTCCATGTTGCTATACAATTTTTACAGAAACTTTTCTTTTACTTTTTTTCAAAATAGAGTTTCCCAGTAGAGTCTTTCTCTTTGTAGAGTAGGGTAATAGATGTATTTTCTGCTCTATATTTTATACCTAATCTGTTGCATTAATTAATCTATATTTTTTTAGCCAGTAGTACATTGTTTTACTAGTTACTGCTTTGGGTATGCTTTGAGAAATGACACTTGTAGAGACTTTTTATTGACATTTATTTTCTTTGTCTCTCAGAAAATCTCAAAAATCCAAATCTCAAAAAAAAAGCAACAAATTTGCTTTGGGGAATTTGGTTATTATCTCTAAACATAGAGAGAATACTGATCAATGAATTAGAAATGCAATTAAAAATACTGAAGAACAAAAAAATTGAATATTCAATTAAATGTTTGTGTGTGTGTGTGTGTGTGTGTGTGTGTGTGTGTGTGTGCATTTGGGGTTTTGCTTGGAATGTGCTCAGATCTCCTAACATGGAAGCATCATGCTTGCCTATGTTTCCCTACCACATAGTTAAGAGTAGTCTCCTTTAATTGCCTGTTTCTGGGATGGGCCACATATTAGAAACTTTCAGACTGGAACAGTCTTGCTTTTTTTTTCCCCTTCATGGCTCTTACCTGCTGATTCCAGAAGGTAAAGACCACAAATAGTTCAGTCATAACTCGAAAGACTCTGGGAAGTGAGGCTACCTTAATCTTCTCATTCCTGTAACTTCAAGAAACAAATCTTTGATATTTGTTCTGTCTTGTCATTTGTCCTCATTCTCTAGGAGTAAAATAAAAACCTCATTGGACAAGACAGATCAGGTGAGGTGACACTGGAGCCAGGATTCCAGGAAGAATGTTGCAACCAGCTAATCCAGTATTGAAGCCCTGAAACTTCACCATGCCTCAGACTTAAATCTAGTGGGAGCTTTGAATTTATAACTGAGCACTGTGCTTGATAGGGATTAAGCTTATCCTTTTTCTTTCCACAGAGACTGAAGTGGTAGGGGGAGAGAGAATTAAGTTCCATATTCTGATATACACGTTTCTATATTTGTAATTTTACCCTTGAATAAATAATCTTGGTAAAAGCTAATGTGACTGTTCATGGTTAAATGGAACTAGAGTGCAGGCCCTCCACCTGTACATTTGGGACATACAAATGGTGGGGTTGATGCCATTGTTAAAAAAAACCTCACATACTCCAATACCCTTAACAATCCTGGAGAAACCTGGTGGACAGCTTGAATGTAACATACCAGTTGTTAAACACTGAAAGTCAGGGTAAAAAGTGTTATTAAAAATAAAAACATAAGACCATGGTTTATGCTTGAGTGGATATTTGTAAGTCATTTATATTAACTTAATTTTACAATAGGATATTAAGACCTAATGTGATAAGGTTCAAGGTTGCTACTTTGATAGCAAGAGTTAGAATTTGAACCCAGGTAATATAATTGCTAATTTAGTGTAACTTTTTTTTTGCAATTCTGCTTCTTCAATGAGTTTACTTGCAGGATATTCTATTTTGGGATTAAAACTGATTTAATTTGCTTTTGGTTGTTCACATTTCAATATTTCCCCTTTTAAATACCATTTTCTCTCATTTTATTAATCACATGAACTTGCCAATATAACTCTTTACTTTCTAATCCCCAGAAAGCCATCATTTATAACCCAAAAAGAAAGTAAAAATAAGGAGGAAAGGATGGGTGTCCTGATCCTCTCTCCAGTTTGACTCTTAAACATTTACCACTACAATTCTATATTGCTCTATAAACATTGTCTTTGTTCAGTCTCCAAGTTAATGTCTTTGCTTCTTATACTAGTTGCAATAATTTTAATTATGTACAAGATTCCTAATTTTATGTATTTGGAACCTTCTATTTTTCTTTTATGATCTATTTATTCTGTGTCTAGTTACAAAAATATTCTAGCAATACTGAAGAATGACACAACCCTCCCAATTTCCCTCTTTTTTATAGTGTTATTTTTTTACATTTACTTTTTTTATTCAAATTACATGTCTTATGGCAAAGGGTTATAGTTTTTAATATGTCATTATCTATTGACTTTAAGCATAATTTAATTTTGCCATTCATTTTAATGATGTCCATCTTATCTTGAGTTTTTCTCAAGACCCTCCTTTTAAATTTGCATAAATCTTTATCTTATGAAAAATGTTTTTGACTTCTTGAAACGAGATGATTATGGTGGAGGAAGGAGTAAATCATTTTGCTCTCCCGTATTCAACTCAGAAAAATAATAAAATAGCAACCCAGAACAAATCCTGTAACATCAGAGCCCGCAGAAAGGCAGGGTGGAGCACTCTCTTAACCTATAAACTTGGAGGAGTGACAAGGAAGTTTGGTCTCACATGGGTAAAAGAGGATCATATTTCAGGATAGGAAGCATCCCAGAAAGCTAGCAGCAAACCCCACCTCAGCAAAAAACTGGGGAGATACTGAACCCCAGGGAGGTGGATTAGGCAAATGTCCACACCAGGAACCATCGTCCCCTGCACTTACCATAGAATAGCTAGGGGAATTTGCAGACCCTAGGTCAGAGAACCACCATATGCTTTAGCACAGCCCCAGTGGTCAGGCAGCCTCCAAAGTTCAAATCTCCCTAGGCTTCATTGGAGTCCAAGGTGGGGAACAGCTGCAACTCCATATGCTTTGATACTCCAAGGGCAGTCAGGCATCCTCCGGCACTCAGCCCTCTAAATGCTTCAGCTCAAACCAGGGCAGTCAGGCATTTTCCACTGCTGGATTTCCAGGTGGTTCAGCACAGTTCAGGGCAAACAGGCATCCTCCAGAGACTAGACCTCCACATGCTTCACTGTAGCCTGGGGAAATGCAGAAAAACCATACCTGGACTCAGAACAAGCTAGACACTCCCACTAGGACACCAGCTGAACACCAGGTAAGCTCTTACCTCCCAGCACCTTAAGCCTCAGTGCACAAAGTCAGTGACCAGACCCCTGATCCCCACTACAAGAAGGTTGAGACAATGCCACCTGTGCTCCAATAGGATAGCTCAACTTTATAGTCAGGAAATATACCCACAAACATAAAAACAAATATCAGAAGTAGAACTGGTTAGGGAAAGTATATGTCTATATACATTTGCATGTATGTATGAATGTATGTATGTATATGTATATAAGTATGTATGTAAATATGTGAGGATAAGTATATGTGCATCTATATATCTATATAATATATCTGCGCTTAATTTTAGCCTGGGTGGGGTGAGGAAGACAGAAAAAGTGCAAAGTAAAAAATGTACAGCAGAAAACAAAAGAAAATTAACAAAGAAAAGATGAACAGTGGTCAATTTATTATGGAGGCTTTCTTGAAATGGAAATTTATTGCTATATATTTTGAATGCCCTCTTACATTCTGTTGTGCAAATGATATCCTTGTTTTTTTCTTTTCTAATTTTGTATTTAAGTTTATCTTTTATTCTTTTTATTACATATTTAAGTTTCGGTAATGAAAAGCAAAAAATAGTTATTTTAAAAAATAAATTAAAATCACTTGAAAAATTAACAATTTTAGCAAAGTCGAAGGATATAAAATAAACTCATATATATATATATATATATATAATCAGCTTTTCTAAATATTACTAACAAAGCCCAGCAGCAAGAGATAAATTCTATTTAACATAACTGCAGACAGTATAAAATAAGTAGGCGTCTACCTGCCGAGAAAGACCCAAGAACTATATGGACACAAACACAAAACACTTTTCACGCCAATAAAGTCAGTTATAAACACATTTAAATTATCAAGTACTCATGCATAGGCCAAACTAATATAAAAAATGACAATTCTATGTAAATTAATTTACTTATTCAGTGCTATAACAAACTCCCTAAAATTATTTTTTAGAGCTAGAAAAAATATAATAACAAAATTCATTTGGGAGAACAAAAGGTCAAGAATATCAAGAGAATTAAAGAAATGTGAAGGTAAGTGGTCTAGCCAAATCAGATTTAAAACTATATTAGAAAGCAGTGATTACCTAAACCATTTAGTACTTACTAAGAAATAGAGTGCTGTATCAGTGGAATAGTTAGGTGCCCAAAACACAGTAGTCAATCGCTATAGTAATGTTACTGTTGGATACACTGAAAGACTCTATCTTCTGTGATGAGAATTCACTAGTTGACCAAAACTTCTGGGAAAACTGGAAAATGGTATGGCAGAAACTAGACATAGACTAACACTTTTTGACAAGATAAGGTCAAAATGTATATATAATTTTGACATAAAGGGCAATACTATGTGCAAACTGGCAGGGTGAGGAATAGTTTACCTCTCAGATTTATGGAGAAAGGAAGAATTTATGACCAAACAAGAGATAGATATCATTATGAAAAGCCAAATGAATATTTTTGTGTACATTAAATTAAAAAGATTTTACACAAGCAAAACTAATACAGTCAAGATTAGAGGGGAAGGAGAAAGCTGGGAAACAATTTTTCCAGTGTCATTGTTAAAGGCTTCATTTCTAAAATAGAGTACTGAATTTTCAATAATATAAATCATTCCTTAATGGATGAATGGTCAAAGGATATAAACAGGCATTCAGATGAAGAATTTAAGCTCTCTAGTAATGTGAAAAAATACTCTAAATTACTATCATTAGACAAATTCAAATAAATAAAACCTCAGAGGGACCACCTCATACCTGTCAGATTGGCTAATATGACAAAAAAGAAAAATGACAAATGTTGGATAAGATATGGGAAAATTGGAACACTAATGCATTATTGGTGGAGTTGTAAACATATTCAAACATTCTGGAGAACAATTTGGAACAATGAACGAAGGGCTATAAAACTATACATACCTTTTGGTGCACAAGATATTCTGCTCTTGATATCACAAATAATGCAGAGGAACATAGAAAAGTGTACTTTTCAGATCTCTGGATAAAGAAAAAGTTTATGACTAAACAAGAGATGGAGATGATCACAGGAAGCAATAACAAAAAAATGTTAAAGCTTTTGAATAAATAAAATAAATGCAGGCAAAATTAGAAAGGAAAAAGTAAATAGTGAGGGATTTTTAGAATAACTTTGTATGATAAAAGGCTCTTTCTCATGTAAATGGAAAACTGAGCCAGGTTTATTTTTTAAAATAAACCCATTCCATATTTGATAAATTGTCAAATGATATGAACAGGTAGTTTTCAGAAAAAGAAATCAAAGCTATCCACAGTCACAGGAAAAAAATATTCTAAATCCATACTGATTAGAGAAATACACATTTAAACAACTTTGAGGTACTACTTCACACCTCTCAGAAGGACTAATATGACAAAAAACAAAAATGACAAAATATTGGAAAAGCTGTGGAATAATTGGGACATAAAGGCAGTGCTGGTGGAATTGTGAACTAATTCAACAATTCTAGAAGGCAATTTGGAAGTATATCCCAAGGATAATAAAATTCTACATATCTTTTGACCCAGCAATACCACTACTAGGTCTATATCCCAAAGAAACAAAAGAAAATTGAAAGGGATTTATTTTTACAAAAATATTTATAATAGCTTTTCTTGTAGTGGCAAATAATTGTAAATCTAGGCACTGCCCATGACCCAATTGTGGCACATTAATTGCGATGTCATATTATTATGCTATACAAAATGAGGAGTGGGATGGTTTCAGAAAAAAAACAAACCTGAGATGCCTTATATCAACTTATATAAAGTGAACAGAAGCAGAAAAACACTACATGCAGTAACAGCAATATTGTAAGAATGACTATGAAAGATTAAGCCATTTTGATAAAGACAGTGATCTAAGACAACTCCACAGGACCCATGCTGAAACATGCTGTTTATCTCCAGACAGAGAACTAATGTACTCTGAATGCAGATCAGGGTGTTTATTTTTACTTTCTTTGTTTTTAATTTTGTTTGTGTTTTTCTTTGTCAACATACCTAATATGGAATGATATTTTGCATGTTTTCTCATGTATAACAAAAATCAAATTATCTTCTCAAAGGGAGTAGAGAAGCAGGAGAAGGGAAAACATTTGGAAATCAAAATTTAAAATCTTGACAATTTTTACATATATTTTGGAAATATTTAACAAAATAAATAAAACATTTTAAAAATAAGTTAAGTGCTATAGGAAAAAGAATGTCGATGAGAAATACTGGAGTAATAAGTTAAAATGTCTCTTAATCTTAGGTCAACTATCCATGAGACATTTATGTGTAAATTACTGAATTGTCTAGAAATGTTTTAAGTATTTTCTTCTCTTCCCAACCATGCACACACGTGTGCGTGTGTTTGTGAGAGAGACAGAGAGAGAGTGAGAGAGGAGAGAGAGAGAGAGAGAGAGAGAGAGAGAGAGAGAGAGAGAGAGAGAGAGAGAGAGAGAGAGAGAAGCTATTGGCTTTACTTCTATCCTTTTGACTATTGAGGGTTCATTGTCCGATGCACCCTTTCTTACTTTCTATGTACCCAAATTTGTTGTTTTGAATCTTCTTGAATCTCTACCCTCTCTAACTTGATTTCATTAGCGCCCATGGGTTTATTATCACCTCTAAGTTAATGATTTCCAAAGCTATATGTCTACCCTTACACTCTCTTCTATGACCCAATTCTGTTATCACCAAATGCCTATTGAATATTTTTAACTACATGTCAGCCTCACCATGTTAAAAACAGACCTTATAAGGGTGGTGGCTAGGTGGCTCAGTGAATAGAGCACTGGTCCTGGAGTCAAGAGGACCTGAGTTCAAATCCAGCATCAGACACTTACTAGCTGTGTGACTTTGGGCAAGTCACTTAACCCCAATTGCCCTTCCATAAAGCAAAAGCAAACAAACAAAAAAACAGACTTTATCATCTTTTCCCAAAAATCCAATTCCCCTCACCAGCTTCCCTATATTTATCAATAGTGTCACCTACATTTACTATGTCAGATTTCTTCCTTAGACATTCACTCTCCATTATTATCTTTGTGTATTCTACCAGTGTAACATTTCTCAAATGATGCCTGCATTAAAATGGGCACAGGCCAAACCAAGAAGTGTGGCATGATGGGCACTAGCCAGGCAGCATCTGTCTTAACAGTTCCAATTTATTTTATTTTATTTGTCTTTATTAATTTATTTGTTTACTTTTAGTTTACAAGATTCAATTTCACAAATCCTTGAGTTTCAAATTTTCTCTCTCTCCTTCTCCCCCCCCCCCATGATGGCATACGATCAAGTATAGGATCTGCAAATACTTTCACATTACACATTAGTCAGGTTATAAAGACAGATTGTATCAGATGAAATGAAAAATGGTAAAGAGGAAACAAAACCAAACAAGAAAAAGAAAAAGATCAGGTAGTTTGCTTCAATCTGGATTCATTCTCAGTTCTTTCTCGGTGCAGTTCCAATTTATTAATCAGAGGGCAGGGTTTATATAATGAAGGTAAAGCAATTATCTCTTAGATTCCCATGAGAAATCCTGACTTGCAGGAGTTTAGGATGTGATAACCAAGCAGTGACCCAGACACAGATGCATGCAAGAGAACAAGGACATATGGATTTACCTAAGTGAACAAGGACATTAAAACACACAGATAAGGCGGCAAGGTGGTACAGTGAATAGAGCACCGGCCTGGAGTCAGGAGCACCTGAGTTCAAATCCGGTCTCAGACAGTTAACACAAAATCTAGCTGTGTGACCTTGGGCAACTCAATTAACCCCAAATTTCCCTTAAGTATTAAGATATAATATAGCATTCACAAGGAGCTGGCTTGGGAGAAATCCTGGACCAGACTCTTCCCATATATGGACTGGGTCAGAAACTGGCCCTCTATATCTCCCCATTTCTGTAAGAGTAACTTAAGAGCATGAACCTAGGTTCCCAAAGCCAGAAAAGACCAGCTGAGCATGTGAATCCCCAGAAGTGCAACAAGGTACAATATTATCAGCAAGAATGCAAATGGAAAAAAGTGAAATAATAGAGTTAAGATTATTAAATGGGTTGATCTGATTTATCCAATGAAATATCTGATTGGCTATATCTTCAGAATTAATTCTTGAAATATCATTTTGTGTAATTTGTTCAGTCATATAAGACAATTGAGTTATATTCCAGGTGAGATTACAATTTCTACAAGTAACATTACAATATAAATCCTAACCTTTAAAAGTTATGTTCATACATTTGGGTTGATAATGGTTACAAAGGCTGTGACGTGAGTCTGGTCATTACAGTAAGGCAGATACAAAGAAATAATACAGTAATCAATACAGGCAAAATATGTAAAATCATAGGCATCAAATTAAAAGGAAATAAGTTCAACAATGTTAGCAATATTATGTTGGCAATGTTCCTGGATCAATTCCAGAGCAATGATAATTTTGGATATTTTCTGTTATATTTGTAATATTTGAATCATATCAAACACCAAGAAGTTCGGGATGAATTTTGTCCCGAAAAAACATTGGAATCGGAGGTAATATATGGTAAAGGAGTTAAATAAATATATGTAAATACAGTATTAATTTTTCTAATAGATTGGTCTTATATGAAAGATTCTTATCTATATTCTGCTGTGTCTTAAAGGCTATAGAAATATTTTTTCATAATTCATTAACATATTTTGCAGTTTGGATTTATTTTTGTATAGAAATTTCAGGCACAGTGGTTGAAATTGTCAATAATATTACAAACTTTTCCCCCTTTCTTTTTAAGAAATCAGAATTTTTTAAAAAATTAGTTGGGAAAAACAAATGAAGGTTATTCAACAATTACTCTCTATCAGATATACATCGAATAAGATATACAATTAATATGCAGGTGATATTCCAATAAAATGTAGTATTGACTTATATCATCTGTAAATGGTTTACATTAGTAGAAGTAAGGAAGGCTTGAGGGGGTCAAATACATGTTGTTATAGATTACATATGAAGCAATTGAAGTGATAGGTGTATATGTCTCAGAACTTAAATCAGGAAGTAACCAGTTCAGTTTGTATTAAAGTCAGAGTGATCATAGTAAGAAACACAAATCCTGGGGTAACAAGCTTCAGTTATTTGGCTTGATACAATAAATGTTCACTTTGCCCCCATGTTGGTGTAGCATTTTTGTATAGTGGCTGCATTAGGAGACCTCTTCTTCTTTTTTCTCATGTTTTGTCTCCATGATTTCTTCTGCTGCTGCCAGAGCTCTTTTCATCTTCTGGGTAAATTGGAGTATACACCCTGACGTTTCTTCTGGGCACTCACACTTGTTGTTCCATGGCTTCTAGAAAACATAAACCTAGTCTTGCCCCCTCCCCCATTAGTGAAGGGCAGGCCCTTCCCATATCTGTGTTTGGATGACTGTCATTTGGGAAGTATGCACCTTTTCATATTTATTTACTGCCTATGTATACTAATTTTTAGAAATGTATAAAAAATTGGGGGGGGGTGTAAAGCAGTAGCTAATTGCCTTTATGATGAATTGTACCAAGTCCCTTTTTATTTTGTAAATAGGTTTAATATCTTTATTCTGTTTGTCAAGATTATAAGGGTTTTGCCTGTAATTAATATCATTTTAAAGTGATCACAGAAAGAGTGCAACAATTTGCTATTGTAGGTTGGAGCATTATCAGTTATAAATTGTTTTGGAATGCCCATTGAAGCAAAAGAATGTAACATATGGTAAAATATATTTTATATTGCTTTCCCTGTGTAAAGGGAAGCTGGAGGATTAATATATATATATATATATACATATACATATACATATACATATACATACACACACATATATACACACACAAATATATGCATACATTGAGGGTGGTTTTTAATGAAATGTCTAGCTTGTTCCCTAGTAATATGGAATTCTTTACATAGTATATGTGCATTTTGACAAAAATAAAAGTGAGATAATGTACCTCTATGAATATTTTGGGAAAAGTGGGTTGGAAAACTTGAACTTTTAATTTTAATTAACACTTGCATTATTTGATAAAGATCTCCAGGATGTGAAGAATGAGCTGTAATATGGGTTAAGTAGATCATGACTTCTATCTTATGAGAGTTTGTAATCTTAGAAATGACATTAAAAATATCTGTATTCTGTGTGTTTTTAAGTTTGGCAGTATCAACATGTGGGCACATGTACACTGAATATTTGCTATCTGACACAATATTTAAGGAAAAAGAGAAAATATCTTTTAACAGTAATATAAAGAAAAATCGGGGCGGCCAGGTAGCACAGCAAGTAAGAGCACCGGCCCCAGTGTTGAGAAGACCTGGAGATCGAATCCCAGGCTCAGACACTTAGCACCCACCCAGAAACACCTGGCCGTGTAACCTTGAGCAAGTTACTTAACCCCAATTGCTTAGGGGTGGCCAGGTGGCTCAGCGAGTATGAGTACCGGCTCCAGTGTTGGGACGACCTGGAGATTGAATCCCTGGCTCAGACACTCAGCACCACACCCAGAAATAACTGGCTGTGTAACCTTGAGCAAGTTACTTAACCCTGATTGCTTAAAAATATTAAAAAAAATCATTTAACAATAATATGATAGCAGGAAACTGCATTTTGAGCAGAAGTGAAGTGAGTATTTATAACTTTCTTAATTTTTAGAATCAATGTAGTAGTCTTTATTGATAGTTTTAAGATTTATGAATTATCACCAAACTTTTATGAAGAAATTTAATTGTAAAATTTTAAAATGAAAACTCTGTTTTATCTTAAAGCAAAAATAAAACTTATAAGATTGAGATTCATTTAAACCAAGTTGATGTAAACTCCCAAAGTATTATTACCAAAATAATTTTCTTAGTTGATTGCAGAATTTTTAGATATCATAAAGTTTTTTACTCAAAAAACATATAGTAATTGACTCTTTATATTGGCAACAATTAAGAAGCTGATCATAGTACTTATAAAAACTATTAGTCTTATAATCCCTCTAAACAATGGGAATATTATAAAGCAAGCCTTAAGATGTTTAAAAAATATCTGTATGTGTTCTAATTCTAGATGAAAACTAATATTAAATTTACCATAAAGCTAACAACAAAAGAGTTCATATCTTTTATTGACTAATTATTCTGATCACAGAAATTTTGCTATAGAAAAAACATAAGAATATGTGAATTAAAATAGTATTAAATGGTTTTATTTTAAGAAGCAATTTTTCACCAATAACAACTAATATCCAATTATATGTAAATTTTATTCCCATGGAGGGGCAGTCAGGTAGCACAGCGAGTAAGAGCACCGGCTCCAGTGTTGAGAAGACCTGGAGATCGAATCCCGGGCTCAGACACTTAGCACCTACCCAGAAACACCTGGCCTTGTAACTTTGAGCAAGTTACTTAACCCCAATTGCTTAGGGGAAGCCAGGTGGCTCAGCAAGTGAGGGCACCGGCTCCAGTGTTGGGATGACCTGGATCAAATCTGGGCTCAGATACTCAGCACCACACCCAGAAATAAATGGCTGTGTAACCTTGAGCAAGTTACTTAACCCCAATTGCTTTAAAAAAAAATTTTATTACCATGGAGCTGTAATAAACAATAAAGATTTACTAGGATTCTCCTACATAAAGAATTCCATTTAATGTTTTTTCTTTCTCAAATTTTAACATGTCCTGGTGTAAATGCCAATTGTTATAACTCTTTTTAATATTTTGCAACTTTCTTAGCAAGTTACATTCATTATTTAGGAACTACATAACTAAAACAAATTCTCTTCTCAGGCTGAATGACCTTGCCTCTAGAGATAGTTTCTTTGACAGTTTTACAAAATAAGAATAACTGAGATGGACTTTAGGGAGCTGGTTGTGATGCCCCTGCTTCACCAAATCTCATGCATACAGGAGGAATGGTTTGAATGAGAAGAATTGATCCAAATAATTTTTTTTCACCAGTCTCCTCCTTTCTACATACAGTAATCATTTAAAATTCTGATGGCCAATTTGTTTTATCTGTAATCTCCTCTTTAACTACAGGTAAAGTTGTAAATACCTGTTTTTCTATATGGCAAATATAAATATTATAAGACAGAAGTGACATAACTATTTTTACAAAAACTTTTCCTCTATCTCTTAGTTTCAACAAAAATCAGATAAAAAATTTCTTTTCTAACACTATTTCTGGCTTACAGTGATCCCACAATTTTTAAAATAAGATAATTGTTACTACAGTTTAGGAAAAACATAACCACACAATGACATTATGACATTAATTTTATTCCTAAATTATTCTTCAGCACTCTCTTTTATATTGTGATCTGGAATGAGAGGCTTTAATAAATATTTGTAAAATGTTTTCAGCTGATTAAACTTTTAGTTCAGTAGACTTCATTGCTATGTTTTTTCCTTAAAAATTTCTTTGAAAAGGAGAGCTTTTAACTCCCCCAAATTTCCAAACTTTTCCTCTCAAAACCTCTATTCACACTGTTCCTGCAAATAGTTTATGCCATTCTAAAACTCCCTACCCATGCTCCACTCTTTGCTACATGTTTAAACTTTCTTATTTTTTCTATTGTCTACTCATCCTTCTGTTGGACTTTGATTAAAGTCCCTTTAGAATCACATATACCTTATTTCTTTCTAATTCTGACTTGACACTTCACCTACATTCTTCGACTTGCCATTTACCATCGTATAATAAATATTTTTTCCCCTTTTACCTCCCTCCCTTGCAGCCTGTGGCTTTTGTTCTGGCAGGTGAGAAGAGAGAAGTGAGTGAAAGAGATAACATTCCAAGGAAAGTCCAGTTGTCCAGCTGCATATTAAACCTCATGGGGTGCCATATTACTCACTCACACTCATTCAAACATAGACACATAAAACAGATAGATAGAGAAAATGACAGGAGTGCACTCAGAAATTGCTAAATATTGTTTACAGAAATCAGACATTATATTTGGTCTAGGTAAAACTTTCTTGATTATTTTCTTTTTACCTGTTTCCAAGAAAAACAGCTGTATCACAGTGAATAGTTCAAGCCACCCCTGACACTTTCATTTCTGATGTTAAACATATCATTAATATATTCCATAGAAAAAAGGCAAAAATTGGGGAAATTCTGGAGTCCTTCCTCCATTAACCTCTTTCTCTTCTGTCTCCCTGCTGTATCCCCTATACCAAATCTACTGTCCCCTTCTGCTCTATACATTCCAAGAGCTCTTGTAATTGACTATTGGTGATAAGTAATCCTCTTTCTTTTACTATTCTTTTTTTTTATCTTAAATAACATTCTCGATCTCTACTTTCACTTTGTACCTGTCCAATTTTCTCCTGAAAGCTTTTTTTTGAGACCTGGATCATCTTTGCTTGTTTATATTTTCTACCAATCCCTATCACATACTACTGTTAGCCTGGTGAGTTTCCCTCTGTAAGTTTTTAACTTAAAAGAACATCCTACTTTTGCCTCTTACCTTTGGTTATGTTCTTACCTCTGTCCTAATCTGTTACATCAACTGTAAAATGGAGGTATATCAGCTCCTGTTTCCCCCAGTGGCTGTGAGGATGAAACGAGATAATATTTTCAAAGTGAAAAGTTATTGGCATGGTGCCTGGTACATACTAGGAGCTATAAATGTTAGCTTATTATAATTATTATCACTCTTTCATTAAATGTCGTCTTTCTCACGAAGACTTTTCTTATCCTCAAAGATCCTTCCCCTAAAATAGTCCATTTTGTTTATTTGGCATATATTTCATAAATATACATGTTGTGTTCTGTTATGAAAGGAAATTTCCTTTATGTCAGGTAGTGGTTTGTTTGTTTTTTGGCTTTTTTATTCATAGGATCTAGCAGAATGCTTGGAACGTGATAGGTACTTAATAAATTTTTGATGATTGATGATCGATTTATTATTCCAAGCATATCACATCAAGAAGGCAGCTTAATAACATAAAGCTTTAATGGTATCTATAGGGAAACAATTGGAGAGAACTGAAACAAATTTCTGAACAATAAAGAACAATAAAAAAGAAAAAAAATATTTTCCTTTGAAAAATAATCTGTCATTTCCCCTCATTTTTAGGGTTAGCTACGGCCTTTCTTCTGAAGATGAAACTGAGGAGAATAATTTTTAACAATGACATCAGTTTGTCACCTCTGCCTCATAATAGCCATTTTCAATTTATCCAATTCAGTTTGCATCCCTTGTTCAGAGAAGTACTGGAAGGTCTCTTTGTATTTCTGGGTATTTTGGGGGATCATGGGGGTTCTTTCTTAGAAAACAATGCAAATCAAGTGAAGGGGTATATACTCTTTAGGTAACAGTAGAAGTATCTTCAATATATTCAGTGATTAATTTGAATTTAAGAAATTATTTGCTTTGACATTTAGGAGGGAAAGGGTCTCCTGAAAGGTCTGCTTTTCTAAGAGTTTTTCATCTTTTTTGAACGTGCTTAGAATGCACTTTTATAGGAAGGGCAAGAAAGCCACTTTCCTTATTATTTCTTCATTTTATTTTTGCTCATATTGATAGGACTATTTCTCTGACTACACATCTGCTCTTTTCATGGAAAACATATTGCTCATTGGATGCTTTTCTGACACACTGACAACCTTTGAGTAATTGCCTCACATTTTCAGGCAAGTTGTGGGACCAACTCTGTGTATGGGAGATGCATCAGAACAGAAGGTGGTAAATGTACTTTAGCAGCACAACATGACTAGCTTGAGAGGATGCCAGGGCAATCACCAATGACTACCATAACAATGACAGTGGAGGCAAAGGTGATCATAGAATACTCTCTACCTGAAATTCACTTTGTTTTTGTGATTTTTGTCTGTGTTGTTGTTCAGTCATGTCCAGCTCTCTGTGACTAAATTTAGAGTTTTCCTGGCAAATATATTTGAGTGGTTTACCATTTCCTTTTCCACCTTATTTTCATATGAGGAACTGCGATAATAGGGTTAAGTGAATTGCCTAGAGTTACAGAACTAATAAGTGTTTGAGGACAGGTTTTAACCCATATATATGAATCTTACTGTATCTTCAATGTTTTGCTCTAATTGTTGTGGTTGCAAATGAAAATACTGTAATTAACAAATGGCACAGCTGAAGAGTCAATTTGGGCTCCCAAAATAGATGTTCTTCCTTTGTTTAAAAATATTGAAATGTTGTATTATTTCATGTAATGGCTACTTTGTTGCTTATAATTATTTATTTTTTTCAAAAACCACTGCAGTAAATTATTTCTTGGACAATGTATAATATAACATTAGTACATTACCTTCTGAACTAGGAATGAGAGCCAATGTTTCAACCGAAGTTCTGTTGTTTTCTGGACATTCATGCTCATTATCACCTTAGCCATTTTTTGTCTTGCTACTCTTTTTGCTTCATCTATCAAAGCAAACTACAAGAGGCTATGTGTGGAGGAGCTACGCATTCAACTTTGCACAATCTACTACCAAACATTCTGAATTTGACCCAGACATTTGTAAAATCTCACCCTGTTCCCCTAAAACACTTTACATTTCTTTCTCAGATAATTGTAATAAAATTTCAATTACCAATAACACTGGAAATTGTGTATTAATGAGCTTTTCTTGTTCAGTTCACCATCTTCTCGATTTCAAAGACCACAAGTCCATTCCATGGTCAATACTCCCTTATATTAGATTTATATGCATTAAGTTATACACACATACATGAGCTATATAAAAATAAGTGTATGTATCTATGCATGAATGCATATATCTCTGTGTGTGTATATGTGTGTGTACATCCATACTTCTTGAGGGAGGAGCTTGGTTGTTTTTGTATATGTATCCCTAGTGTTTAGCATGGTACTTAGTAAACACTTGTTAAATGTTATTCATTCATTCATTCATGTGGTCATTGGTAGGTCAGAATTATTATCATGACAGAACATTAGATCTGGAATCAAAGAGACTTAGATGTGAATCTTGGCTTGAAAAAATATCACACATGATCATGTTCATGCCACTTCCCTCATTTATTTTAAGTTTCCTAATCCATCAAATGGAAATATAATATTCATTTATATTTTAGAAATGATTGTATAGAAACTTCTGTAAATATGGAAATTGAAAAATATTATATGCATATGTGTGTGTGTATATATTTTTTTCTCTATCCTTTCCACTTCAAAGGGAACTTCTGCTATGGAAATTGTTTCTGCTGATATGTTTGTATATGTGTACATGCATGCCTATGGATATATATGTACACATACATGCATAGACACATGCGTGTATGTGATTGTGGTTGTCCTCCATTCTCAAAGAGGAGCAAAATGGTATCACTATGCTAGAGGCAAATTTCAGTGTATCCAACTATCTGATCAAAACAATATGAGAACAGGATGTTCTATCACATGATGGATATGAGATTTCAAATTTTTTCAGTGAGCATCTGGAGGCTGGGCTGCTACTGCTGGACTGAAGAGTGAACTGAGAATTGAGAAGAACTGAGAAGAGAAATGAGAATTGAGAACTGACACAGAACTCTGACTTGTGGTGGCAAAATTTAAACTAGTGGTGGCAAGACATCCAAAGACCAGCTGGAGCTGCTGAAGACTAAGGAAGCATGACTGTGGTGCCAGTACTTTGTACAAATTCAGCTTTAAAGTGGACTGGACACTGTGAGCTTCAGTGTGGAACAGGAACTGCATGGAGATCTGGATAGGGAAATGAAAGCTGTCTGCCTTTGAACTCAGGTGGCAGCTGGTTAGATTTGGGCAGGAGCTGGTACCATGGAAGAGGAACCCTGGAAGCTGAAAGCCTGCCTTGAAACAAGATGAAAAGACCTCTTCTGAGGACTATACCTACTAAATAGTGATGCTGTCAATCTCCAGAGAAACAATTGGTAGAATCTGAATGTAGATCAAAGATACATTTTCTTCACCTTATTCTTACTTTTTTTTGTTTGTGTTTTCTTTCACAGAAAGACTTATGTGTGAATGTATTTTGCATGATACATACATATATATATCAAATTGCTAGGAAAGGAAAGAGGGAGATTGGAACTCAAATTTTCTCAAAAGTGTTAACATGTTTTTACATGTAATTTGGAAAACAAAATAATAACACATAAATTAAAAAGAAATAATAATTCAATGATTTTAGAAAAAATGGAAAGGTTTGAACAAAATAATGAAGATTGAAATGAGCAGAACCAAGAAAACATCACATAAAATGAATACAATTTTATTTTAAGAGTGACTTTTAGCAAACAATTTCTTTTTTCTGTTATAAAAACCCAAATTAATTATAAAGGATACACGAATAATATCACTATATGCATCAAGAAAAAAATCTTATAGAGATATACCTGTATAAAATGATTTAATGGATGTTCCTATTTTGTGTAATGGTAGTCATCTCTAGGATGGAAGGTAAAGTGAATAAAAAAAGAAGAAATTTACATGATTTTGTTGTATATTTGAAAGGACAAGCAAGTTGTGCATAGCACATTTATATTTTCATGTACAACCATCTTTTTACTATATTATGTTGGAAATAAAAATAATTCAAACATAGAAGGTAAAGTCTGAGGGGAGGAGATGAGCTATTGGAGGACATGACATTTCAGTTGTCTTCTTAAAATAAGTCTGCATCATTATCTTTTACACTTTTTTTGCATATTATCTTTCCTTCCAGTATTTCTTCCTCCCACAGAAAAATACCATACAAAAGAGTCTTCTTTTAAGACAAGAAATAAAAAAATAGAGGAAAATTAACAGAGTTGGTTAATATATTGAAAAGGTCTGAAAATATGCACAATGTACATTTGCAAATTTACCACCTCTGTAAAGGTATTAGGAGGAGATGTCTTCTCATATAATTTCTTTTGAGCCCAGTTTGTTCTTTACAAATTTAGTAATTTACTTTTGATTTTTTTCTCAGCTGTTGAGAATAATTTGTACAGTGTCCATCATAGCTGTTTATTAACAGTTTGGTTCAATATGAAGAGTTTTTATTTCATTTCTTTGGAAGTTCTTTTACAACTAGTTCTATTTGCTTTTCTGAAATTGGATTATTTAAGATCTTTATTTGGTCTTTTGATGGTTTTAAAATATTTGTTTTTAAAACTCTGAGAGACAGATTTTTTCTCTTCTTACTTCCTCACCCACCCTCACTGGAAGATAAGCAATTCAATATAGGTTTTACATGTGTAGTTACACAAAACATTTCTATAGTAGTTATATTGTGAAGGAATAACTATAATTCCCTCCATCCTACACCACCCCCCACTTATTCTATTTTCTCCTAAAATTAGTTTGCTTCTAAATACCCTCTCCTCCAATCTGTCCTCCCTTCTATCATACCCCCTCTTATCCCAGTCCCCCCTATTTTCCTGTTGTAGCAGCAAGCACCCCAGTGTCCCCAAGGTGCCTGCTCACACAGGTTCTTGGATCTGCTTTGTTAAAGGAAAGCAACTCAAAATGGGTTAACAAGCTTACTTTAATCAGTCAGACATATATCGTTTACCTTGTTCAGGAGAAAAGGTCAGCACCCTGAACCTCAAAGTATACAGGCATAATTATCAAGAAAGAAACATCAAGTAGACAGATTTCCAAACTGTCCAACCATTACATCCATACCCAGTCAACATCTGGGTTTCCACATTCTGGGTTTTTCAAAGATGGGGGACTCTCAACAACGGCTTCCCAGAATTCAGATCAAGTCACAGAACACTTCTCAAAGTGAGTCCCAAAACAAAGCTACACTTCAGGGCTTATATAGCCTTCTCCTGGCTCAGAGAATGTAACAACCTTATTGACTCACTGGCCAATCAAGAAGCATCTACTGAAAAACAAGCCTCCCACCCTAGGCTTCAGGTGCACATTAGCCTAGGGGTAGGGAAGATCTTTAAAATTTACATTCTTATTACATTGTATCTACTGAAAAACAAGCCTCCCACCACAGGCTCCAGGTGCACATTAGCCTAGGGGCAGGGAAGATCTTCAAAATTTACATTCTTATTACATTCGGCCCCAAGATCTTTCATGCCCATAGCATAGACAATTTACTTTTGAATCAGCACCAAACATTTCCCAGGTCACATTTTCAAAGTACAGAACCAAAGTTACCAAAGTGGCTACTGGCCCTTAAACAAACACAAAGTACATAGCATTATCATCTCAATTCAAAACAAGAGTTCAAATACAGTTCTCTGGGGAAGGGGGGAGGGGTACCCTTCCCCTCACACAGCTCCAGCCACTGCCTCCAAGCACAGAGAGGGGGCTGGGCAACAAAACCAACAAGGTGGGGTCCCTGGGGATCCAAGGCACTTCATCCCACCCACCATAGTCACAAGTCCATCCTCCCCCTGGGTCCCAAACTGTGGGATGCAGCCAGGAAACACACTCAGTGCCCCTGCTTTGCTGCTCAGTTCTTATGTTTTCCTGTGGCTGAATTCCGAACTCCTGGGTTCCTTCTCCTCCCACAGGCGGCAGCCGCTCCTGGCTTCTGCCCAGGTCCCGATGCAGGCAGCTCACCATTCCCGCTCTCAGCTCAGCGAAGTCCGCATGCAGGCCATTCTTCTCTCCTGCTCCACAGCTCCACAGAATCACAGCTACCACAACTGGGAAACAAACAATTATCCCAGCCCCCATACACTTTCCGTTTACTCTGCAGATCCTGCTCACGGCGCCATTTTGTTGCAGCAAGCACCCCAGTGTCCCCAGGGTGCCTGCTCACACAGGTTCTTGGATCTGCTTTGTTAAAGGAAAGCAACTCAAAATGGGTTAACAAGCTTACTTTAATCAGTCAGACATATATCGTTTACCTTGTTCAGGAGAAAAGGTCAGCACCCTGAACCTCAAAGTGTACAGGCATAATTACCAAGACAGAAACATCAAGTAGATAGATTTCCAAACTGTCCAACCATTACATCCATACCCAGTCAACATCTGGGTTTCCATATTCTGGGTTTTTCAAAGCCGGGGGACTCTCAACAACAATTCAGATTAAATCACAGAACACTTCTCAAAGTGAGTCCCAAAACAAAGCTACACATCAGGGCTTATATAGCCTTCTCCTGGCTCAGAGAATGTAACAACCTTATTGACTCACTGGCCAATCAAGAAGTATCTACTGAAAAACAAGCCTCCCTCCCCAGGCTTCAGGTGCACATTAGCCTAGGGGCAGGGAAGATCTTCAAAATTTACATTCTCATTACACCTGTAGGGTAAGATACTCAATTGAGTATGTATGTTATTCTCTCCTTAAGCCAAATTCAATGAGAGTAAGGTTGACCCAAACCCTTTCACCTTCCTGCTCTTGCCCTCCATTGTAACAGTTTTCTCTTGCCTCTTTTGTATGAGATAATTTACCTTATTCTATCTCTCCCTTTCTCCTTCTCCCAATATGTCCCTCTCTCTCATCTTAATTTTATTTTTAGATGTCATCTCTTTATATTTAACTCATCCTGTACCCTCTATGTATACATGTACATTCATATGCACACACTCACATATATATTTATACACATGTATCCTCCTATACATACATATATGTATGTACACACATATATGTGTATATATGTATATGTATATATATATATATATATATATTTCCTTCAATATCCTCATACTAAGAAAAGTCTTATGAGTTACAATTATTGTTTTTCCATATAGGAATATAAATAGTTCAACTTTAGTAAGTTCCCTATGGTTTGTTTTTCCTGTTTACCTTTTCATGCTTCTCTTGCTTCTTGTATTTTAAAGTAAAATTTTCTCTTTCACTCTGTTTTTTTCATCAAGAACACATGAAAATCACGAAGGCCCTTCTATGGAAAAAGCACCAGGACAGCTTGTGAGGAGCACAACTGATGAGAGAAATTAATCTGACAGATGAAGAGGAATTGAAGAAATCTCTTCTTACCTTTAGCCTCCACAAACGATATGATTTAGTGTGAGTGGGGGTGGAGCTGTAATGGCAGCATAGAAGCAAAATCTCCTGCTGATGGCAGCCTGGCAGGTGGACAGGAAGGGTCTATGGCAGCTTGCTTGAAATTGAGACCAGTCCCATGTGAGCCTGTGGTTTTAGGCACAGTGTGGCCCTGACCAGCAGTGTCGAGAGAGGACCTCTGGAGAGTGGATCACCAGCAGCTGTGGTGGTTTCCAGAAATATCAACCCACAAATGCCAAAGAAAAAGTAAAAGTTCAGCAAACTCTGTTAGAACTGGGGAGGATGGAGGTGAGGTTGGCCCCAGCCCCTTGTAGTGAGAAGCAGTGGAAGTGTGGCAGCCATACAGACACCTCCACATGGCTGATTCAGAGTTCCTGGCCTATAGATTGTAGGGGGCAAAGGGACCATTCAGGGTGTAATCGCTCTTGCTTTTAACCTGCCTGGATCTGGATTGAGGTCTTGGGTGGTGGTCCTGAGGTGTGTGACCAGTGAGACAGAGCTTATGGGGGCTGTAGAGATGGTACCCTTCTAATAGCTCTACTGGTTTTCATTGAATTTGGCTTAGGGAGGGAATGGCATACATACAAGATTGGGTATCTTGACCTATAGGAGAGTAGGGGGGAAGGGGATAAGAGGGGGGATGATAGAATTGAGGGTAGATTAGGGGAGAGCAGTTAGAAGCACACACTTTTTAAAAGGGACAGGGTCAAAGTAGGGAATAGAATAAGTGTGCGGTAGGATAGGATGGAGGGATATATAGTTAGTCTTTCACAATATATACATCATATAAATGTTTTTTGTCACAACACATGAACAACATATACTGAATTGCTTATCTTACCAGTAAGGGTGGGACACAAGGGAGGAAGGGAAAGAATTTGGAATTCAAACTTTTAAAATCAAATGTTTTAACAATTATTGTTATCATCATCATCATCATTATTGTTTTCCATGGGAAATTATTATTATTATTTTAAATGGGAAATAAGATATACAAGCACTGGGGTATGGAGATCCATCTTGCCTTACCAGAAAGTTGGAAGCAGGAAGGGGAGGATACAGAAGAGAGCAGATTGGGGGAAGGGATATACAGTGAGACTGATGTTTTGGCATGGTGGGTAGGGGAAAGATGGGGAGAAAATTTGTAACTCAAAATTTTGTGGAAATGAATGATGTAAAGTAAAAATAAACATAAAAATAATTAATTTAAAAAGAATGCATGAAAATCCTCTATTTCATTGAATGACTATATTTGCTGCTGAAGCATTATACTCAGTTTTGCTGGGTAAGTGATTCTTGGTTTTAATCCTAGCTCCTTTGTCTGCAGGAATATTATATTCAAAACCCTTTGATCCCTTAAGGGATATTTTTCAAGAGGTGATTGCTGAATTCTTTCCATTTCTATTTTGCCCTCTGGTTCTAGAATATTGGGGCAATTTTGTTTGATAATTTCTTGAAGGACGATTTCTATGTTCTTTTTATGATAATGGCTTTCAGGTAGTCCAATAATTTTTAAATTGTCTCTCCTGCATCTATTTTGTAGATCAGCAGATTTTCCAATGAGATATTCCTCATTGCCTTCTATTTTTTTCCGTTGTTTGGATCATTTTATAGTATCTTGATTTTTTGTAAGGTCGTTAACTTCCATTTGCTCCAATCTAATTTTTGAGCAATTATTCTCTTCAGTGAGTTTTTGAAATTCATTTTATGTCTGGCAAATTCGGCTTTTTAATGCATTCTTGTTCTCATTGGCTTTTTGGGCCTCTTTTGCCATTTGAGTTAGTCCATTATTTAAGGTGATATTTTCTTCAGTCAGGCTGTTGATTCACTTTTCTTGATTTTCTTGCATCATTCTAGTTTTCTTCCCAACTTTTCCTCCACTTCTCTCACTCGATTTTCAAAATTCTTTTTGAGCTCCTCCATGGCCTGTAACCAGTTCATATTTTTTTTTGTGAGCTTTTAATGCAGGAGTTCAAACTTTGTTGTCTTCCTCCCATTCCATGTTTTTATCCTTTTTGTCCCCCCAAAAAAGGAATCTATGGAGGATTGTGTGCCCTCTGCTTACTCATGTTGTCATTCAATTATTTGGCTTTTGAGCTCTTTGCCATGGTAGAACTCTGCTTTCAGAATGAAGAGATCTTTGTCCCAAATTGCTGGGGTTTTTGAAGCTGCCAGGCCTATTAGGAGGATGACCTCTCTGCAGCACCCACAAGTTCTGGAACACTGGCCACATACCCCAGGACAACCACCCAAGACCCTGATCCATATCCAAGCAGGTCAAAGCAAGAGAGATTACCCTCTGAATTGCTAATTGGCCCCCCTAAGATCTGCAGTCCAGGAGCTCTGGAATCAGCCACAAGGTAGCAGCTGCAGCCTCTGCACCTCTGCCACTTCTTGCCCTGGGGGCAGCTGTCAGACCTTGCTCTTCCAATCCCCTCTTCTAACGGAGCTCCTGACTGATCTTTTGCTTTGTCTTTGGCATTTATGGGTTAAGAAGTTTGAAAACAGCCACAGCTGTTGATGATTCATTCTCCTGAAGTCTGCTCTAGTCACTGCTTGTAACAATGATGCAAAATTCACAACACCCACAGTGGTTATGAATATGCTGGTATAGTTGTTAATCACAAAATGTAGCAGACTCTTCTCATGGAGGGCACAATCAAAGCCTTTATTCAAATACCAGAAAATTGAGTCCCAGAACCAGAAAGCTGAGTCCCAGAACCAGAAAGCCAAAGTCATTACAGTAGCCAAAAAGTTGGTACACATGGTTAATGCAGTTAACACACACATTCCCAAGTCTTCGCAACAAAACAGGCTCCCTCAAGCAGTGATCCTCCTCTCTCACTCACAGTAGCTCCTAAGCCTGGTTGTTGGAAGTTCTCAGCAGAAATTCCCAAAAGAAAGTTCTCAATAGAACTCCAGTCTCCAGATGCTTATCCCAGGAAATTCTGCCATTCCCAGCTGGGGCTTTTCCTTTTATATTCCTTAGCTCCTCCCTGTTCTGCCCCTACCTGTTACATCAACAACTTCCTCCCAAGGTATTATCTACTTCTGTGTTAATTAAATAGCTTAAACAAGGTGTTAACTTGATACAAGGTCATAAGTACCTGATTACTTGCCAATACACAGGGGCATGGGAGATCATCAGATTCCATTAACATTACACTGCTGTTTGGGCCACACTGGGGCTGGAACCATGGCTCAGTGTGGATTGTGTTTGCCTCCCAGGCTGGTGCAATAGACCCTTTCTGCTGGCCTGCTAGGCTGCCTTCAGCAGGATATTTGTTTCTCTCTGTCACTTTGTGGGTTCTGTACCTCTAAAATTTGTTTAGAGTCATTGATTAACACATATTAGAGGTAGTGGGAACTGGAGTTGCATAGAAGTCCTGTTTCTACTCTGCCATCTTGGCTCTGCCCAAGAACTTTTTAAAAAATATTTCTCTGCTGTTTTTGTGTTCTTGATTTTATCATAGAGCTTGTATAATTGCTTTCATTTATTTACAATTAATTATTTTTTTCTATTGTATATTTGCTTTTTGGGTTGGATTTTCTCCACCCTTCTTTCTAATCAGTTTATTTTTATCAATTTTATTACTCATTTGGAAGAACCAACTTTTTTATCATTTCTATTTTAGGTTTTTTAAGATTATTTCTCCTCTAATTTTTGATGATGATGATAAATCTTCTCTTTTGTGCTTATTTTCCTTTGGTTAATTTTGTAGTTATTTTAATTGAATGTTGACTCCATTATTTATTTATTTTTTTGCTTTCTTAATATGTGCATATACAAATATCATTTTTTTCCCTGAGAAATGCTTTAGCTGCATCCCCAGGAATGTTGTTATGTTGTTTTATGACTATCATTTTCTTTCATGCAGTTCTTAATTCATTCTATAATTTACTTTTTTGACCCACTCATTGAGATTTCATTGTTCCTGTGCCTTTTATTTAACCTCCACCAAATGTTTATCATTTTTCAAAAATTAGATGATAAATCATATACTTATTATTTACACCATTATGATTTGTTTTTGTAATCTCCCTGTGCTTCAATATGTGGCCTTTTTTGTGAAATTTCTATCTGGTTCAAAAAATATGCATATGTTTAGCCGTCCCACTTAAGAATGTAATGTCTTGGGGGCAGCCAGTTAGCACAGTGAGTAAGAGAACTAGCTCCAGTGCCGGGATGACCTGGAGATCGAATCCCGGGCTCAGATACTCAGCACCACACCCAGAAATAAGGAAGTTTCTTAATCCCGATTGTTTAAAAAAAAAGAATGTAATGTCTTTTAGTTCTAATTTCTTCAGTTATTTTTTTCAATTCTATATTTAACTTTTTGTTAATCTTTCTGTTTAATTTGTCAAAATCTAAGAATCGGACACAAATCTTGAGTCACTATTCATTTGCATTACATATCTTCTTGTAGTTCTTTTGTCATTAATTTTTATGCTAAAACATTTGAAGGAAAGAGGTTTAATATTGATATTAGTTAAACGTCTACATACTGTTTCAGCATCATGTCATTTCCTTGTTTATCTCTTTATATTGTGAATATTTGTTTTGGTTTTGATAGCAAGATTTCAATTTTTTTTGTATTCATATATGCATAAGAAATTTTAATCTCAGCCTCTCATTTTAATTCTTTATATATATATAGTTATAGATATATTTAGATATTTATCTTTTAAACAGCAAATTGTGGCATTTTCTTATATCTAACATATGTTTCTTTTTGTTTTCATTTTATGGCAGTTTTTATCTGTTTGCATTTAAAGTTGGGATTTAGTCTCATAGTGTCTTCCATTTGTCTTTAGCATTGATTTATTTTTAAATTAAGATGTCCCCTCCCTTCCTCTGTAAAAGCAGTACTTTGTATAGTTATGTTAGTTTAATATATTTTAAATCAATCTTATTCGCATTGGCTCTCTTTCTTCCACGTTTAAGACCCTCCTCCCATTTGATGCTCCTTTTCTATGTTTTAGAGTTTTACTTAACCTATTAATTTTTCTTTCTTTTTAAAATCTTGTTCTCTATTGCTTCCTTCTTTTTCTCCCTTTCATTCATGTATGCAAGTCAAAGTACCTTCCTTTCATTTCACTGTAATATTTTGTAAATTTTATAATTTCATTTTTATTACCTTTTACTTAAACAACAACAAAAAAAAATCCCTTCAGTATTTTTCATCTAGTCTGTCTCTTTTAGACTTACTTCTTCATTCAACATTCTTAAGTATGTGTTTCTACTTTGGTCTCTGGATAACTCATGGAGTTAAATCTTTCTAAGGATCTATTTTGGTTTCACTCTTCTAAAGAGTTTCTATGTTATTGCCTTATACTTTTTCCCCCTAGCATCCCTTTTGCTTTTTGTACTTCACATTTAAAATATAGATTCCACATTATTATATCATTACAGAAATTATAGAAATACTGTTCTGTGTCCCACAATAGAAATATTAACTTGCGCTTAATTGTGTATCATTAAAATTCTTTACTTTCCCAGAGATAATTTTCCCCCATTGCCATGAAATCTCCTCTCTGGGTGCTTATTTTCCCACTCTTTGAGCATCAGTTGCACATAATAGGTCTGATTTACCTTCACCAGAGGAAAATAATTTGTCTCTCAAGGAACCAATCCCTGTTTATTATATGCATTGTAACATGTATGGAATATCTTTGTGAAATACCTCCCTTCCCCCAGAAGCATTCTTCAATAGGATCTCCTCCTATTATGGAAGCAATATTCCTGCTTTACCTTCCCTTCTTTGAATCCCTCCCCCCTTTAATATCATCTATTCTCCCTTAGGCCCTTTTGTTCCAGATAGATAACAAGAGTTATTTTCTTTCATTTACTAACTTTCAAGCTGATTAGTAAGAACACATATTCTCTTTCATTTTTTTCTCCTTTTCTCTTCTATTATGCACTTTCTCATTCCCCAATTTGGTGCCACAAATAAATGGATTCACCTATACACAGAGTGAGAAGTTTACTCTAGGATGTTTCAGCCTGTTTCTTCATCTCTTCATCTGTTTCAGTTATGCTTTTTTCCTCTTTTCTCATTGTGTTCTTTTGGAAAGCCCTCTCTTAATGGTCTCATGTTATTTTTTTTTGTCCTTGTATGCTTTGTTGACCTTTCTTATATCTTTGTTATCTGGAGTTTGAGAAGTTGATAGTCTGTTCATATGTGGTTTTCTCTCCAAGAATGCTTTGGTTACTTTTTTATCAAAAAATATCACCTTTTTCATTCATGGTTAGGATCAAATTTGCAGAGAATATCGACTTGATATCAACTTGTGTTGCATATTGAGTTCCTGTGTATTCTCTACTGTTGCGTTGTTTTGTTTTGTTTTCCTGGAAGGTACAGAATAGTCTTGCATAATTTAAATCTTTCATTTCTCTTTGATAACATTTCTCTTGATTTCTTACAGAATTTTTACTTGTCATTAGATTTCTTAACTTTAATCACAACATGATTTTAAGTTTTTTTTTTTATAGCCCACCCCGGGGGTTATTTGTAGATTCTTTTTATTGACATTAAGTTTTCAGAATTTCTGTCTAGTTTTATTATTCTGTGGTGTATGGGTTCTCTGACTTAGCCTCATTAAGCTGTCTCTACTTACCTTGTCTTCAAGATTAATATATTTTTTTAATTTTATGGAAATCACATTTTCTTTTTTATTGTTGCTATTTGTTTCTCTTCTTTGAGATTGTCTTTCACTACCAGAAACTTGTACAATGACAGTTAGTTGTCCTCTATTTTGTTTCTTTGGTGAGACTTGAAAATGTGGTATCAAGTCCTGCCATTCCACTAATTATATCTTCTATGCTACATATGCTCTCTTTATTATCATTTTTATATCTCTTTTAAACCATTCAGGAGTGTTGTCTGCTTTAGTTTCCTGCTCACTCAGGAATTCAAAAGATCAATTGTTTCATTAGTTGTCAATTCACTTTCCTTTGTCTTACAATATGTATTCATAGATGTCTGGACTTTCTTAGTTTATAAGGAGATCATATTACCTTCTGTTATTCATATCTTTCCTGATGAATCATTTACTTTTTGCATAAGGTCTTTAATTGAGTTTTCTTCCTCTAGATATCTTTGGGATTTTTAATTCTTCCCTCCTTTCTATTTCTCTATTATTACCTTTCGGAATCTTTCACTTTTGATAATCGTTTCCCCAGCGTTTTGGAGCTCAAAACAGTTTCAAACATTCCCCAAATTGGACAATTTACCTTAGTATTTCCCCTAAATGACATGTGCAGGGACAGAACTGCCCTTAACTGCATTCCAGGCAACTTTTCCCCATCCTTATTGGTGTATCACATACATATATAGAGGTGGCATCATATTTTAGTTACCATTCTTTTTCAGTTTTCTAAATGAGTGCAATTCTGTTGCTCTCCAAGTGAAAGTAAGCTCCTGCCATTTGGATTTTTGATTGGTTCCTGGAAGCCAGACCAGCACTGTGAAAATAGCTAGGAGACAGTGTTCAATGTGAAAACATTAGGTATTAGAGATTAGTGTTTTCTGTTGCTATTTTATCAGTTTTTATCTCATTAGAGTTCTTGGTGTCTTAAAGTATGGAGAAAACTGAAATTGTCTTACTATTTTGGAGAGGTTGTAAGGATTAGAAAAAAATTGTCCCACCCTCCATTTTCTTGTTCATGTGTCCTGAAATTCATTCCACTAAGTGCTTTTCAATATTCACATATTCCCCTTATTCCACCCTCTATGTCCTTTCACACACACACACACACACACATTGAGAGAGAAGATTGAGGGGAAAACTAAGTCCTTCAAAATTCTGTGACTGCTTTTTCAGGAGGTATTGAATCCAAGCTTTCATGGTTTAAGACCACTTCTGTATACAGTACACCACACTTCCTGAGATATTATTACAATGAGTTAGTAGTGCTGTGTTGAATACTCCTTGTGGGGATGGAGATATGATTTCTGATTGTCTATAGAATGTTGAGGATGCCACTAAGTATAACTTTCATGAGTGACTTGGTCAGTTATAAACACTCTTCAGAGAAACATATAGACAAGAAATTCCTGGAACGTGTTTTACTGAGGAACACTTCCAATGTCAGATTGGAGTCTTCAGTATGCTAGGCAGGCAAAAGAGTTGGCCACATCATATTCCTTGATCTCCAGATCTTTCACTTTTGAGAATGCCATTAAAGGAGAACATTTCTTAGAGGTATTTTTAACTATCCCATTTTGAGCTGAAATCTTATTTTGTTTCCAGTTAGAAAGCTCACTTATTCTATAATTTTTGTTTATACCAATTTGTAGAACTTCCCCAATTTCTGATTTCTATTTGTACAGATTAATAGGTTAACCCATTACTTACTACTAGTGATGGTGTTTCATATAATTAACATTTGCAAGGAAAGGATTAAATTAGTATGTGTAGATTAATTTCTGCTCTTCTAATTAATAATGAACAGAAAAATGGCTTTACCTATGATAGACAGAAAACTCTTAGAGAAGACATATTTGAGAGCATGGCAAAAAAATATAATTCTAGCCAGATACCCATCTTTTAGGCTGGAGAATAATATCCCAGGCTCAATGGCCCTAGGTCTTGCTATCCTTTCTCTTTATCTGGAATGCAAACAGGTATTACGCCTTTACTACTCTCTTCAAAAGTGGCACATGCCTCAAATTATATCTCAGGTCATATTCATGGCAGTGAGCTACAGTTATATTTTTAGTCATAAAAATATATGAGTATAAAAATACATAATATATGAGTATGTAAAAATATAATATGTAGGTATATAAATATGCTATAAATGTATATGTTTATATGGGTATATGTAAATAGGGTATTTATGATGCATAAATATGTATAGTATGTGCATATATGTGTGTGTAAATATGCACATACATATATGTGTGTATGTATATATTGCATTTCTTTATCAACATATATTTTGATTTACCAACAGTGAAAATCTAAAATGTTGCTAATGTTTTATTTTTTTTAACTGCAGAATATAACATAATATCAGATACATGGGTATTTAATTTAAGTAACCCCGAATTTTACCTATTAAAAACTCTAAATACTGATCCTTGATCAACAATTGTTAAATCGGGTAAATAAATGTATCCAATTTATTCCTGTTAGTTCCTCTAAAATTCAAGATTAAAAAAAAAAAAACAATTCATCTGACCTCCAGCACTGCCACTGCCACCTCTCAGAGACCAATGAACACTTCCCAAACCCTAACCCTCATCTCCCCTACTTTCCTATCATTCCTTCCCATATCAGTCTGTCTGCCACTATCACTCCCTCAGGGCACCGAACGTTAAGTAGTGGATAAAAAAGAGCTGATGGAAAAAGCCAAATTGCCTGAGCAAGCTGAGATATGATGACATGGCAGCCTGTGTGAAGTCTGTAACTGAGCAAGGAGCTGAATTACCCAATGAGGAGAAGAATCTTCCCTCTTCTGCTTACAAAAATGTCATAAGACCCCACAGGTCATCTTGGAGGGTTGTTTCAAATATTAAGCAAAAAAATGGAAGGTGCGGAGGAAAAAAAATACATCAGATTCATTAAGAATACAGAAAGAAAATTAAGATCAAACTAAGAGTTATCAGCAATTACACACTGTCTCTATTGGAAATGTTTTTGATTCCTAATGCTTCACAATCAGAAAGTAAAGTTTTCTATTTCAAAGTGAAAGGACACTACTACTGTTATTTGACTGAGTTTCCTGCTGGTGAAGACAAGAAAAGAATAGTGGATCAATCACAACAAGGATATCAAGATGCATTTGAAATCAGCAAAAATGAGATGCGACCAAATGTATCCTATAAGATTGGGTCTGGACTTGAATTTCTCTCTGTTCTATTTTTAAGCTTTTATTTAGTATTTTATTTTCCCCAGTTATGTGTAAAATTATTTTTGACATTCATTTAAAAAACAGTTCCATATTCTTTGTCTCCCTCCCTTCCCCTTCCCTATTGAGAAGGCAAGAAATTTGATATAGGTTATAGACATGCAGTTATATAAAGCTTATTCATAATAGTCATGTTGTGAAAGAAAATAGAAATGAAAAATTATTCAAGAAACATAAAGTAAAAGAAAAAGGATGATTCAAACTGTATTTAGACACTGACAATTCTTTCTCTGGAGATGGATAGCATTTTTAATCATAAGTCCTTCAGAGTTGTGTTGGATCATTGCATTGCTGAGAATAGCTAACATATTCTCAGCTGATCATCTTAAAATATTGCTGTTACTTTATACACAGTACATTTCACTTTGCATCAAACCATGCAAGTCTTTCCAGGTTTATCTGAGAGCATCCTGCTCATCATTTCTTATAGCACAATAGTATTCTATTATAATCACATAGAATAATTTATTCATCCATTCCCGAATTAATGGGCATTCCCCCAACTTCTAATTCTTTACCCCCAGAAAAGAGCTGCTATTAATATTTTTTGTACATATAGATCCTTTTCCTTTTTTATTATCTTTTTTTCAGACACAAATCAAGTAGTGGTATTGCTAGATCAAAGAGTATCCATGGATTTATAGCCCTTTGGGCATAGTTCCAAATTGCTCAAAGAATGGTTGAATCAGTTTACAAGTCTACCAATGGTCCATTAAAATCTAATTTTTTCCCACATTCCCTCCAACATTTGCTAATTATCTTTTCTATCCCATTAGGTATATACAATAGGTATGAGGTAGTACATCAGAATGGTTTTAATTTGCAATTCTCCAATCAAGAGTGAGTTACAGTATTTTTCATATGGCTATAGATAGCTTTGATTATCATGAAGTCATTAGTTTACATTTGCTCCCTCCAAATGTTCAAGGAATGATTTTCTTCTGTGAAATTTTGGACCTCCTTTTTCATTTTATCAATTCTGTTTTTTAAGGCATTCTTCTCCTTATTGACTTTTTGGACCTTTTTTTGCCATTTGCTCTAGTCTGTTTTTTAAGGTGTTATTTTCTTCAACATTTTTGTGTCTCTTTTACCAAAGTGTTTGCTTTTTTCATGATTTCCTTGCATAACTCTCATTACTCTTCCAAATTTTCCTTACCTCTCTCAGTTGATTTTCAAAATCAATTTTGAAATCCTCCTGAGACAAATTCATATTTTTTTTCTTAGTCTTCGGATGTAGGAGTTTGACTTGGTTGTCTTCTTCTGAGTGTGTGTTTTGATCTTCCTTATCACAATAATACCTTCCTATAGTCAGAGTTTTTCCCATTGTAAAGACAGCTTTTGATGAAGCCATCACTGAACTTGATACATTAAGTGAAGAATCAAAGACAGCATGAGAATAACACAATTATGGAGAAACACTTTGACATTGTGGACATCACATAACCAAAGAAATTAAACTGAAGCAGGAGAAGGAGGGGAGAAGTAACCAGCCCTCCAACATTTATCTACCTTATTCTAAAATTTATGCAGTATGTCTTTTGTCATCCACGCTATCCCACAAATAGCTCTTGTTTATGATTTATGACAGTTTGTGTCACTTCTATTTGTATTTCTTTAGTTACCATGTTATTTTTAGATTTAATATTAGGGTAGTAGAGCCAGTTAACATTTGGTGTATTATGTGTTTTCATCTGAGGTGGCCAGTATGGGGATATGGAACTTTTTAACATATTTTACATTTGGCATAGTACTTTTGGTACATTGTACTTTCATAAGGCCAGCTGTAAAATAGCTTCCTAGTTTAAGCAAAGAAAACTTCCTACATATTGGTCTGTCATGGGGGGGGTGGATAAAGAGATAAACTGGCTCCAGCCACAGGTGTAGTTATTATCAGTCCTTTAGGATTGGAGCACTTATGACTGTGGTAAAAACAGATGACTCATAGATTTTACATGCCATTCTCTGTGTGTGTGTGTGATGAAACAATCTCAATGTATATTCCTTTGAGTGCAGATGGAAAAGTATTCCTTAAGACAGTGTTTTAACACAGTCAATTTACTCTGGAGCCGGTCAGAAATGGTTTGCATTCCATTATTTGTTGTTACTTGCTTTTCACATTAATTATTTTTTGCTGACCTCATTTTATTTGTATCTAAAAGGTTTAGGCAACCTAAGAACAGATGTACAAGTAAAGATGCAGTAAAAAGAATTGCTTCATATTAATAAAGTCTCTGTATTTTAAGCAGAGTAGTAAAACAAAAACAACAGAAACATTTATTTAACTTTTTTAAGGTGATTTTTTTTGCTTTTGTGATTTTTTTGATACTTGCATAATATTGATGTGCTATAAAAATACTTACTGGGGAAATAACTTAAGATGATGGCATGCTTTGTTTAATGTCTTATGAAATTTTCATGACCAATCCAAGTACAATTGTTAAGGACATGCTTATTAAGTTGATGTAAGTGGAGTAAAAGCTTTATGAAAGGATTTTTCAACTACCTCATCAACAGCTATTTATGTAAATCAAATCTTAAGTCCTGAAAACTTCTCTGAAGGAAATTGTACATTTTGAAGATTTACTTCCTACTTGGTAGACTTAAGACCAGCATGTTTGTTTCATCTTATCAAATGGCAAAAGTTCCATATGTTCCATATTGTTCCAAACATTAGTGGCCTCTACACCACCCTGATTTTCAGTTTTCCTTTTAAAACAAAAGATGGTGGTCTGAATAAAATCATTCAGTCCATTTAAATTTTTGGTATGTCTTTTCTCTAACTTACTGAAGCTACAAGTCTCAATGTCTGTGGTGACATTGCTTAACTATCAAGTTTCTGCTTTCAAAGTCTCTCTTAAAAATAAGTTGTTGCTATTCTTTTATTTACTGTAATCCCATATGCCAATTTGTTAGCCTTTTCTTCTTCTGCCTTGTCATCAACCACACTCCTATTCCGGTGATAAAAGGGCACAGGAGGTTATAGGGGAAAAGAAAGCTTGATATTTCTGGCTTTGCTGTCCAAAGGTCCTTTCTTCCTTTGCTTGCAGTCCACAAACATCTTGCCTCTATTCCTATTTAGTGTAGGAAATCTTCCCATAATTTAAGGAGGTAGCAGCTTTTAAAAATCTCACTCTAACCCCTACCATGAATGATCTATTATTGTCTAACTTAAACTCTTCCCCAACCCAAACCTCACACTAAGTGATGGTGAAGCTAAGTTATACCCAAAGCTCTCACTGCAAAATCTTCCCCTCACTATGATTGTAGGAAGCACCAAAGACAAAATGCCATTTAAATAGAGGTGATTTTTTTTAAAGAATGTAAGCTCCTCACATTCAGGAACTGTATTTTTCCTGTATATTCTATGGCATCTAGTACACTGTAAATGCTCCATAAACATTGATTATGAGAAAGAAAAAAAAACAGTTGAGTAAATCTAAATTGAAATTCATTAAAAGAGCCATTCAAATGATATATATATATATGTAGATAGAGAGATAGAGAGATAGAGAGAGAGAGAGAGATAGATAGATAGATAGATAGATAGATAGATAGATAGATAGATAGATAGATAGATGAGTTAATAGTTCATTTTTTAAACTTCTTTAGGAAATTGGAAAGTTGTGTTTCAGGCATGCTATATTTTGACTCAAAGATCCTCAAAGCTTTTACATATACTGGAAAATCTGTTATTTAATTACTCATTCAAAAAAGTTCATTAAGTATCTCATGTATACAAAGCATTGTTCTAGTCAGTGGGAATAATTGGAAAAATGAATAAAGCTTGTACAGATTCATAAGTACTGATTAAATATTTTGTATAAAAATATTTTGGGGTTGGCTAGGTGGTTCAGTGAATAGAACACTGGCCCTGGAGTCAGGAGGACCTGAGTTCAAGTCTGGCCTCAGACATTTGACACACTAACTAGCCATGTGACTTTGGGCAAGTCACTTAACCCCAATTGCCCTCCAAATACATATACATACATATATAAACACCACAGACACACACACACACAGACACACATACATATTTTTCTTTCTTTTACCTTTTGTGGCATGTGTATTACTGTAATACACATGCCACAAAAGGTAAAAGAAATAAAAATTTAAAAATATTTTTTTGTTTATTCACCAATCTGTATTGATACTGAAAGGAACACAGGCATAGACCCTGCTGTTTCATTTCTGAAGCCAGAGAAAAGCAGTTTTCAGGGTTAAAGGATATGGATTGAAAGTAAAATTACTTTAGTCACCACAAGCACTAATAAGTACCACAAAGAATTGTCCTATGGTGATATGTTCTGATGAACAGCAGTGTGGTAGAATGGGATGTGTTTTGCATAAAGTCAGCAGACATTCATTTTAATCCTAGATCTGGCTCTAACTAGCCATATGATCATAGGCAAATTAACTTTTGACAGTCTCACTTTCTTTCCCTGTAAATGGAAATGGTGACAGCACTTGTGCTTCCTGTCATACTTTCTAAAACGAAAAGTACCAAATCAACATCAGTGTTTTTTTTTTCTTTTTTTAAGCAATCAGGGTTAAGTAACTTGCTCAAGGTTACACTACCAGTTATTTCTGGGTGTGGTGCTAAGTATCCGAGCCCGGGATTTGATCCACAGGTCATCCCGACACTGGAGCTGGTGCTCTTACTTGCTGAGCCACCTGGCCACCCCTAAAATCATCTTTTTTTTTTAAGCAATTAGGGTTAAGTAACTTACTCAAGGTTACACGGCCAGTTATTTCTGGGTGTGGGGCTAAGTATCAGAGCCTGGATTCAATCCCAGATCATCCCTACTCTTGGGCCGGTGCTCTTACTCACTGCACCACTTGGCCACCCCTCATCAGTGGTTATTTTAACTGCTATTTAGGTCAAGTTAAAAGCCAGTCAGCGATAGGATCAAGATCATGGAGAAAAGACTAATGAATTCATATTTCTAGCTTAATGTGACTAAATAATCAACTTTTATTGATAATGCTTTTGTCATCTTAATGAGTATGAAGTTATTAATTTCACCTTTGTTTTTTTTAATTTCTAGAACAAAAATTGTGTGCTACTCAGAAGATACTCAGACACAACAAAAAAGGTGTCCTGTTTCCATGAATCCCACTGCATCATTTTCCTTCACCCTGTTTATTCTTTTTTAGCTTCATCTTGAATAATTTATGTATGTCAGTATCAATAGGTCTGTCTGTGTATCCTATGAGGACTGTCAGTTAATTAGAACAATGAAATATATTGTCATTTCAAGAATTTTCTATTTTTATACCAACTTTTTTCTTGAATTTATTTGTTCTTTTTACTCATATATTTCTCCACTTTTACCGCTCTTAGTAACTAATTGAGTGGACATTTCTCATTTATTGTTCAGTGTCTTCACCTCATCTTTTTTTCAGAGCTGCATTTTCTATACCTTTTGGAATAAAAAAGATTCAGAAGTCTTACCTCTAATTTCTCTCCTCTGACTATATGTATGATCTCTATTAATTTCTATGACATAATGCTTCCCTTCAAAGATTCTCTTTAGTGATCACTACCCAGACATATTTCATTCAACTGACAGGAATCAGTATAAACTTATGTCAACACCAACAAGTGTCACTTTACCCCTTCTGTGAAGCAACTAAAAAACTCTTTAATTCACTTGTTTAGGTCCTCTCCCGAGTGCTACAAACTATTTTCTTTAGGACAAAAATTGTATTTGAACTTGCTCAATTTTCTATGGATAGTTACATCCACTGACAAATTCAATTAAGTAATTTACTGTCTTTGGAGGGTCTGAATATTTGGTTCTGTATATTATTTGACCTTTGAGACTTTTATGATGAGTCAATGGCAGTGTTCAATAGGTTAATTGACATCTCATGCAAAGAGGTGAGTTATATGGCACAAAAAAATTGGGTTCCTTTTAATATTAGACTTATTAAATTGAGTCTTATATGCTCCTAAGTTTCATCTAGGTATTGAAATAATATTTCTTTCCTTTTCTATTTTGTGAAGGAAGATAACTTTCTTTATCTTCCTTTGCTCAAGTGATCCTAGAGAACTCTTGAATATGAGTTATTGACCTTCCTTATGCTACTGATAATAGTTCATGGTGCTTTCTTCCATCTTCTGAGTCTGAAACCCCAGAAAATAATATTTTCCTGAAGGAGGAAACAAACTAACACATATCATGTAAAATCATAAAAGATTGATGCACTTGTCAGATTCCTCTCTAAATCTTAGAGCTGATTTTAGTCAGAGAGTTTCAGAAGTGAAAAAGATAATTTTATTAGTGTAATTAATAATTCACTAGAAGCTTCACCACAAAAAAATAGCAATAGAACATCTCCTAAAGTTTCAACTGCATGCACATAAAATTCTGATTACTTCTTATAAGAGGCCATCTGGTAGATCAGTGATAGTAAGAACTGTAAAATTAACTGGTGTGGATTTTTGAAGTTTTACAGGATGGAGATAATTGACTACTTTGGGGAGTATAAATATATATTTTTTTCCTCAGTAACAATTAAAGAAAAAATAAATGGCATGTTCCTTTCCAAAGTAAATAGAGCATTTGGTTTATTTCCTTAGCACTATGGCTTGTTATTACAGTACTGAACACCAAGTACAGCAGTGTCAATTATAAATAGATGAAGAGGCAGCATGGTGTACTTCATACATTGTTTTTCAATTTGATTCCAGAATCTTCAGACTATTGAGGTGGCATCAATTTTCAATAAACTTCTAGGCTAGATATTAAACACACAATTTGTAAACACATGAAGGAAAGTGGTCAACCTCTAGGAATCAGTGTGATTTCTTCAAGAACATATCTTACAATAACATTTTTTTCAAGAAATAACCTTTTCAAACAGGTTATATGACAGTAGATAAGAGGAATGCCAGAGATTTAGTAAACTTGAATTGCAATAAGACATTTGACAGAGTGTGTCCAGTTATCTCTTGTAAATAAAATGGAGAAATGTGAACTGGAACTTCCATTCTTAAGTGGATTAATAGATGCTTGAAGGAATGTACTAATGTGTGTGGGGGGAGTGGGGAGGGGAGAAGAGGGCACTGATTAATGGATCGATGTCAGTTTGGAAAAAGTTTTCTAGCAATATATCACAAGACTTCATCCTCAAAACTGATCCCTTTGCAATGTCCTAAACCAGTTAAATGAAGATAGAGAAGGCTAGCTAATGAAATCTGTGGATGACACACTGCATTATGGAATCAAAGTTAAATAAAGAAAATGTGACTCAAGATTTTTTTTTTTGTAATTTAAGTTTTGCAAAGTACTTTGTATGTACAATTATACTTGATTCTCACAATAACATATTGTGGGCACCAGAGTAAAAAAAAAAAAAGCTTTGAAGCAGATTTCTGTATGCACAAATGTTTTCAGAGAACATCTCAGGAGTTTCTGGGAAATGTAGCCACAAAAATATGTTTCTTCTTGTCCTTGGAGGAGATTAGAAGGAATATAGAGTTATGAATGGGCTCGCATGGTAAGCAGTTGGTCGTTGAGAATTTTGGAGAAAGAAAAGCTCCATACGTGATTCAAATGGGGTCAAGTGAGCAAACATGAGCAGACAAAATGGAAGCTAGGTGGGGGGAAGGGTTAGAGCTGAATCAGTGATCAAAACTACTAAGACTTCCTAGACTTTTATCTTTAAAAGAACTAAGAAAAATCTGCGAAGGGTTTTAAGTGCCCTATTCCACTGTCATTTTTTTTTTTAAGAACGCAAGCACTTTAAAATTATTCTATTTTTAAAGTATGTTCATAATTCCTGATTTAATTAGTACTTTAAAGTTGACTTTTTCAAGATAAAAATCAGTTTGATACTAACTGCTTTTGATTTACTGGTTTCCTGATTTGTGTACAGGAAGCTGCAAAAACTGCTTGTTATTGATATAAAAAATGAAAAGAATAGAAATACTGTCTAAATTATTGGGATGAAAAAACAAGATTTCTCCCTGGAGAATACCTGACTTGTTAATCAAGAGTAAAATGGGAAAAAATTTATTTCAATTTATTATTTCCACAAAGTTATTCAAGGTTTTTCTTTCCTTTTAGTCAATCAATAAATATTCTCAGTATTATCTTTAATATTAAAGTCATATATCGATTTAGAAAACAGTGTGAAATATTATGAATTACATTAGAATAATGTTAATTTCTGCCGTGAAATAAAAAAATAGTAAATTTAAATGTACTTATTTTATTCTTTATTCTTCTTTTATTAACTTCTGATTTACATCATCCATTTCTGCCACATTTTGAGTTACTAGACTCCAACAAAATAAAAGCATAGCAAATAATATGCTTCTATCTGCTATCCTTTTCTGTCTAGACTCCAAGGTTCTTCCTCTGGATGTGGATAGAATTTTCAATGTTTGGAGTTGTCTTAGATCCTTGCATTGCTGAGAAGAGCTAAGTCTATCAAAGTCAGTCATCACACAACATTATTGTTAGTGTGTACAATTTTCTCCAGGTTCTGCCCATTTCACTCTTTTTTTTCTTAAGTTCACCTGTTCATCATTTCTTATAGCGCAGTAGTATTCCATCACATTCATATACCACAACTTGATCAGCCATTTTCCAATTCTTTGCCAGAACAAAAAAGAGTTGCTATAAATATTTTTGTACGTGTTGGTCAATTTTCTGTTTTTATGATCTCTTCAAGACACAAACCTATAAATGTCATTGCTGGATCTAATGGTATGCAAAGCTTGGCTTCCCTTTGGACATAGTTCCAAATTGCTCTCCATAATGATTAGATCAGTTCATAACTCCACCAACAATATAGTAGTGTTCTAATTTTCCCAGCAATTATCTTTGTTTTGTTTCATTTTGTTTTGTTATGTTAACCAATCTGATAGGTATGATGTGGTACCTCAGAGTTCTTTTGATTTGCATCTCTCTAGTCAGTAGTGATTTAGAGTATTTTTTTTCATATGATTAGAAGTAATTTTAATTTCCTCCTCTGAAAACTGCCTGTTCATACTTTGATCATTTATCAATAGGGGAATGATTTGAATTCTTTAAATGTGACTCAGGTCTCTCTATATTTTAGAAATGAGGCTTTTATCAGAGATACTGTGTGTAAAAAATTCTTAGATTTTAGCTTCTCTCCTAATCTTGGCTGCATTGGCTTTGTGCAAAAACTTCAATTTAATGTATTCAAAATTATTCATTTTGTATTTCATAATGTTCTCTACCTCTTATTTGGTCATAAATTCCTTCATTCTACATAAATCTGTGATATAAACTATTCCTTGCTCCCTTTAATGTTTTACAGAATCAGTTTTTTTTTTTTGATATGGTCAATTATGTTGATAGTTTCCCTAATATTTGACCAGTCCTGCATTCCTGGTATAAATCCTACCTGATCAAAATATATTATTTTCATGTTAAGTTGCTGTAAATATTTTATTTAAAATTTTTGTATCTATATTCATTAGGGAAATTGATTGGTAATTTTTGCTCTTTATTTTGGTTCTCCCCAGTTTAGATGTCAATACCATATTTTTCACATAAAAGTAATTTGGTAGGAATCTTTCTTTGCCAATTTTCCCAAATCATCAATAAAATATTGGAATTAATTATTCTTTAAATGTTTGATAGAATTTGCTTATAAATCCGTCTGGCCCTGGAGATTTTTTCCTAGGGAGTTCATTGATAACTTCTTCATTTTCTTTTAATGAGACAGGATTATTTAAATATTTTACTTCACCTTCTGTTAATCTGGCAATTTATATCTCTGTAAATATTCATCCATTTCCTGAAGATTGTCAAATTTATGGGTATACAATTAAGCAAAATAATTCCTAATTATCCTTTTCATTTCCTATTCATTTGGAGGTGAATTCACCCTTTTCATTTTTGATACTAGTAATTTGGTTTTCTTCTTTCTTTTTTAATCAAAATGACCAGAGTTTTATCAATTTTATTGTTTTTTTTTTCATAAAACCAGCTCTTAGTTTTATTCATTAGTATGATAGTTATCTTCATTTCACTTTTGTTAATCTCTCCTATAGTTTTCAGTGTTTCTAATTTGGTATTGATTGGGGATTTTCAATTTGTTCTTATTTAACCTTTTTCAGTTGCATGTCCACTTCATTGATCTCCTCTTTTCTCTATTTTATTCATGTAAACATTCAGAGATATAAAACTTCCCCTAAGAACTGCTTTTGCTGCATCCCACAAGTTTTGATATGTTGTCTCATTGCCATTCTCTTGAATTACGTTAATGATTGGTTGTCTGATATGTTTTTGGACCAACTCATTCTTTAAGATTAGATTATTTAGTTTCCAATTAGTCTATCGACCCCCTCTATTTTTTTCCCTTTTCCCTTCCTTCTACCTGTAGAGCAAGTTAGATTCCTGTACTTAACTGAGTATGTTATTCCCTCCTTGAACCAAAACTTATGTGAGAAATGCTCATATAATGCTCATTTTACTCCCTTCTTTCCACTACTATATGTTTTTGTGCCTCTTCATATGATGTAATTTATCCCGTTTTTGGCTCCTCCTTTCTCTTATCCCATTGCCATCCCTTTGCACTCCTTAACTTGTATTTTTTTTATCATCAGATGAGTTAATTTATACCCACATTCTCTATCCATGTATATCCTTTTTAAAATGTTGTATTAAATGTACAATTCTCAAAATTAACAAGTATCATCCTCCAAAGACGGAGGTAAATATTTTCCTCTTATTGAATAACAAGGCTTTTCCCCCCCTATTTACCTTTTATGTCTCCCTTAAGTCTTGTACTTAATGATCAAATCTTTTAGTGTTCTGAACTTTTTCACAAACCCCACATTCAGTTATTGGACTACATATGTTGTCACAATCCACATTTTAAGACACACAAGGGACTCCATTAGAATGTTATATAATCTGCAAAGGAGGTGAACATGAATCATATAAGAAGAGTAAGGAATAATCAGTGGACACTGTACCTACTCTGTTAGCATCTTTGTGATATGAAGAAATCAAGAGGAAGACCATAGCAGGTTGAGTTTACCTGTTGTATAGAATTTCTAGGAAGACAAAAGCAAGGATCACAAAAGATGAGGAACTGGGGCCTGAGTCAAGATGGCAGAGTAGAACCACAACCTCAAAACTGCTCCGGCTTCCACCTTCCCAATCATTGTAAAAAGGGAACTCTGAACAAACTTTGGAGCTGCAGAACCCACAAAATGGCACAGAGAATCTAACCTCCTGCTGGGGACAGCCCAGCAGGCCAGCAGCAAGCATTGATTGCATTGCTCTGGAAGTGGAGCACACGCCCATGTGAGCCAGAGGTTTTAGCCCCAGGGCTCATCTGACCAGCTGCAGGCCAGAGGGACTAGAGATCAGCAGCAGCTGTAGCAATTTCCAGAATTATCAACACATAGATGTGAAGGACAAAGTGAGAGGTCAGTGCAGTCTGGACTTTGGGACCCAGTAAGTGGAAGTGCATTGGCTTTTGCCCTTGGGGACAGAAGCCACTGAGATGCCTGGCACTGCCAGCCAGAGCCACATGGCATCTTCAGCTCCTGTCCTGCAGAGTGTAGGGGGACCAAGCACCAGACTTAGGGGTAATCACTCTTGCTTTGGATCTGGATTGCAGTCTAGGGTGGATGTCCTGGGTTGCGTGACCAGCTTGCCAGAGCATGTGGAGGCCTTAGAGGATACCCATCTAATAACTCCAGCAGCTGAGAAAACCCCAGCATTTGGGATGGAAACTCCCTTGTCTGGTGGCAGAGACCTACTGTGGCAAAAGGCCCAGGGGTAAAGAGACTGAGGGGCAACATGACCAGGAAAAGGAAACAAAGCAGACAGAAGATTCTAACATTAGACTCCTATTTTGGAGACAAAAAGGAGCAAAGCATGGAAGAGGAGGAAGACAGTGAAGTCAGAACTCCTGCACCAAAAGTTTCAAAGGAAAATAAGAGCTGGTTACAGCCCATAGAGGACCTCAAGAAGCGCATAAGAGAAGTGGAGGAAATATTGGGAAGAGAAAGGGGAATGATGCAAGAAAATTACAAAATGAGAGTCAAAAACCTGACTGAGCAAAATAACACCTTAAAAAAACAGATTAACTCAAATGGCAAAGGAGATTCAAAAAGGCAATGAGGAGAAGAATGCCTTAAAAAGCCGAACTTGCCAGATGGAAAAAGAATGTCAAAAGCTCAATCAGGAGGATCATTGCTTCAGAATTAGATTGGAGCAAATGGAAGCTAATGATTTTATGAGAAATCAAGATGCTATTAAACAGATCCAAACACATGAAAGAATAGAAGGCAATGTGAAATATCTCATGGGAAACACCACTGGCCTGGAAAATAGATCCAGGAGACAAATTTCAAAATTATTGGACTACCTGAAAGCCATGATCAAAGAAAGAACCTATAAATCATCCTCTAGGAAGTTCTCAAAGAAGTCTGCCCTGATGTTTTAGAACTAGAGGGCAAAATAGAGGTTGAAAGAATCCACCGATCACCTCCTGAAATAAAATCCCAAAAAGAAAACTCCTAGGAATATTATAGCCAGGTTGCAGAACTCCCAGATTAAGAAGAGACTATTACAAGCAGTCAGGAAGAAATAATGTGAATATTGTGGAAACACAGTTAGGATAACACGGATCTGTCAGCTTCTATGCTGAGGGATCAAAAGGCTTGGAATATGATATTCTGGAGGACAAAGGAGTTAGGATAAAAACCAAGAGTCGCCTATCCAGCAAAACTGAGTATCATGTTTCAGGGGAACATATAGTCATTCAGTGGAATAGAGGACTTTCAAGCATTCTTGCTGAAAAAACCAGAGTTGAATAGAAAATTTGACATTCAGATACAAGAAGTAAGAGAAGCATGAGAAGGTAAACAGGGAAAAGAAACATGAGGAACTAATCAAAGTTGAACTATTAACATTCCTACATGGAAAAACAATAATTGTAACTTGTGAAACTTTTCTCAGTATGAAGATAGTTGAAGGGAATAGAAATATATATATATATATATATATATATACACACACATACATACATACATATACATATATATGTCTATATATGAGAGCATATGGGAATATGAATATATATGTGAATGTGTGTATATGTTTACAGTTATACATAGATAGATGGCACAGGATGAATTTAACAGGAAGGGATGATGCTTAAAAGGTAGAATTAAGAGGGGAGAGAGAAATATAATGAGAGGAGATGGGGAGAGACAGAATGGGGTAAACTATCTCATATAGAAGAGGCAAGGGAAAATGGTTACAACAGAGCAGAAGTATAGGAAGGCCAAAGGGAATAGGTAAACCTTAGTCTCTTTGCATTTGGCTTCAGGAGGGAATGAAATACACACTAAATAGGGTATCTCACCCTACAGGAGAGTATGGGGGAAGGGGATGAGAGGGGCTGATGATGGAAGGGAGGGCAGGCTTTGGGTGAGGGAAGTTGGAATCACCCACTTTTGAAAAGGGACAGGATCAAAGTAGAGAATAGAACAAGTGGGAGATGGGATAGGAGGGAGAGAAATATAGTCAGTCTTTTACAATATATCTACTATGTTATTGTTTTGCATTAGCCACACCGGTACAACCTATTTTACATGTAATTGGGAAATAAGATATACAGGCACTGGGGCAAAGAGACCACGGCCAACTGGAAAAGTCGAAAGGGGTATGGGAGAAAATATGGGAGAGAGCAGATTGGAGGAGGGGATATTCTGTAGGACTGCTATTTTGGGGCAGTGGGTAGGGGAAAATGGGGAGAAAATTTGCAACTCAAAATCTGGTGGAAATGAATGATGTAAATCAGAAAATTAAATTAAATTTAGAAAAAGATGAGGAACTATGGATAGATTGAAATTTGTACCAGTATGGGGAGAGTAGTCCAATCAATGAGTTCACATGGCCATAGAAGTATATGATAAGTATTAGTGGTGTTTCTTTTCGAAGTAGCATCTATCTCACTCAAGAATAAAAATCAGTGTTTTATATGTTTGAAAGGTGTCTTTTTAATTGAATGCTTTTAATGTAAAGTAGTTCTAAATCATGATAATAGATTAATAATTGTAGAGCATCCTAATCCATCATTATAATTAGGTTCAACATTAATCATCTAATTGAATTCAAATGCTCATATGATCATCATTTATCATCATAATCTAGGTTAAAAATAAACATCAACACAGACAATATCCATTGGACCCTTGAAAGACCAAAGAAGTTCATCTATCTTCTTCATCACAGACCATTATATAAAAATTAAGCCAGTGTATCCAAGGTATAATTGCAATTTACTGAAATGTAAACAAAATACAATAAATAGAAATGAGAAATGTTTAAAGTCTGATCCAATTCACTATTTCACATAGATATAAGCTATTTTCTACTATTAAAATTTGGTGAAATGTGTTAATGACTTGAGTCAGCCGAAATTCAGAAATGTCTGTTTTCGAAAGAGAACATTGTGCTCATTATCAGCAGTGTTGTGTGAGGGTTAACTGTGATAGACTCAGCTCTTCTCAGAAATACCATGATCCAAGACATTTCCAAAAGACTTGTGTTGGAGAATGATATCCATAGCCAGAGAAAGAGCTATGAGGTCTGAGGGCAAACTGGAGCATACTATTTTCACTGTATTTCCCCTTTCTCATATTTTCCCTTTCATTATGATTCTTCTTTCAAAATATGACTACTGTAGAAATGACTAGCATATTTAAGCTATTGCAGATTGCTTGCCATATTGGGAAGGTAGGAGGGAAAGGAGGGATAGAGAAATAGTTGTAACTCCATATCTTATACAAATGAATATTGTAAACTTTACATGTCATTCAAAAAATAAAATACTATTTACAAAAAAAGACAGATGTGGGTTCAAATTCTGACAGTGATAGAACCTCACTGGATGACTGCAATCACAATGCCTAAATGCTTCTAGAACTGTTCGATTCACTGACTTAATAGAAATGATTTCCTCATCAGGAATTTCCTCCTTCCAAGAAAAAGAAATTAAAGAAAATAAAATAGGCAGTCAGGAAAGAAAACAATCACCTTTTGTAGACAATTTGCTACTATGCTTAAAGAATTCATTGAAGCAGTAAATAAAATAAATCCACATAAGTCATCTATAGTTGTATATATTACCAACGAAGTGCAGCAGAAAGAAATATAAAGAGGGATTCAATTTAAAATGCCTACAGACAGTATAAAGCCTCGGGAATCTACCCTACAAGACAAGCACAGGAATTATAATGAGCATCGTTACAAAACAGTTTTCACAGAAAATAAGAACTCATT
>NW_027186304.1:7921627-7988932 GCF_028583685.1 Petaurus breviceps papuanus | reverse complement strand
AATGAGCATCGTTACAAAACAGTTTTCACAGAAAATAAGAACTCATTTAAACAAATGAGAAAGCATTAATTGTTCATGGATATGCTGGCCAATGTATTTGGACAATTTTACCTAAAGTGACAATTTTATGGATGTTAATTTACTTATTCAGGGCTATACACAATCATACAACCAAAATATTTTGTAGAGATAAGAAAAAATAATAACAAAATTTATCTGAAAAAAGAAGAGTTCAAGAACATTAAAACAATTAATGGAAATAATGTGTTACTTACTAGGAAATACAATGGTGGATCAGTGGAATAAATTAGGTACACAATAAGAAGTAATAGAGGACCATTGTAATTGAGTGTTTGATCAAACCCAAGGTCCAATCTTTTGAAATGAAAACTCACTATTTGACAAAAATTGCAGGCAAACCTTGGAAGCAGTTTGGCAGAAACTAGATATAGATCAATATTTCATAGCATAAATCAAAATAAGTTCAAAATGGGTAAATGATTATGACATATTTGGTAATATCATAAGCCTCATAAGGGAGCTTGGAAAACATTACCTGTTGAATATATGGGTAAAGGAAGAATTTATGACCAAAAAAGAGAAAGGATCACAGGAAGAAACATAGATAATTTTCTTACACTAACTTTTAAAAGTTTTTGCCCAGAGAAAACAGTGCAGCCAAGATCAAAAGGAAAATAGGAAATAGGGAAAACATTCACAATAAATTTCTCTAATAAAAGTTTCATTTATCAAATATATAGAGAACTGAGTCAAATGTATAAAAATAGAAGTCAATTGATGAATGTTCAAAGGATATAAACAGGTAGTTTTCAGAAGAATAAATCAAAGCTATCGATAATTATATGAAAATATCATAAATATACAATTTTTAGAGAGTCATATTAAAATAACTGTGAGTTACCACTTAACATCTCAGAAATGACAAATGCTGAAAGGAATTAATGAAAAACAGGTCAACTAATTCTTGATAAAGTAGTAAACTGGTCTAACTATTCTGTAGAATAATTTGGAACTAAGCCCAGAGGGTTATAAAACAATGCATACTATTTGAACTAGCAAAGCACTACTAGGTCTCTATCCCAAAGAGATAAAAGAAAAAGGAAAAGGACTTATATGTACAAAAATTATGTCTGATAGCTCTTTTTTGTGATGCTATACATTGAAAATCAAATGAATGATTACCAGTTGTGGAAATTGCTTAACAATTTGTGGCATACAATTATGATTGTGTACTATTGTGCTATGGGAAGTGACAATGGGAGGTGGTTTCAGAAAAAAAAATATGAGAAGACCTCTATGAACTGATGTGATATGAAGTGAGAAGAAAGGGGACATTAGTGTGCATATACTATAATGATGGTCACCTATGAAAAACTTGGCTATTCTGGTTAGTATAATGATTCAAGACAATTTCAAAAGACATAAAAACACATGTTATCAACCTCCAGAGAAAGGACACTGATGAACTCTGACTGCAAATTGGCATAGAATGTTCTGAATTTGCCTTTCTTGCTTTTAAAAAAAGTATGGCTAATTAGAAATGATTTGTATAATTGCATATGTATAATTGATATCATGCCACTTGCCTTCTTAGTGGGTGTGGGATGTCTGGGAAGGAAGGTGAGAGTTTGGAACTCAAAATTTAAAAAGAAAAGAATGTTGTACAAACTGATGTGAAGTGAAATGAGCAGAACCAGGAAACATTGGACACAGTATCAGTAACATTGTGTGAGGATAAACTATCAATGACTCAGCTCTTCTCAGCAACACAATAATGCAAGCTAAGTACAGAAGACTCAGGAAGGAAAATGCTATCCGTATCCAGATAAAGAACTAATGGACTCTGTATGTGGACTGAAACTTTTTTTCACCTACTTTAATCTTTTTCATTTTTTCTTCCTTTTGATCTTTTACTTCTTTCCCAACTGTGATTAATATGGAAATATTTTTTCAACAGTCCATGAATAAGCTATTTTAAACTACCTACCATTTTTAGAAGAGGGGAGGGGAATGAAGGAGGAAAATTTGTAACTCAAAATGTTGTACAGATGAACGTTAAAAATTTTCTTGTCATGTAACTGGGGAAAAATAATATACAATTAAACTTAAAAAAATAACTTCAGGAAGAGAAATGAATGCTAAAATAAATAATACATTAAAATAGTGAAGTCACTTGATTTACTCAGTTGACTAGCTCATTAGTTGGATTGACTTGTTAATTACAAAAAGTGGTCAAATAATTGCTATTCAGATACAGCTTTTATGTGAATTCAGTAGAGCCAAATAAAGGAGTACTATACCATTGCAATTCTCTCTGAGTGTAAAGAAATATTTTGGTTAGTATGCTACCTATTCACTTTATTTACTATAATAGCATCCATACTTCTAAGATCTGTGACTTCACCCACACGTGCAGTCCCTCCATTGATGAAGACAACAACTTCCTCTATGCTTTCAGAGATGACTGTGTGAGACACTATGACCAAAGTAATCTACACAAAGCAAATACTGTAGTGATGAATCTCTCCAAATCTAACTAGGTTTTTTTTCTGTCTCAATGGTCACATGATTTATCACTAGCCCTGACTTTCCAGCATGTCAAATCTTAACAGTGTGGCAAAATCCAGTGGAATTAGTACTCTACTGACATACCATTTAGGACCCCTCAGGTACCAGAGTAGGACTTCAGGAGAGAGAAAAAAATAAAATATATTTTCAAATATTTTATCAAAATTATTGCTTTTATTGTAAATGTAGAATCATTCCAGAATGCTTATACAGTTAAATATCATCTATTTTTATTTTACCCAAGACATTATACTACTGACTTTTAAGTTGAGAATGAAATTACATTATTTTGATGTGATAGGATTTTAATAAAATGTGTGCATTCTAAATCCTTTAGAGGGTAAAGTGAGATGAAAGGATCATTCTTTATATAAGTGATGACCATATGATGACAGATGAATTTTACTAGTTTTCCAAAGTCCAATCATCTCAAGTTATAACATGTTTATTCATATAAGGAAGAACACTACAGGGAATCTAAAGGATCAAAGACAAAGTGCTGATCATTTATATGGTATACAATGATCTTTATTAATTTAACCTGGTGATGTTTTTTAGACTATGCCAAATTTTTTGAAGCTGCACATGCATCATCTTAGCCCATCATCATTTCATTCCCCTTGGCATAAGGGAGACACAGGAAGAGGAGCAAATTCTTTGCATGATAAGATAAAATAGATTCTCCATCTGACTTGATGATTAATGTTTATGGAGACCTTTGGAAAATTCATTTTATCTCTCTCTACCTCCATTTCCTCTATCATAGAAATATAAATAACAACATATTCCTGCAGGAAAGGGGTAGCAATGTGATATCCTCAGAGTAATGGAGCCATATATTCCATAGCCATTCATAGTATTTCAGCTCTACTGTCCCTCCAACCTCCCTACCATGGTGAGGAAAAAGAGCAGGAATTATATAAAGATATACCAAAAAGTCTAATCCTCTTTTAACAAAACTGAGTTATAGCTTAGAAAAATTCCCTATTTACTTGTTTTAGCTAACCTTATGCTATAATCAATGACCTACATCCTCTACTATCTGCTAAATAAGGTTCATTTTCTCAGGGAAGAAGGCTAGAATGCTCTCTGCCATCAAATTGATTCAAATTCAGAGCCATTTCTTTACTTAGGATTATTTATTGTTTAGCAACTATATTGCCTTCTTCTCAGGATTTAAAAAGAAAAACTAAGAAATCTGAACACAATTGTTGAGGTTAGATGTATTTTGTATCTTCCATAATAGACCCATACACCAGGAGTAACAGTATAATATTCAAGAAGCAGTGTGATATAGAAGAAATAACAATAGCTCTGGAGTCAGAGACCCTGAGTTCAAATTATGGCTCTAATGCATATTATTTATGTGACATTCAGGAAATGACTTAATCTCCCTAGACCTCAGTTTTCTCCTCCATATAATAAAGAAGCAGAGTCAGATAGCCCCAAATGTGCTACCTCTCAATCTAATACCCAGTGATAATAAACACAAATATACAAAACTTATTGATATCTTACTTTATTAACTGAGATTTATAACCTGGTCTTTTACCATAGATTAGATCTCTAAAATCAGGTTGATTATTTAACTCAAAGTATATAATTGAACATCAATAGAAGTATTAGAAAAAGAGAGCCTTCTCCCTAGAATTTTGAATTCAAAATGATGGTATTTTAGTTTGCTTTTCTTGTGCTGAAATACAGAATATATATATTGGAAAATCATGAAATTGCCAACCCTGATATTTGAAGATTATGACATTTTAGGAGAGAACTCAATTTCTATGGGGATGGTCTCCTTAGATGATGAAGCATCTAGTTTTTGAGAAATTTTTTTTGAGAGTGTTCCTTTATAATCATAGTAATCATACTGTAAATATATATATATGTCTGTGTGTATATATATGTGTATGTATGTGTGTGTGTATTTTGTATGTGTGTATATTTATATACATATATATATATATATATATATATATATCTTTGAAGCATTTTGCATATGTTACCAAATTTGACCTGCATATCAAATATGTAAGTTTGGTGTTATTATTCCTATGTTTAAAAAAAGTATTTTTCTATATTGAGTAATTAATGGTCAATATAAGCAATGAACATCATTGAGCACATGTTCTTATCATTGGGTTCATGAATTTATCTTTTTTAAAAAGTTTGCTAATTGTATATCAGTGCAATTGGCTTCTTTCATAAAAATATTAATTTATTTTCTACATTTAAAGTCATTTTTCTGAGAAACGTCCATAGACTTCATTGGCCAGCTAAAGGTATCCACAATGCAAAAAAAGTGAAGAATTCCTGCCTTAACTAATTATCTTTCATCATTTCCTTCAAGGTATTTTTCTTCCTTTCAAAGACTTTATTACTTTGGAAATTATCTATTTCCGCCTCATATTCAATATTGGCTCTTGTGACATTTTGTTTCTATAGATAAGTCTGTTCTTACCTAAATCCCACCAAAACCATTGAGGAAGAGAAAGAAAGGTATTTTAGCAGTGGATTATAGGAAAGAAGTCACATAGAATGCTGAAAAATATTATGTAAGGTAAAGAGAGTCTTTTTCAACTTGTGTTGAAGATAAAACTAAGAATCTAGAATTTAATCTCATTTTATGACCAGTGGAACATGATGAGCATTGGGAAACACATGTATATCACGGATTTCCTTTCTCCTAGCAGGTGAGATAATCTATTTTGTACCTTTTTTTTGTTTGTTTGTTTTTGTTTTATTTTATTTTTTTTGTCTGCTCTGTTAGGCCCAGTGTAATGGGAATGCAAATTTGGAAGATCTTCCCTGCCCCTAGGCTAAAGTGCACCAGAAGCCTGGGGAGGGAGGCTTGTTTTTCAGTAGATACTTCTTGATTGGCCAGTGGGTCAATAAGGTTGTTACATTCTCTGAGCCAGGAGAAGGCTATATAAGCCCTGATGTGTAGCTTTGTTTTGGGACTCACTTTGAGAAGTGTTCTGTGATTTGATCTGAATTCTGGGAAGCCATTGTTGAGAGTCCCCTGGCTTTGAAAAACCCAGATGTGGAAACCCAGATGTTGACTGGGTATGGATGTAATGGTTGGACAGTTTGGAAATCTGTCTACTTGATCTGTTTCTGTCTTGATAATTCTGCCTGTATGCTTTGAAGTTCGGGGTGCTGACCTTTTTCCCCTGAACAAGGTAAACGATATATGTCTGACTGATTAAAGTAAGCTTGTTAACCCATTTTGAGTTGCTTTCCTTTAACAAAGCAGATCCAAGAACCTGTGGTGGCTGCAATACCTGAGGATGCTTGGGGTGCTTGCTGCTACACCCAGATAAAAGAACATTGTAATAGCCAAGTCAAGAAGTGGTTAATATGGAGAGTATCATGGCTCATTTTTTTCTCCTGGAAGAAAAAACCTAATCTTTTGGCTAGCTGGAAAAAGAAGGAGCCTTTTCTGGCTGTTGAAACTGCCTTGAAGTTTGGAAACATTGTCTAATCTTTTGCTTCTGTTTCCTGTATGTCATGGATCTGAAAATCACTTTTATAGCCTTCTGCAATGTGTAATTGGTGACATCAATGAATTTTAGTGAGCCTGTTGCTTCATCTGAATTTTTGAGAAAGCATTCCATTTTGCTATGAACTTAAGAACTATATTTATTTGCTTCTGATTATTAAAGAAGTCACAATGTGACCCAATATTTCATTTTTGGATTAGAAAGCTTCATTCCATCATAACTTGAATTACTGAACTGAGAAAGTCACAAAATGAGGACACAATGACTTATACATTTGTGGCATTTTAACTCATTTTGTTTCATAAATCATTTAAGAACTAAACATTTATTAAGCACCCACTTTGTCCTTTGGAGGTGATGGGAATAAAAATGTTGAAGTGAGACAGCTACTGTCGTGAATAAATTTATATTATAATTAGGGAATCAAGCACATTAATGGGAGTTGTTACCAGGAAACAGACTTTTAGTGGTTATGGGAATTTTGAAAGGAGCAACAGATCACTCAATTGTTATATCCTTTCCTTTAGCAGTGGTAGCAAATAATATGATTGTCTTCCTAGAGCAGGAACAAGAAGGAAATAGAAGGGTTGCCAGTGTCAAGAGAGAGCACCAGGGCAAAAGATTTGACACACCCATCCTTGGAAGGCATTGTTGCCAATAGATATAGATAAAGAGACATATACAGATATTGATATGGATAAAGATATCTTTTTAAATTTAATTTAATTTCCATTTTCAGTTACAGATTCTTTTCTGCTCTTTCCTCCTCTCACCCATTGAGAAGGCAAGAGATGAGGTAGACATTTTGCATGAGAAATCATGTTAAACATATTTCCACATTAGCTATGTTCCAAAAAAAGTAGAAAGTTAAATGAAAAAAGTATGTTTAAATTTGCACCCTTAGTCCATTAGTTGTCTATCTAAAGGTGAACATGTTTGTCATGAGTTCTTTAGAGTTGTAGTGAAACTTTATATTGTCTAAAGTTAGTTTTGTATAGTTGATTATTTTTATAATGTTGGATGTTTGTGTCTAAATTGTACTGATTCTGATGATTTCACTTTGCAACAGTTCATGTAAATGTTCCTAGGTTTTTTCTGGAATCACCCCCTTTACCATTTTTAGTATTTTATTTTCCTCCAATTACATGTGAAAACAATTTTAGCACTCTTTTTTAAAACTTTGAGGTCCAAATTCTATCCCTTGATCCCTCCCTTCCTTCTACCCGCATTGAGAAGGCAAGCAATGGCAATGTTAGTATGCATATTATTCCCCCTTTGAGCCAATTCTGGTGATAATAATGTTCACTCACCCTCCCTCACCTCTACTGTCTTCCCTACTGTGGAAAAACTTTTTCTTTTCTCTTTCATGTGAGATAATTTATTCCATTCTACCTCTACCTTTCTCTTTCTCCCAGTACATTCCTCTCTCACCTCCTAATTTCATTTTTTAGATATTATCCCTTCATGTTGAGTTTACACCTGTGTCCCCTGTCTATATATATTCCATCTAACTATTGTAATAATGAGAAAGGTATTACAAGTTAAAAATATCATCTTTCCACATAGAAAAGTAAAGAGTTTAACTTTAATTATTCTCTTATGATTTCTCTTTCCTGTTTAACTTTTCATGTTTCTCTTGAGTCTCTTATTTGAAAGTCAAATTTTCTATTTAGCTCTGGTCTTTTCTCAATAATAGATAAAATTCCTCTATTTCATTGAATATCCACCCTCCCCCCACCCCATGGATTAAATTCAGTTTTGCTGGGGAGGTGATTCTTGGTTATAATCCTAGCTGCTTTGACCTCCAAATGTCATATTCCGTTTGGAATAATCCTTGAATGTAGAATGCAGAAGCTGCTAAATCTTGTATTACTCTGAGTGAGTTTCTACCATACTTGAATTGTTTCTTTCTGGCTGCTTCCAATATTTTCTCTTTAATCTGGAATCTTTGGAGTTTGATCATAATATTCCTGGCAGTTTTCCTTTTGGGATCTCTTTCAGATGATTATCAGTGGATTCTTTGAATTTCTATTTTACCCTCTGGTTCTATAATATGAGGGCAGTTTCCCCTGCTAATTTCTTGAAAGGTGATGCCTAGGCTCCTTTTTGACTAATGCATTCAGGTACTACAATAATTTTTAAATTATCTCTACTAGATCTATTTTCTAGGTCAATTGTTCTTCCAATGAGTTATTTCACATTGTTTCCTATTTTTTTCATTCTTTTGGTTTTGTTTTATAGTATCTTGATTTGCTATTAAGTCATTATGTTCCATTTGCTCCATTCTAATATTTAAGGAATTATTTTCTTTAGGGAGCTTTTGGATCTCTTTTTTCCACTTGGTCAATTCTGCCTTTTAAGGTATTCTTCTCCTCATTGGCTTTTTGGACCTCTTTTGCCACTTTATCTAGTCTATTTTAAAGTGTTATTTTCTTCAGTATTTTTCTGAATGTCCTTTACAAAACCATTGAATTCATTTTCCATGATTTTCTTGCATTGTTTTCATTTCTTTTCCCAATTTTTTGCTCTCCTTCTCTTACTTGATTTTCAAAATCATTTTGAGTTTTTCTATGGCCAACTCATATTTTTCTTAGAATGTTTGGGTGTAGGAGTTTTGACTCTATTACCTCCTTCTGAGCATGTATTTTGATGTCCCTTGTCACCAAAATAAATTTCTATTATAAGAGTTTTTTATTATGTTACTTGCTAATTTTTCCAATCTATTAATAACTTGATTTTCATCTCTTTGTTGATGTATGGTTCTGTTTCTAGTGTGGAGGGAGGACTGTCCCAAGCTTCAAGGGGCTTTTGCAGCTCTTTTTAGAGATTCTTCTAGGGACATGTAATTTTTCATTTCTTCCAAAGTAGTATAATCTAAGTAAAGGTCTGTGAGCAACCACAATTAGTCTTCTCTGCCCCAGAACTGAGAGAAGGGTCCCCTCTCCACTACATCTGCAATCTCTGCTAGGATAGTGCTCTCATCCTTGCCCCAGGACTTCCATTCATGACTGCTTTCCAGATGCAAGTATGGGCAAAACAACAGAGTCCTGTCCCAGTGCTAGCAAAGAAGCCCCTGTAATCCCCTTCTGGCCAGTTGTTTCATCCTCTTACCATTTGTGAACTGAGAGCTCCAGAAGCAACCAGTGCCACAGCCACAGCCACTGCTGATTCAGTCACTTCAAAGACCTGGTCCTGGTTAGCTTATACCAGGGCTATGTTGGTATAGTCTGCATTGTACTGAGCTCCTCTCTCACCCAGGTCTGACAGACCTTTTCTGCTGCCCTTCTCAGTCATCTTTGGTGTCTGTGGGCTGAGAAATATGGAAACCACCACTCAGTGATTTAGTACTCTGGGTCCTGCTCTGGGTTTCCTTCCTTTAGTTGCCTGCATTAAACTGGGCTCCTTTCTCAGCCTGGTGCAACAGACCTTTCCTGTCAGCCTTCCAGGTTGTCTTGGGCTGAAAATTTGTTTCACTCTGTATTTTTTTGTGTTCTCGTGCCCTATAATTTTAGAGTAATTTTTTATATGTATTTGGAGGGGTTTGTGGAAGAGTTGAAATGAGTTCCTTCCCTTACTCTGCCATCTTGGCTCCCTGACTCCTACCATTGCTTATAACAAAATAATATTGCATTATATTCACACACTATAATTTGCTCAGTCATTCTCCAATTAATAGGTATCCCTTCAGTTTCTAATTCTTTACCACTGAAAGAACTAATATAAACATTTTTGTACATATTGGTGTGGTTTTTTTTTTTCTTTCATCTACTTAGGGTATAAATATTGTGGCAGTATTTCTAGGTCACAGTACTTCCATTATTTTTTAGTCACTTCAGTAGAGTTGAAAATAATTCTCTAGAATGGTTTTACCTCTTTTCTTATATCCTCTCCATCATTTGTCTTTTTCCTTTATTTTCATCTTGCTGATCTGATGGTAGCTCAGAGTTGCTTTCATTTGCATTTCTCTAATTATTAAAGTTTTAAAGCAATTTTCAAATGATTATTGATAGTTTTGATATCTTCCTCTGAAAATTGGTCTTTGGCTATTTATCCAACAACTTTTTAGAAATAAATTTGACTTACTTCTTTACATATTTGAGAAATGAAACCTTTAGTAGAAAAAACTTTTATAAAAAAATTCTCTGCTGCATATCTTAAACAAATCTTTCAAAATTTAAAATAAATAACTAGTTCTACTTTATGAAGTTAAAAGTCAGGAGAATGTTAATTTCTTCATACATATTTTAGATCTAGGTAGTATAAACTGCCACGAAATGAATGACAGTGGATTATAGGATCATGGGTTTTGTCATGATAACCATGGTGGCAGCTTGATAGCACAATGGGCAGAATAATAAACCTGGACTAAGGAAGACAAGTTCAAATTTGGTCCCAGATACTTATTAATTGTGCAACTGAGTAATTTACTTCCTCTCTGAGCTCCATTTCCTTCATCTGTGAATTTGGGATATTAATAGCCTCTATTCCAAAGAGTTGTTATGAGGAAAAAATGAGATATTATGTGTAAAATGCTCAGCAAATCTTTACTATATAAATTCCATTACTATTATTGTAGATCTTCAAATTTTGAATTGGTAGGAGAGTGGTTTTTGGTTGAAGAGTTCTTTGAAAGTGCATGTGGGCTCAAGATGGCAGAGTAGAAGCAGGACCTCCGCCAGGCTCTGGCTTCCACTTTCCCCTAATCCACATAAAAAGGGGACTCTGAACAAACTTTGGAGCTGCAGAACCCACAAAATGACAAAGGGAAGCTAACCTCCCACTGAGGACACCCCGGCAGGCCAGCAGAAATCAGCCAGCCCAGTGCTCCGGGAACTGAGCCCAGGCCGGCATGAGCCAGAGATTTTAGCCCCCGCTGGCCTAACCAGCAGCTGGTTGGAGGGACTCCAGATCAGCAGCAGCTGTCACCATTTCCAGATTTATCAAAACAAAGAGAGAGGTCAGTGCAGTGTGGATTTGGGACCAATATTTGGGAGTGGGTCGGTTTCTGACCCCAGGGCAAAAAGCCACTGAGGGCTGCTGTGCAGCTGCCACTGCAAAGTGGCAGGGCCTGCAGAGTGTAGGGGGACCAAGTGACCAGTCTGAGGGGTATTCACTCTTGTGTTAACCTGCTTGGATCTGGATTGCAGGCTAAGGTGGAGGTCCTGGGTTGTGTGACCAGCTTGCCAGTGTGTGGAGGCCTCAGAGAGGGCACCTATCTAATACCTCTGGCAGCTGAGAAAACTGCAGCATTTGGGATGAAAGCTCCCCTGTCTGGTAACAGAGTCTGACCATGGCAAAAAGCACAGGGATCAAGTGACTGAGGGGCGATATGACCAGACAAAGCAAACAAAACAAACAGAAGACTGCAACATTACACTCCTTTTTGGGGGACAAAAAAGGAACAAAGCATGGTACAGGAGGAACATAAGGAAGTGAGAACTCCTGCACCAAAAGCTTCAAAGGAAAATGCAAGCCAGTTACAGGCCATAGAGGAACTTAAGAAGCAGATAAGAGAAGTGGAGGAAAAATTGGGAAGAGAAATGAGAATGATGCAAGAAAATTACGAAATGAGAGTCAACATCCTGACTGAGGAAAATAACACCTTAAAAAACAGACTAACTCAATTGCCAAAAGAGGCTGAAAGAGGCAATGAGGAGAGGAATGCCTTGAAAAGGTGAATTTGCCAGATGGAAAAAGAATCTCAAAAGCTCAATGAGTCGAATCTTTACCTCAGATTTACATTAGAGCAAAGGGAAGCTAGTGACTTTAAGAGAAATCAAGCTGATGTTAAACAGATCCAAACAAATGAAAGAACAGACAGCAATGTGAAATATTTCATGGGAAAAACCACTTACCTGGAAAATAGATCCAGGAGAGATAATTTAAATATTATTGGTCTACCTGAAAGCCATGATCAGGAAAAGAACCTAGAAACCATCCTCCAAGAAATTCTCAAGGAAAATTTCCCTGATGTTCTAGAACCAGAAGGCAAAATAGAGCTTGAAAGAATCTACTATCACATCCTGAAAGAGATCCCAAAAAGAAAATTCCTAGGAATATTATAGCCAGGTTCCAGAGTTCAAAGATCGAGGTGAGAATATTATGAGCAGCCAGGAAAAAAACAATTTGAATATAGTGGGAACACAATCAGGATAACCCAGGATCTGGCAGCTTCTACACTGAGGGATCAAAGGGCCTGGAATAGGATATTCTGAAGGGCAAAGGAGCTGGGATTAAAACCAAGAGTCACCTACCCAGCAAAACTGAGTATCATCTTTCAGGGGAAAATATGGTCATTCAGTGGAATAGAGGACTTTCAAGCATTGCTAATGAAAATACCAGAGTTGAATAGAAAATGTGACATCCAGATACAAGAAGCAAGAGAATCTTGAGAAGGTAAACAGGGAAAATAAATCATAAGCCACTGATGAAAGTTGAGGTATTAACATTCCTACATGGAAAAACCATAATTGTAACTGATTAAATTTTTCTCAGTATGAAAATAGTTTAAGGGAATAGAAAAAAAATTATATATATATATATATATATGTGTGTGTGTGTGTGTGTGTGTGTGTGTCTATATCTGAGGGTATAAGAGTGTATGAATACATATGTGAATGTGAGTATATATGCTTAAAGGTATACATAGATAGAAGGCACAGGACCAATTTAATAGGAAGGGATGATACTTGAAAAGCAGAAATTAAGAGGTGAGAGAGGAATATAATGAGAGGAGATGGAGGGAGACAGAATGGGATAAACTATCTCATAAAGAAGAGACAAGGGAAAAGGGTTACAATGGAGGGGAAGAATAGGAAGGCAAAAGGGTATGGGTCAACCTTATTCTCACTGAATTTCACTCGGGGAGGGAATTACATACACACTAAATAGGGTATCTAACCCTACAGAAGAGTAGGGGGAAGGGGATGAAAGGGGGGATGATGGAAGGTAGGGCAGGCTGGGGGGTAGGGAAGTTGGTAGCTCTCACTTTTGAAAAGGGACAGGATCAAAGTAGAGAATAGCACAAGTGGGAGGTGGGATAGGAGGGTGGGAAATATAGTCAGTCTTTTACAATATATCTTCTATGCTAATGTTTTGCATTAGCTACACGTGTACATCCTATACTGAAATGCTTATCTTCCCAGTAAGGGTGAGTGACAAGGGAGGAAGGTAATGAATCTGGAATTCAAAGATTTAAAATCAAATGTTTAAAATTATGCATATATATATACACATATATACTACCATCAATACTATCTTACATGTAATTGGGAAAGAAGATATACAGGCACTGGGGCATAGAGATCCACCATGTACTACTGAAAAAGTCTAAGGGGTTATGGGAGAAGATATGGGAGAGAGCAGAGTGGAAGAGGGGATAGCCTGTGGGAATGCTATTCTGTGGTAGTGGATAGGGGGGAAATGGAGAGAAAATTTGTAACTCAAAATCTGGCAAAAATTAATGATGTAAATCAGAAGCTAATAAAGTATTTGCAAAAAAAAAAATAAAAAAATAGAAAGTACATGTGGTCCAACCTCCTCAAATTTATAGTTGAGGAAACTAGAGCAAAGAATGTTAAATGATATGCTCAGGGTCTCTCAAGTAGTAATAGAGCTAGGATTCATATTTAAATACTCTTCCCTCTAAATCCAACAGTGAGAACTGTTGTCTTCATTGTGTTGGCAGATATGTTTTTAATGGATGTTGTTAACTGAGAGGATAACATGTTTTCTCACTCAAAGATGTTTTTGTAAAGATAGAATTCCATTTTGAATATACATTTGTATAATTACCTACTAGCTGTGACTAATAAATTTAAAAGAAATAATTCAATTTGGAAATCATATATAATTAGAAATTTAAGGTAATGCAAACACCAAATGCCATATTGGTATTTTTCTATGTCTGTACATGCAAGCAAAAATTAAACTTTAATAATAAGTTAAGTGATTTAAATTGAGTCCATTTTGTTTAAGCATGGAGAAAACATTCTTCAATTACAAATCCTTGAATGTTTAATGTTCACATTTATAAATATATGTGAATATATATTACATATAAACATAATGTTCACATATAAAATCACATAAAGACATATGTGAGTGATATACATACATACATATGCATGCATTTTTAAAAGCTAATCATAGAAGTTTCTCAATAGTGGATATATAGATTCAATAATCTACTCATAAAATTAAAGATGGAAGAATTTAAAGCTCAGAAATATGAAGATAAGATCATTGCTAGAAAACATGAGAGAAATGAAATTTCTTTTTCTCATAGAGAATTCTGGTTGCTAAGACTGGAAAAAATATTTTACACATAGGTATAAAAAACTGATGAAAAATGTTTACCTCATGTATATACAAATTTGCACACCTAACATCAAGTGGCATAATGATCTTTTCACAAATAAACAGAAATAACTTAACACCTCTACTGTTTAATTCTTGTTCATGATCATAACCTAAAATACTATGTAGATTTAAAATATGCTAGACATTTTACATTAGGACACAGTTTGCAAAACTTAATATTTACCATTAAGGAACTGCTGTATAAAAGAGAATGGTTCAACATAATGGAATTTTATTTTGATTCACTAGGATCAGCTCATTGCTGGATAAGCCTCAGCATCTGAGGAAGATTCAAGTACCCCAAGGAATTAGGTTGCTGTACTCACACAAAGACACCAATAGCACCACCTGGTGGAATTGTAAGTTCCAAGGGGTGGTGAAGATGTAGATTCCTTTATAGAAAAAGCAAACGTTCTGAAACTCAAAGGCTCCTCTAGGTCAGCTTTTAGCTTTCAAACTATGAAAGAAATGAGCAATACTAAGATATCTAATCAAACATTAAATGATAATATCTAGAAGAATCATTGAAAAAATGCATTGGAAGCACATGATGAGACACTCCAGTCATTGGGTTCTCAAATAGTAGTTCAATAATACTGGTAGCTTTCTGGCAAAAATTATTTAGGTAACGAAAGATTACTTAATCACTCAACTTACTCCAACAGGATGTACAAACATCAGACAAGGAATATTCTCCCTTTTTGGCCACAAATTCAGGCCTGTCTTTTAAAAGTCATATCAAATGTCACTTATTCTCCAAAGTGGCCCTGGGAAAATCCTCATCTGTTAAGGGAGATTAGCCTCCTTGTTTTGGGTATCACATAATGTTTGTTTTTCCCTTAATAATTTTGTAAAGTACCAATCAATCAAAAATGTTTTACAGCATACACTATATGCCAGGTACTATGATAAGTGCTGGGATACAAAAAGAACCAAAATATAATCCTTGACCTCAAGGAGCTAACAATCGAATGGAATGTACGATATGGGGATTTATTATTCTCCTAGGACATACATTTCATGAGTACAGGAACCCTTTCTATCTCAATTCACTACACCCAGTAGATGTTTAATAAATTTTTGCTCAATGACAACATAGGAGTGTCTATTGAGGAATATGAAAGATATTTTGATCTTCAAGTTTAAAAGAAAATCAGCAATATATTTCCCTTAATATGATAGTTTATTTTTCACAGTTTTTCTCTCACCTTTTTATAATATGGCAATTATCTTGGATTTTTGAAGCCTCAGTCCCTTGAAACACAGGCTGTCCTGGGTTCTAGACAGACTTTGAATGCTGTTGTTTGTCCTTCATCTCCCAAAGAGGACCACAGGATGGGAGAAAGGGAGGCAATTCTATGACATGCAAGTGAATTGAATTTAAGTGAGGAAGGGCTATACAAAGGCACGAGTCTCACTTTCTCCTTCAAAGACATCTGGGTCCAAGTCAAGTCAAGATGACTGGAAATGACCCTAGATGCAGTGGGGCACCTTAGCCTCTTTAAGCTAAGGTCTTTAACAGGTCTCAGTTTAACTGAGTCAAAAGAGATTGTGCCTTCTTACCAAGGATCTGTCTTCCTAAGAATGGAAATGCTCATGGTCATGGTGATTTGACAAATATTTTTTGAAGGGGGGAATGTAAGGCAATTGGGGTTAAGTGATTTGCCCAAGGTCACACAGTTAGTTAAATAGACAAAGAGATTTTTGGTGATGTCCAAAGAAAAAACATTGAAAAGTTCAAAGTGACCCACTATGATGTTGGATCTGATTTCAAATTCTGCACCGATGGTAGCAAAAAAAAAAAAATGAAGCAGAGGGCACTCAAAAACAGATGAGTTTCAGACCATTTATAAGCTTTACCTTTTTATTTGTACTCTCAATTTTAGAAATCTGAATAATGACCAGTGAATTGACATACACTTGGAACAACTGACTCATTTCCATCTTAAACTCTGAAGACAAAAGGAAGATGCAATTAAATGGGCGAATTTGTTGTTCAGTTGTGTCTGACTCTTTATGTCACCATGGCCATAGTAGGCCAATGATATCTATGGGCTTTTCTTGGCAAAGATACTGTAGTGGTCTTTCATTTCCTTCTCCAGTGGATTAAGGCAAACAGACATTAAGTGCTTTGACCTGGGTCACACAGCTAGTAAATTTCTGAGGTCAAATTTGAACTAAGGTGTTTCTGACTCCAGGCCTAGTGCTGTATACACTGTGGCATGTAACTCTTCTGAGTGGGGGGGAAACTCAAGTTCTCTTCAGACAGGAAAGTAAAGACTAAGCAGAAATTATTTTATTTCAAAATAAGAATTAACATTTAATAAGGCAATGTAATACTTAAGATTTCAAAAAGACATGTAAGAATAAATTGCAACTTAGTCATAATGTCATTTAAAGAGATTGAGAAGTCCTGTGACCACTAAAATAAATCTAAATTAAATTTGATGCTTGAACATTAGTGAAAAGATAGTTCTCAGTGAGGGTGGGAAATTGGAAAAAATTATGGTTAAGTAATAAGGTATGAGAGAGGCTGAATACACATAGATTACATTTCAGCCTCACATATACTTCATATACATGATTTATAAGAAAATCTAGGTAGGGGATGGTAAGTATCAGAAAACATTTCAAAGTGAAAAGTGACTATATAAAAACAGCAAGAAATAATTCATTACTGATGTGAAAGTAATTTCTTAATCAGCTATCTATGTATAACCAGAAAATACTTTTTACAGCAAAGATTAACATTATCATATAGCTAGAATAAATAACAAAAATAATAGAAATAATAATCAAGAGCAAAATATATGATATGCTATTAAAACTTCTCTAATCTGGCATACAAAAGAGGTCATTGAAATTAAAAATATAAATCAATGGACTTGAAATTAACCTCATTTAGGAGAAACTCATATAGAAGTTAAACCAATGTAAACCAATTGGAAAAATTAGAAGGCCAAACATGTATCAAACCTACCTTGACGAGTAAACACCTGACTTTTTGCCAATGGGAAAGATATGATAGAGAAGGGTATAGAATACAAATGTCCTTGTAAAATCTTCAGGTGGAGAAAAAAGGAATTCCCAGTAAATGGTGACTTCCTTTCAAATACTCTTATTTCTAGATAATATTTTATTTATTATATCAAGCCCCACAGCTTTAGGGAAACTTCTAACTAAAACCCACAGTAACTAAAGAGAATTTGGTTTACCACATTAGACAAACAAATTTAGTTAAGAATGATTTTCAAGGAGATTGTGAAACAATAGTTGAGTGAATAATTCATCCAACATACTCTTGAATAGACACTGCAGATGGTCAATGGGTTGTATTAAGAATTAAATAAAAGAGTATATATAACAGGTTACATTGACTGTGGGAAAGGCAGAATTTAGTGACTCCAAGTTTGTCCCTCAAAATTACTAAAATTGAACATCACCTAAAGAGCAATGGAAAACCTCAAAGTGGGCACAAGTGGACTATATCACCTTTTAAGCAAGTGATTATGGAGAATAGGTATAAGATATTATATTTTTTAAAATGCATGATTGACGTAAGATGGGCAATTCATGTGACTAAAATGAATGAAAACTTGTGGTTAGTCCATGAACTCTATTAGCAGCATTAAATGACAGAAGAACTGAAAAAAGTTTCCATGATACTGACTAGATCTTTTATGGCAAACTTTTCTCAGGACTTGGACAAGAACCATTGAAGAAAGTGATATGGGTTGCCTTCTACGTGCATGGTAAGTGTTAAAATTATACCTATTTTATAGGTGAGTAAATTGAAACCGACAGGTTTTAATTGACTGGTTCCAGCTCACTAGATAAAAAAAGGCAGGATTTCACTTCAACTCTTTCTGATTCAGTGAAGTTTTCTGTTCACTATAAGAATCAGACATACATGTGCATTAACTAAAATAGAACATTATAAACATGTAAACCTACAATTATGAAAAAGAGAGACAGAGACAGAGAAACAGAGAGACTGCTGAGTTGAATGCATGGACAAAGAGAATAGCTATTACCGTTTTTCATTAAGCACAGTTATTCTCCCTTAATGATCTATATAATCTCATTGGTACAGGTCCAGAAAATTCCTAAATATGCAATACTCTTAATGCTAAACAAGTTCATATTTAAAAAATTTTGTTGGAAGACACAGATCTATGGCATATTGGGAAAAGCAAGGGATTTAATTAAAAAAAAAAAACATGAATTTTACAGCTACTACAACTATACAACTACAGCTAACTCAGTTACATTGGACCAGTCATGTCATCCCTGAATATCTCTTTCCTCATTTGAGAGGGGCTAACATTTATATTAACTATCTCACAGAATTTTATGATGTGTTAAAGTGTGAAGCACAAAATAAAGACAAGCTATCATCATCAATATTAATTATTATGCTATGAAATTTGGCAGTACCAAATGTGCTTAACAGGAATTGATTCTACTCCCCATCAATCAAGGAATGTGAAAAGACAAAGATAATTTTGACATATGTAATGACATGATATACACATTTAATGCATACATAATGTATGTATATGTGTGTATGTATGTCTGTATATATATATATGTTTGTGCACTCTACTTTTTACTAACATAAATATGTAAAGAAACTGGAACTCAATCACATCTTCATACCTCAATATCATGTATTCTCATGCTATGACAGCAGAATTATTTTCTGTGCTCTTTTAAGAGACCAAAGTAGTATAAGATGATTCAAATCAATGTTCAAACATATTACCTTTACTATTTGTTGTTGTGTGTTTTTTTAAAGCAATTAGGGTTAAGTAACTTGCCCAAGTTTACACAGCCAGTTTTGTGTGTGTGTGTGTGTGTGTGTGTGTGTGTGTGTGTGTGGGTGGGTGGGTGTGGGTGTGGGTGTTACGTATCTGAGGCTGGAACTGATCTCGGGTCCTCCCAACTCCGGGGCTGGCGCTCTTACTCATTGCGCCACCTAGTCGCCCCAACCTTTACTCTTTGTAATGTAACTAAACTATTGAACAGTATAATAAAATTACACATCTGAGTCATTTTATAATGTATATTCTTAGATTTATCAGTTATGGCTCTTCGGGGTCCTCACAGGCATGTTGCTATTTAATTGTAGCTTAGAGATAAGCTTTGGTATAGCTACCAGAAAAGTTGTCAATGAAAACATGAAAAGCAAAGGGAAACAATACATAAATGTACATTTCTCCACAGAGGTTTCCAGGTCAATAAAGCAAAAGAATAAAATGCATAGATATGCAAGCAGCATATTTTCATCTGTAACTGATATACTCTTACTAGAGCATGGTTCATTACATAAAAGAAAACTATGCTCAAGGTTTTCTGATTACTTCTGAAAAATGGCCAAATTATATAAGCAGAAATACTTCAAAAACTGTACCTTTCAATACAGGATAATTCATGAAGCAAAAAAAAAAAAAGTTTACAGTTGTGATTAGAAAGTAGATAGTTTTTTCAAGTCCATTCAGACATTTTCGTCTCTATCACTGAATTCCCTCTTGAGGATTCTTTTTTCCCAGTGTTTGTTTCTTTCTTAGTACACCTGTTTCAATTACATAATAAAGGTTAGAAAAATAAGAGAAAAATAGTTTAAAAGGGCTATGTTGTTCGAACTAAAAATAAATGTGAAGATTGTTACCAAAAATGGACTTCAACTGCATGAACAGAGAATTCTTTAAATGGACATTACCTTTTCAAATTCCTACAAAGCAAGGTACCCATGTGATAATTATTCATTTATTAAAATATGAATAATGATTATTTTGACTTTAATTTGGGGATTTCATATTTGATATAACATGTTTTTATCAAATGGAGACAAGGAAAGAAATATGTTTCACTTATGAGAGTTATTCAGAAATATTGAGAAATCTGGGTTCATATTCTGTCTCTAACACTTAAATGTCCTAGAGACATATATAATTGACCTAAAATATCCAACTTTACTTTCTTTTTCTGTAAAGTGGGGACAACAACATAATGCTTTCATGGTTATTGTGAGGAAAAGATTTTATGAATAAAAGAACAAAAGTGCAGTTTTTATTACCAATTGAAAAGTATTTATTAATCATCTACTATGGGTCAGGCACTAGACTAAGTGATGGGGATGTAAATAGAAAGAATTAAATAATCTTTACAATGAGCTTACATTCAAATAATAACAATATTGTGATTTTGGTTAGACAAAAGGAAGAAAGACTTGACAATTATGGAAACTAGGGTTATTTTACTTATGGATTATATAGAGATTGTACATATCCTTAGAAATAGATAAAATTCTCATAATTTTTGGCTACAGTACATAGAATATGACTGAGAATAGCTGTGTAAAGTTCTATCACGAGTCGGGAATGTTTCAGTATCCATCAGGGTGGTATCAGTGTTGCTTGTTTTGGGGGAAGTGGAGGAGGTTATCTTCTCTCCCCCTCTTTCAAATCATCAGGATCTAAAAGTTCAAGCATTTTTATTCCTCAACCTTCACCTCTGGAGATGGTAGCACAATGGATAGACTAAATGATTCTATCCCTTTCAGGTACAGAGACTTGGCTCATAGAAGTCAGAGGCTTTCCTGGGACAGGAAAAAGGGGAACCACAGGACAGAACCAAAATTTTCAGGAATCCCACGTCCATCACCCCCACTACAAAAGCACAGGACATCCCCAGCTCTGCTTCCACTGTACATACTGTTTCCCCAAATCCTCCCCCAGAGCTCACTAAAGTCAGCCTCTATAAAATTACATTTCAGAGATTTGCTCTTTCTACCACACCCATTACAGAAGAGTACAATGAATAAGAAATGAAAAATTGCAACTCAATAAAAAATATCCCTTGATATTAAGGAGCTATGGGTAAAAATGTCCTCTAGAATTCAAATTGAACTGTCAATGATAAGGTAGAAGAAGTGAAAATGGATAAATCAAATTGGATCATAAGTTTGAATCACCTCCAGCTCCTGAGCTATGATCCCCTCAATCCTTATTAAAAGAATTAAGGGAGAGTTTTACGTTATTTTTGCTTTCTGAAAACACGTACACACACACACACACACACACACACACTTACACAGACAGACAGAGAGATAAAATAGTAATTAGAGAAATTTCAGAATGGCAGCCAAGAACAAAAAGATCAATGGAATAATGGAACAAATTAAGCTAAATAAAAAGCCTGATACAAAAGAATTACTTACAAATTATAAGTATAAATTATAAATGGAACAAACAAGATATCAATGGTTATGTGGGACAAAATAATAGATTTATTTTAAAAAAGATAGGATTTCAACTAAATGGCATATGAAAAGACACTGGAGGTGAAAAGACAACTCAAGAACTATTAAGAAAACTTTTCTAGTGCATAAATTTCTTCATTGATAAATTGAGGGGCTGAACAGATTCTTCCAATTTCCATTCCAATTTTATATTTATGATCTTACAATACAATAAGATCAGGTAAAAATACCAGCAAGATCAGATTTTCAGACCAGCTAGGTGGTGCAGTGAGTAGAGCAAGGGCCCTTGAGTCAGGAGCATCTAAGTTCAAATTTGGCCTCAGACACTTAACACTAAGTAGCTGTGTGACCTTGTGCAAGTTCTTTCACCCAATTTCTCTATCTTCCCCCCTCCAAAAAGACCAAAAAGAAAAAAAAAAGATCAGATTTTTATCATGCTTAATCAAGGGAAATAAAATTGTTGAATTGTAAAATTTTAAACATAAATGATTACATGCCTAAAAAAGGAAAAAAAAACATTATTTTTTAAAATTAACACCAGAATTCTTAAATAACAAAGTATAAACATTGTACATTTGGAAAAACAAGTCTAAGAAGGTGATCCAATCCCAAAACTAAATACACTGCAATAATTACAATAGTATCTCAAAATGAAAGAATTCATTTCAAGTATATAAAATCTGAAAGAATTCTTTAGCAAAAATCCACAAGCAATGAGACATTCCCATGAGATGGAAATAGCCAAGAGAGGCAGCTAGCTATTACAGAGTATAGAGGACTGAACCTGTAGTTAGGAATCAATGAGTCAAAATCTAGTTTCAGACACTTACCTTTCATGTGGCCCTCACAAAATCACTTCACCTTTACTTGCCTAAGTTCCCTGAGCTGTAAAATGGAGATAATAACAGCACATTGTCATTTTGAGAAATGATAATTTTGTGAAGTGTCTGGTACATAGTAGTCACTATATAAATGCACATTCCTTTCCTTTCCCCTTACCTTTCTATTTTCATATTGGAGGGGCTATGTAAAGATAAATATATTAATGTGTTTGTGGAGTTATGGATGGCTGAACCAATTTGGAGGAGCAATTTGTAACCATGTAAATTGGGGGAGAAAATGGCCACTCCTTTGAACCAGCAATTCCATTGCTTGGCCTTTATACCAAGGAAGTAATTTATTTTTAAAAACCCAATATACACCAAAATATTTATAATAACACTTTCTATGGTAGCAAAGAAGTAGAAATAAAGTAAATGTCTATTGGTAGAAGAATAGCTAGGCAAATTATGAGACATCAAGTTAATGGGATATTAGTGTACTGTCAGAAATTATAAATATGATGAAAAGAGAAAAATAAGGAAATACTGATGCAAAGTGAAGTAAGAAAAAACTGCAAAAACTAGATACAGTGAGTACAACAACTTAAATGGAAAGAACAACAAATACAAAATAATAAAAAAAGAAAGTTGATAAGGTGCAAAGACTAAACTTATAAGAAAATTCTATGAGAAAACATACCCAGTCCTTTCACTGTATTGCAGATGTGGGGAGGGAGGTCTGTAAGTGAAAAACATTGTGATGTTGACTTTTAAAGTTTCTTTTTATCTTTTCCTTTGAAAAAATTCTTTGTTATATTTTATATATATATATATATATATATATATATAAATAACCTGGGAGATATATAGTCCTCTTCTGGGGAAATAAAGAGGGGAGGGATATAGGAGGAAACTTAGGTAACAGAAAAACAAAATATAGCATTAAAAACTTCTTTGTTTTTTTTTAATCCCAAAGGCAAAACTTCTTTATTGATGACATAAACTATGTTGAACCTCTAGAAAGTATAAGTTTTACTAGCTTTAAAAAAGAAATATAACCTATTTTCCTTGGTACTTTTACTAGTAAAATATTAAGGGGCGGCCAGGTAGCAGAGCGAATAAGATCACCGGCTCCAGTGTTGGGATGACCTGGGGATCGAAACTGGGCTCAGACACTTAGCACCCACCCAGAAACACCTGGCCTTGTAACCTTGAGCAAGTTACTTAACCCAGATTGCTTTAAAAAATATAGTGAAATATTAAAATAAAATAGAAATAGAAAAATTAAAAACATAAAAATAATAAATTAAATTTTAAAAGCATTTAAAATATTTATATATTAGAGTAGACTTTGCTCCCTATACAAAATAGTTAGAGAGTAAAAAAGATTATTTAAAAAACTACTTGAGGATGAGCACAGGTGGCCCCATTGCCACAGGGAATTGAAGAGTGAGTTCCTGGGTTTTGAGGATCATGGTGGGGCAGAGAAGATCCTGTCAGAACCTCATGGAATAGCCTCCCACGATGGCTGGGAATGGTGACAGTGAAAAAAATGACTGATTTAGAGTCCAAAATTTGCCAGCAAATTGAGTGCTGTTTTGGTGACTTTAACCTTCAATGAGACAAATTTTTAAAGGAACAAATCAAAATAGATGATGTCTGGGTACCTTTGGAGATAATGATCAGATTAAGCAAAATAACAAAGGACTTTGATGTGATAGTGCTCTAAAGAAATCCAAGGCAGAACTCATGGAAGTTAGTGAGGATGAAACTAAAATCAAACGATCTCCAAGTAAACCCCTCCCTGAAGTAGCAGATCAGTAGAAAAATGAAATTAAAAAAAAAAAAAAAACGATCCATCTATGTTAAAGGTTTTCCAACAGATGCAACCCTTGATGACATAAAAGAATGCTTAGAAGGTAAAGGTCAAGTACAAAATATTCATATGAGGAGAACATTTCATAAAGAATTTAAGGGATCAATATTTGCTGTGTTTGACAGTGTTGAATCTGCCAAGAAGTTTCTAGGAACCCATGGACAAACATACAAAGATACAGAGCTGCTGATACTCTCTAAGGAAGATTACTTTGCAAAAAGGAAGGAAGAAAGGAAGCAAAATAAAGTAGAAGCCAAAGCAAAAGCTACACAAGAACAAGAAGAAAAATGGAGGCAAGCAGAAGATGGTGAATTGAAATCCCTGGATGAAAAAATTGGATGCTTGCTGAAATTTTCTGGTGATTTAGATGACCAAACCTGTAGAGAAGATCTTCACACACTCATGGAGAAATAACATGAATAGATTTCATTAGAGGAGCAAAAGAGGGAATAATCCTATTTAAAGAAAAGGCAAAAGAAGCACAGGACAAAGCCAATGAAATTAATAATGGAAACTTAAAATTAAGCAACAAAGATGTAACGTGGGAAGTATTAGAAGGTGTAGCAGCAAGCACCCTAAGCGTCCTCAGGGTTTGCCGCCCATACAGGTTCCTGGATCTGCTTTGATAAAGGAAATCAACTCAAAATGGGTTAACAAGCTTACTTTAATCAGTCAGACATATATCGTTTACCTTGTTCAGGGGGAAAAGTTCAGCACCCCAAACTTCAAAATATGCAGACAGAATTATCAAGACATTAACAGATCAAGTAGACAGCTTTCCAAACTGTCCAACCATTACATCCATACCCAGTCAACATCTGGGGAACATCTGGGTTTTTCAAAGCCAGGGGGCTCTGGACAACGGCTTCCCAGAATTCAGATCAAATCACAGAACACTTCTCAAAGTGAGTCCCAAAACAAAGCTACACATCAGGGCTTATATAGCCTTCTCCTGGCTCAGAGAATGTAACAACCTTTTGGACCCACTGACCAATCAAAAAGTATCAACTGAAAAACAAGCCTCCCTCCCCAGGCTCCAGGTGCACTTTAGCCTAGGGGTAGGGAAGATCTTCCAAATTTGCATTCCCATTACAGAAGGAGAGACAGAGAAAGAAACTTTGAAAAAAATCATTGAAGACTAACAGGAATCTCTAAATAAGATGATGTCAAAAGGTGGAAAATTTAAAGGAAAAGGAAGAGGAAGTGGTAAAGATGTCCAGGGTACACACATTAAAGGAAAAATTCAATTTCAAGGCAAGAAAACAAAATTTGATAGTGATGAAGAACAGAACAATGGTGATGCTGGAGAATCCCTTAAAAGGACGTGAGAAGAACCTGAAAAAGAAGAACCTGCATTGAAGCAAAGCAATTGAAAACAGAAAATGGAGCTGGAGAGCAGTAGCTTGATACAACACTTTTTATTTATTTTAATAAGTTTTAAACTGTCTCAGATTTGGGTGTCTTTAAAAAGAAAAGCAAATAAAATCCACTTCAACATCCACCTATAATAGAAGGAAAGACTTTTTGTATAACTTGTTTTTGTTGTCCAGGTATCTTTATTCAATCTGCATGATTTTTTATATGTATAGTTTTGTTCATGATAGCAAAAGTTGGCATTTCAGACATTGATCTGAACATCAAAAGAAAGCTTCTTTCAGTGAAGCCTGGTTTGTAATGAAGGAAATACCAACAAATAAAATGTATACTATATGTGTGTGTGTGTGTGTGTGTGTGTGTGTATTACTTGATACACTGTTGTTGAACCTGTGAATAAGTACATATATTTTTGTAACCATTTTGAACTTACACACAAATATTATTAATCAGTGAATTTCCTTTAATACAGCAACACTACTATTGGGTCTATACACAAAAGAGTTCAAAGAATGAGAAAATAGGATCTTTTATGTACAAAAAATATTTATAAGTGGGGCAGCTAAGTGGCACAGTGAATAGAGCACCAGCCCTGTAGTCAGGAGGTCCTGAGTTCAAATCCGACCTCAGACACTTAACACTTACTAGCCATGTGACCTTTGGCAAGTCATTTAACACCAATTTTCCTACATTCTCCCCTCCAAAAAAACATATTAATAAGAGACAAAGCCAAGATTGCAAAGAAAAGGAAGGGACTTGCCTGAAGTCTCCCAAATTCCCCTTCAAGTATCTTTAAATGATTACTTAAGTTGAGAATTCTTGGAAGATGGCAAAATAGGTCAGAAAATTCCAAGCTCTCAAGATTTTCCTCCACAAAGGAGATAAAATACCACTTCTGGGCAAACAGAGTTAGGATAGAGGAGAGCAGAGACAAAACTGGAGTCCTCTTAGGAAAATCGAAGAAGACCTGAAGAAAAATCCCCAGATAAAATTTCCTCCTGTTGAAGATAAATACCTCTAGGCTAGGGTATGTTTTAGCATCCAGAAGCAAGCTGTTTAAAAACAAGCAGCAAGCCCTTGGGGTACCTGATTAGGGAGACGGCCCAGCCCTGGTCACATGAACTTTAACCCTAGGACAGTAAGGGGAGTTAGGCATCTGATCTTGGGAAGATCTAGGGAACCTCTGCTAGCAAGGAATGCCAGACTCAGACCCAGCTTGCTGCAGAAAGTGGCTCAGGCAAGAAGGAACCAGCACATGAACAGGGAGTGCAGAAGCAGTTGGGCAGGTACTCTTCTGGCAGCTGGCATTTACAGAAGACTGGAAATCTTCATTTGAGTTCAAGGTCAGAGGAGAAAACTGAAAAGAATCAGAGACCAGAGGCACCATTTATTTCCCATACCATAGGGCAAGAGGTGAGTATAAAACTAAATTATTAAAAAGCAAAATGCACAGGCAAACAAGAAAGAATTGCACCATAGAGAGCTACTATGGGAATAGAGAAGACTTTACCTTCAGAGGAGGATATTGAAGCAAAGAAACCATATTCTACCTGTGTGGAATGTGAAAAATTCTCAGAATGGGTCTTGGAATTTAGTTTCATGTTTGAGTGGCCAGAGAAAACCGGAGCTCATCCCCCAACCAGTGGAAGTGACGGACAACAGGGGAAATATGACACTGCTGCATTAGGGTTTAAAATCTCTGTTTGCTCCACATTGCACACCTCTTCTGCCTGATTCATCATGGAGAGGACTCCCTCTTTTCCTGGGGAAGACAATATAAGTTTCTGTTTTATCCTGAGAAATTGCCATGTTTTTGATTAAATTTTAAATGGGCTTTTTCATCCCACACATATCCCAAATAGAAATATCAAATGGTCACTTGACCAAAAATAATTCATTGAAGAACTTAAAAATGTCTTTAATAATCAAATGAGTGAGGTTGAGGAAAAATTAAAAAGAAAAAATAAGAAGAATAAAAGAAAAACAAAAAGATTATGACAAGAAAGTAAACCAATTAGAGAAGGAAAAGTGAATGCTAATTAATTGAATGTACAGTTTTCCTCAAACTATACCTACATGGAGCCAATTTTCCAGGAACTTGAATAATATATATGTATAAGATCATATAATATATATACACACATATATTCTGGTATGTATTAGGAAAAATATAGAGACCGAGATACAAATAAATATGTAGCCATACATGTTCTATAGTTATATATATATATGTATATGTATATATATATATGAATTTAGATATATGGAGATATATCTATGAAAATAGAGATAGATATCTATAGCTATAGTTCTACATAGATACAATATATGTAAGTACATATCTATGTGTATATATATACACATCTGTGTATGCATATATGCACACACATTTATATATGTATGTATATGCCTATATGTATGTATACATACATATCTAAATTTCTTTTGTGGGATTCCATGATAAATGAAGAATTGTGCAAAAATTTATAAAATAGATACTGCTGGCAGATTACTATATAAAATTATATCAGGTAGATCAGGGAAGCAAGTGACAAAGGAGTAGATGGATGGCCTACCCAAACAACAGATTTGGTCTAGTAATGTAGTGTAAAGAGGCAAGAACTAAGTAAAAATGACTTTACTCCTTTCCTACCGCATGGCTAGAGGCTAGCCATTTAAATTTTCTGAACCTCAGATTTCTTCTGTTTAACAATGGGAAAAGAATACTTGCAATGCTTCTGTTTCAGGGATAGTTTTGTTGGATTATTTTGAAGCTTAAATATGATAACATATATGAAGCATTTTACAACCTCTAAAATGTTTCCTAAATGTACTGTTTGCTTAAAAGTATGCTCTCTTATCCTATAGAATGATCACTCTTTTTTAAGGTAGTGACTGTTTTTTTGTGTGTATGTGTGTGTGGTTGTTGTTTTCTAACTGGTGTACAGGCCCAGCTGCATATTCTGTGATTAATAAATGCTTCTTATCAAGTAATTAACATTATTATTGGACATAAAATATGTCAGCTTAGATACAGATAATTTACAATAGTTAATTATTTTCATCCTTCTTTAAAAATCAATCTTTCCAAATGCTATCAATTAAGGTTTACTGAATGAATAAAATCCTAAAGAGCTGGCCAGAGGAAGAATCTTTTGCTGTTTTAATATAAATACCACCCAAACATATATGTACTGTCATCTTCAATCTAGATCTTCAATTAAGGTGGCTTCATTTCTTACAGTACCAATAATTTTTCCATTTATTTTATGCACACATCTAACTTACAGATTGTAGTAATCTTCATATCTGTAAGTGTAATCATATTGAAAATATCTTAGTTTAATTCTGCCTATTTTATCTCATTAATTAATTAATTCATTCTTGAATTTCTTTTCATCTCTCTCATTCAATTTTAATCCTTACTTATATTAATGACTCATTTTATTTTGCTTAAAAGATCTTGAACATTTATGGAGATAAAATGATAACAATGGAAATATTATCTATGCTATTTAATCAAGGGGGAATTTGAGTCCAGACTAGCTAATTATTTGTAAAAATTAAGCTTACATGAAATCTCTTTTAAATATTCCCATAATGCATAGGCATAACTTTGTGGTGCTTTTCATGATCACCTTTGGGGGACATTTCAGAACTCTATTCCAGCTTCTTAGATGTTTCAGTTGAATTCATGTGTTCATTCAATTGTCCTTAATTCAACTTTATCTTCATGTAGACTCATCATTTATCTTGTTAGAAAAGGCAAAGAGATAATTACATTTTGTATGAGTGTGATTACTCTTGTCTAAGCAGTTCTGTAGTTATTGATAGGTGAAACCATAGCAGCATGAATAGATTAAAAAATTATCTTGTTTATTCTATAATTGGCATTTGATTTAATGCCCTCTCCCATGGTAAACAGTTTTCATGTATTTAATAAAAGTGGCAAAATATTTAAAACAGGCTTATTGAATGGAGGAAAATGCTTAAATCATATGAGAGGAAAAGTATAGTTTTAAAACATACCAAAAGGTAATGTGCAATAACATAGTTTAGCTATTGAGAAAAAGAGATAGACTATATTAACCATGGAGTTCCAGAAGATTTTAAATGAAGAATATTTTCAAATTGCACTGATTTTAAATTTTGTTATATAGTGTTTAGACAAGTAAATAACTCAAAAGAGAGGGAGGGCTATCATATATTAGCATATTATAGGAGTGTAAGAAGAAAGCATTAGAATCTCTAAGTAGATTCTAGATAAATAATCCTATTAATAACCATTCAAGGTCAACTGAATAATAACAAATTAAACATTATTTTTTTTCCTATTTTGTGTGAGAACTATATCCTCCCTGAAGATATGAAGATGAATAAAGAGACCATTTCTCCCTTAGTGGAGTACATGAACTAGAAGGGGATGTAGGAAAAAGACAAATATGACTGGAAAGAAAATTGGAAAGTTGCAAGTGCACAGAAGTCCAAGCACGAGAAATTCTTAGGAACAGATCACTTCTAGATGACTTGTTTTACAAATCTAGTTATTGTTTTTCTCCACAAAGAAATTTTGTAGGAAATTATATTAAATTACATGCTTTAACTTCTTGACAATCAAATTAGTATGTTTTTTTGTTAGTTTGGTTTAAAAACACAAGCCAATAATAAGATGTTAGAACTGAAAAAGTTCTAAGATCTCATCTGGATCAACACACCTACTTTTCCCTAACCCTCAACCAATTTTACTGGTGAAGAAGTAGAAGCCCAAAGAGGTGAAGGGATGGCCAAATGAAACAGCAGAGACCATTTCTTAACTTTCAAAAATTCCTTACACTACACTCTTGGAATAAGTAATATGGTAAGCAAGCATATCTACTCTACAGCCTTGCTTTATGTAGCTTGAATATAGTTACTTATTCCAAATAACATTATGCCAATTAAACATATTCTTTTCTAAAGCACGTTTTATACATATGTTTGTAAGTGCTTAGAGGGATGTATCAAGATATAATTAGTATTGTTAATCAAAATTGATTATTAAATGGCTATTTATTTGTTTTTGTGTTTATGGGAGTAAACACTAGAAGAAGAAAGTGGACTTTCTGTTTTAATTTCTTGATTATTTTTCTTTTTTGTTTGCCAAAGATTTACTTGCAAATGATCTTTTGTCTCTTGATATTTTGTAAATAGTATATATTTCCTACTTACAAAAAGAGAGAATGTAGAAAAAACATAAAATTATCTATGCTTTCATCATTCTTGGAGTAGTGTCTCTGCTTCCAAGACCTTTCAAGGAGTTGTGGGAGTCATGGAGGGAAAATGTAGTTTTCTCAAAGCAACACTGAAGCAATTCAAAGCCCTTTATAAATGTTGGCTGGGTTAACCATTTCATTAAATTTGCAGCAAATACTATTTCTCAATGTCCTAAAACTCAGTTTTCTCATGTTAGCCTGAAACTTTAAATTTGAAAATAAAACTTGACAATTATGAGACCTATACCATTTATACTTATCACTAGTAAATAATAGATATTTTAAGTTATATTCACTATGCAATCACTTTTGAATGCTCAATTACCATAAAAAGATACTATAATAAATTTATTAATAAGGATTATAGGGGCGGCCAGGTGGCTCAGCGAGTAAGAGCACCAGCTCCAATGTCAGGATGACCTGGAGATTGAATCCCAGGCTCAGACACTCAGCACCACACCCAGAAATAACTGGCAGTGTAACCTTGAACAAGTTACTTAATGCTGATTGCTGAAAAAAAATAAAATAATGATTATATTAATGTTATTTGAGGTGTTTATTATTGCTCTTGAAGTCTGCATTCATGCAAAAATCAGTATTTCCTTTTATTACACTCCAAGAATGACAGTATGAATCTGTTACAGAGAATTTTTATGTTTCTGATGTAAGAATATTTAATTACATTAAGACTGAAATTTAGAATATACTAGGGTAGGTATATAATAGTAATTACTCCTTTCAAGATCTCTCAACTGAGTTCTGCAGATGTGGAAATTAAATAAAGTGATGTAGGGAAGAAAAAATATTCAGTTCATTTCAATTTGATAACTTTTGCCAAATGATTATGATGGTGATTTTTAAACTTTCTTGTATGAATCATAGACACCCTTTGGCAGTCTAGTGAAACCTATGGAGATCTGAAAATTTTGTTTTTAAATGAATAAAATTAAATAAAAAGGATAATAAAAAATCCAATTTTATTGAAACAGGTTTATTTTTACTATCTAAGTTCACAAACTCCCTAACATCTGTCCAAGGCCCATTGTGAGTCTGTGTACCCATATTAAGACCCCTAACCTACTATATGCAAGATGTTAAGAAATAAGGATCCAGTGATTTTGCTAATGTGAGTACCTCTCCACCAACACAGACAGAGACAATAGGCCCATATAATATGAATATAATCCTGTATAAATAAATTTCCACAGTTGTTGTGACAGAAAAGTCAGCATCTTGAGTCCAACCAAGTGATAGCATAATTTTAATAACTTAGTCCCGTCCAGTGATAGCCAGCATGGGATTCATCGCTCAAACTTTACTTAAAGTCCTTTAGTTTCCTAGAACTTTCTAGAACTTGTTCTCAGCTTTCAGGGCCTTTCAGAAGTCAGTTAACTTTGCACCTTAATAAGGCATCAAAAGAGAGCTTTAGTTATGGTCTACCATGTAATCTCTACGCTAAACCTCTGTTGTGCAGGAGGGTCCCTTTTAACAGGTCCCATGACAGAGATGGATGGGTTATTATTGTAATTTACATGGCTATATAAAATATTGTGTTTTCTTTCTATATGTCAGTTGTATATAGTCAAACCAGCAATTTTATTTTTAAAGACTGAGATTAATTAGAAGAATAAAAATAAGACATGGCACACAATTGAAGCAAATCAAAACCTGTCCCAGTCGAACAAATCCACAATAACATACATACACATTGCCAGCATCCTGATCAATTCACTTTCTGCCTGTTAAATCAACATAGACCCAACAACAAGGTCTGAGGAATGAACACAAATCATTAGTATAGTTCCAGGACCTCTAAAATCATTAGCATTACCCTCCTCAAGTATTCCTGTAAACATATAACAAGAAAATCCTCTTTCAGGGCTTCTGAACCAGCAGCAAGGTCCCAGGGCTTCTGTAACAACAGCACAGTCCTCTATCAGCAGACAACTCTGACAAAGTAATATCAAAACAGACAGACAAAGTACCAATACCACAACCATGCCTCCTCCAAATTCTCCTTTCTTCTCATTAATCAGTTCTTCTCAATTCTCAGTTCAGTGCTCAGTTCTCTTCTCTCTCTCTCTAGCAGTAGCAGCCCAGCCTCCACATGCTTGCTCCCAGTGTCTCTGCCCTCTCTCAGCTTGGGCTTTTCCTTATATACAGTATTAACTCCTCGCTGCTCTGCCCCTTCCTGTTACATCAAAAAGCCCATCCCACTGTTGGATTTGCAAGTTCTGGATCTTAATACTTGACTTGAAACTAAGAGCTAAGTACCTGTTTGATTGCAAATTCAAGGGATAGGGAAGATCTTCAAATTCCCATTACCTTTACAACAGTCAATAAACATTTATTAAGCATCTACTATATGGCAAAGCTCTGGTAAACACTCAGTATTTATATACAGACACTAAGCAAGGCAGTCAGTATCTTCAGGGACCTTACACTCTAATGGCAAAACATGACACAAAAAAGGAGAGAGAAGATACCTAGTACAAGAACATGAGAAAGAGGTTGAAAGAAGTCCAATGGCACTGCAGGTAGTGGGATAAAAGGAGACGTCTGTGTTGGACCACCTCCTTAAATGGAGGTTATGGAGCTCGTGGCTCTGCTCTCTGTTCTTAGGGTTCAATTGGAAGGAAGGAAGATATGTGAGTACAAAGGTGGATTCAAACTTGCAGGATAATGAAATTTCCCAATGATAATTTTCCTAGGGCAATCAGGTGTAATGGAGGAGTCTCACAATATTCCTAAATCATAGTTCTATGTCACATACCTGTTCAAGAGGTGTTAATGTTTTGCTATTAACAACAGCAACAAGAGTAGCAGTATATATAGGTATATAGATAGATATACACACATACATATATGTGTGTATGTATACATATGTGTATACATTCACATGGATATACATGCATATTATATGTATATATTATATGCTTTTAGGCTTTCAAAGGGCTTTACATGTGTTATCACATGTGACCTGCACAACAACTCTATGAACTAGGTACCATTTACATCCATGTTTTACAGCTGAAGAACTTGAACCTGGGAAATCAAGTGGTTTGCACAGGGCCAAATAGCTACTAAGTATTTCAGGAAGGATTATGAACTAAGCTTTTCCTGACTCTACGTCCAGCATTCTATCTACTACACCATCTAGTGGTCACTGCATTTTACTTTTAAACATGTCAGACTCCAACTACCAGATGAGAAGGGTAGGAATCGTGCTAAAGAATACAAATTGGAGAAATATTGCTGAACAAGTTCAAATATACATAATCCCCTCCACAACTACAACCTTGATGTCTAGGGAGGGGAAGAAAATTAGGTTCATAGGTTAGCTCAGTTTCTATAGAATATAGTGCCAGTTCCAAGTTCAAAACTTCTCATGCTCACCTCCTGAGCACCCTGATTTCTCAGGGCTTTACTACAGGTGAGCTGTCTGCAATATCCCACTGGAATATAGGCTTTAAGTTGTCTATGGATCGATTCTTGGGCTAGGACATTTCACTACCTACAATTGAAACTGAGGACAAATGACATAGAACAGAAACCCCAGGCCAAGAGAAATCTAAGAGCTAATTGTTAAGAGGGAGAGGAGGGAAAGAAAATCTTTCCTCTCTCCCATGTTCAGCTCGTGGTACCAACACTGTAAATGAACTTGATCATCATGCTATGGAAGCAGCATTAAAGAGAGCACAAGAAGTACCTATCCTGGAAAAGAACAATTCCCCAGTTTTGTGATTTGTAAAGACATAGCTTTTCTGGCTATGCTATCAATCAAGGTAATGTATAATATAGTAGAGGACACAGCATGCCTCCATATTAAGAGTAGAGACAAGACCTGATTGCACATCAAAGAGGGCTCATGTTTGAGGTGAAACCATTTTAAGAAATTCAAGGGTTTCCTAAGATATCAGGGTGGGAGGGGGAAGAGGACAGGAATGGTTTGGAGAAAAAAAAATCTAACATTATTGTTGAAAAAGTGAATTGAAAAATAACAATAATTATTGACTCATATGACTACTCATATGTCTACAGAATCTTTATGAAAATATTTTTTACCAAAATGCTTGATAAAAGCCTGAGAAAGGAAAAGACAGACTTTTCCAAATCCAAGTCTTAAAAATTCCACACATCTTTAAAATCACAGAAGTCTTTGAAAGATTCAAAGAATATACAATCCCACGTCCATCACTATTTGATTAACAACAAAAAAGCAAGATTTGGGATGGTAGAGAAAAATTCCAGCTTAAAATCTCTATTCCAAAAAGTTTATCTCCCTTGTTAAAATAGTTTAACATATGTAATTAAAATGTGAAAAGACATATACCATTTAACTTTGGCAAGCAATTATTTGATAATTATAAGAAAAACATAAATCTGAGATAAATTCACAAAAGGTGCCTATTGCTTTCAAAGAGGACATACAGTTGACTTAAAATTGAAGTGGAATTTCTTAGATGCTCATATATTCAGATGACAATTCCTTAGTAAATTGAACTCTGAAATGGTGCAAAAATGCATTTTTAATTTTTTTGGTCTTTATTAATTAATTTGTTTTTAGTTTACAAGATTTAGTTCCACAATTCTTTGAGTTTCAAATTTTCTCTCTGTCTCTTCCCTCCCAACGCCCATGGTAGCATTCAGTCAAGTATAGGATCTGCAAATATTTTCACATTAGACAATAGACAGGTTATAAAAAAGGACTGTATCAGATGGAATGAGCAATGGGAAAGAGGAAACAAAAAAAAAGAAACAGAGCAGGTAGTTTGCTTCAATCTGGAAGCAAATTCAGTTCTTTCTAGTCCTTTGTCTGGATGTAGACATCTCTCTCCATCACGAGCCTTTTGGGGTTGATATACAACCCCGGATTGCTGAGAATTGTCCAGTCTATCAAAGTTGGTCATCACACATATGTTGTGTCTGTAATTGTGTACAAATTTCTCCTGATTCTACTCTTCTCACTCAGCATCACTTTGTATAAGCCTCTCCAGGTAAATATGAAGTCCATATGCTCCTCATTTCTTATAGCACAATAATATTCCATTGCATGCATATACCACAACATGTTCAGCCTTTCCCCAATTGACAGGCACCCCCTTAATTTCCAATAATTTGCCACCACAAAAAGAGCTGCTATAAATATTTTGTAGATATGGGTCCCTCACACTTCTGTGATCTCTTTGGGATATAACCCTAGGAGTGGTATTGCTGGGTCAAAGGGTATGAAATTATTTGTAGCCCTTTGGGCATAATTCCAGATTGCTTTCCAGAATGGTGGATCAATTCATAACTCCATCAGCAATGCATTAGTGTTCCAATTTGTCCACATCTTCTCCAGAATTTGTCTTTTTCCTGTTTTGTCATCTTAACCAATCTGACTGGTGAGATGTGGTACCTCAGAGTTGTTTTGATTTGCATTTCTCTAACCAACGGTGATTTAGAGTATTTCTTCATATGCTTATAGATATCTTTAATTTCTTCCTCTGAAAACTGCCTGTTCATATCCTTTGACCATTTATCAATTGGGGAATGACTTGTATTCTTATAGATTTGACTGAATTCTCTGTATATTTTAGAAATGAGTCCTTTATCAGAGACACAGGTTGTAAAAATTATTTCCCAATTTTCCACTTCCCTCTTATTCTTGGTTACATTTCTAACACCATATACCAAAATCAAGTCTAAATGGGTTGCAGATCTAGGTATAATGGCTGATACTGTAAGCAATATGGGAAAGCAAAGAATAGTTTGCCTGTCAAATTTGTGGAGAGGGGAAGACTGTATGACCGAGCAAGAATTAAAGAGCATTATAAAATGCAAAATGGATAATTTTGATTTCAGTAAATGGTGCAAAAATCTTAACTATCCATAGAATAAAATATGTGTCCATATAAACAAATTTATATATTCCAGATTAAAACAAGATCAGATCATTATTTTTATGAATGCTATTTTTTTTGTTAAATTGATTGTACTTTCCCAGATCATTGTCTAGCTCCTGCATCTGAACATTTATATAACTACATAGAAATACATGTAGATATAGATCGATGATAGATACAGATATAGATATAGATATATGAATATATGTATAAACATATATATGTATATACTGTGTGGTTGTATATATGTATAAATTTCTTATAGGATGATACATTCAAAGTAGAAGAGACTTTAAAATAATCAAATCTAGTGTTTGCATTTGAAAAATTAGAATAATGAGATACAAAGAGAGGTCAAGCGACTTAGCCAAGGTCATACAATGAGTGTGTGAAGCTATATTTTAATTCAGATCTCCTTGATTCTAAGTTCATTTTACCATGCCATTTTGTTTCTTGTATATACATATTTGCATCCAATATCTATAACTACCTTTTTTGCTATATATTTCCAATCATATTAAGCATGCTTCCACATTCATCATATTGTAAAAGACGAATCAGAACAAAAGTTTTGGGAAAGAATTGAGAAAGAAAAAAATGGAAAAATAGTATGCTTTGATCTGCATTGAGACTGCACAGTTCTTTCTCTGGATGTGGATAATATTAACCTCGTGAGTATTGTGGAGATTGTTTTAGATAATTGCATTCCTCAGAACAGCTGTCTATCAATGTTGATAATTGCATAATGTTGCTGCCACTGTATACAGTGTTCTCCTGGTTCTGACTCACTTCACTCAGCATCATTTCATGTAAGTCTTCCCAGGTTTTTCTGAAATCTGTCTGTTCATCATTTCTTTTAGCAAAATAGTATTCCATTGCATTTATATACCACAACTTGTGAATGAAAGAATGAACTATGTGTGTCTATATGCCTTGGATTTTGTAAATATGATTTCCCAATCAGATTTTAGGCTTCAGTTAAGCATTCATCATGTCTAATTCATATTTGTATCTTTCATGGTGCTTGGAGATAATAGGTGATCAATGAATATTTTTACATTTAAATTTTTGAATAACTTGTTTAATTAAGATTATAATTCTATCCTTACTACAACTTTTTCTATTTCTCCATTTCCTTCTATTTACTTGAGCATTATTTTATTTTTAATATAAGAGAGTAAATGTGATTTTTTTCAAGTTATCAATATTAATAGCTCATTGTATCAAAATTTTGAATTGAAAAATTAAATTGCCAGATTGTTCTTACTTAAAATCTCAATGGAAACATCAATTAAAGCTAGAATAAAGCAGTAAAAGTCCTAGGCAAAGTTCAAACATTGGACTCTGTTCATTACATTGTGCTGGAGAATGTGAACCTTCAACATAACATATGGGACTTTAGAAAAAAAAAACCTTCGAACTAAGGAGAACAAAATTACCTAGAATTAAAAAGTGTGTGTGTGTGTGTGTGTGTGTGTTGTACACATTTATATTCAAGAAGTCAAGTAAACTTTCTACGTTAATACAAAAATTATGTCAAATTTCATCTATCTATATCTGATATATCAAATCAAATTTGATCCTATATATCTTCACGTCCTTTTCACTACATCATGCTACATCTTATGTATGAATGTGCACACATTATCTGAAATATTTTAATTGAATCTATCAGAATTTAAGAGTTGAGAGCAACATCAGAGGTAATCTTAGCCATCTTGTTACAGAAAGGAATTCCTTTTATGACATTCAGAGCCTAACTGAAAGTTTTCAATTAAAACCAAACCAATATTTCCAAAGACAATTTATTCCTCTTTCAGACCACATGAATTTTAACATTTTAATTAAATTTAACAATTTTAATTTATTTTTTTTATTATAATGTGACAAAAATCTGTTTATGTAGACTTTTCTTTTATTGCTCATCATTCAACTTCAATAAATTTAATCCCTCTTCCACATTACAGATCTTCAAATGCTCAGAGAGGTATCAGGTTCACAATCAAGTTATTATCTTCATAGAAATATATTTTTAAAATAATATGGCACTAATATATATTTTAAAAGGGAATGTTTGAAAAATAAATTTTACATAGAAAATGCTTTTCAAGAATAGAGATTCTCATTTTATAAAATAGGAAAGTTTCTTGGCCCTGATCATGTAATTAGGAAATGTTGTGATCAAAATTGAAGAATAAACAAATCAATCAGAAGTTTTCTAACTTTAAGTTCAGCTCTGTTTCCTGTACATTCTCAAGGATCTTGGAAGTAGTGTTTGTGCACAAGAGTTTAAATATAAAGTTCTTGAACTAGAATTTTAGAGGAATTCTATGAAGTAAACACCATAAATATTCACTCCCCTACTTTAAAATGAGCTGAATTTGCGTTGATTCCCTTTTTAGCCAATTTATCCTAACTGTGGTGGTTCAAAGTATCATGTTTCCCAGCCTTCAGGTAGGAATTGATACCAAGAGACTTGTTCTATACAATCAGCAATACATTTAGGCAACCAGGTGATACAGTGGATAGAGCACTGGGCCTGGAATCAGAATGACTTGAGCTCAAACCCAGCCTTAGATATTTACTAGCTATGTGACCCTGGGCAAGTCACTTAACCATGTTTGCCTCATTTTCTTCATCTGTAAAAAAGCTGAAGAAGGCAATGGCAAAGTATTAGAGTTTTTTTGCCAAGAAAATCCCAAATGGAGTCCACAAAGAGTCAGACACAACTCTACAACAGCAACACCAAATAGTGATAATAATTGCACCCACCTCCCAGAGCTGTTGTGAGGATCAAATGAGATAATATTTTTAAAGTTCTTTGCACAGTTCCTGGCACATAATAGAAATTAAATAAATGCTATTATCATTATTGAACAAAATCAGAATAACCCAATCTCTAATGACACTTCTAGTTCTACAAGTCCATGATTCTGAGACAGGGAATAAAGTTGTTTCAACCTTATTTCTACAACCTCTGAATGTGACCTATGCTCCATATGGAAGTTAATTTCCATTTTATCCATAATAAAGCCCTGGGCAAGCTAAATGGAAGCCTAAGAATTCATTCCATGTATTCTAAGTTGTTTAATAGTAAGTAACTTATAAGTGGATTACCATCAAACCCATTAATAAGACTCTGAGTTTTAAGGTTTGTGCAAATGGCTTCAACAATTTTTAGGCATGTTCCCAGAGACAAAATCCTAGTGAAATGGTACTGTCCTAATAGCCAAAGCCATCTCAAATAATTCAGTCTTAGTAATTCTTTTTTTTCTCATATTTTCTGAATTACTTTTTAGCAAACTTTTAATTTACTAGGCAATTGCATAAGCCTTACTTTCTTTTGGCCATGAGGGAATAGTTGATCAAGTTCAGTATTTATTTTTGGCTTAGCATCCTTTATTTAATGACATAAGGACTGCTCAATCTAAAGAGAAAAAAAGACGACTTTACCAAAGTAATGTTTTACAATGCCAATGGTGACTCATGCATCGTATCATGATTCCTGAGTTATGTAGTTAAAAGTATCAAATTTTTAGGCTTCATATTCAGAGAGGAAAAATCAAGTGGATGAATAAAACTTGATGTCTGGACTAAAATATACATACATATGTAAATGCATGCATACACACATATGAATATATGGATTATATACATTATTGATAACACATAATTCTTTTATTCTATCATTAATGAACAAGCCATATACATCAATAGGTATTAGTTCTCTAGAACTGTCTCTCTATATATGGATAATTGCCCATTTACTTATTTCTGTCTTATCTGTTTATCCACACACATTACTTACGGAAATACAAGTATATGAATGTGTTTATACACACACAAATGTATGTGTATACAAGTGACTACTCAAATAAAATTGTAAACAAATATGCCTATACTTTAATGTATATATGTTATATTTATGGAGTCGTTATAGCTTATACTTTTATTTCCTTTGAACAACATTGTAAAGAATTAACCAAATGAATGATATATACATGATTATATATATATATATGTATATCATATCAAAATGTATATCATATGTATAATACATATGATATACATTTTAGGCAATATATTAAGCAGAATATTAGTCAGGATCAGAATTGAATGTGGTGAATCTGAGCAGGTGACAATATGCTATAGCAAGGAATTATCTATTAGAACTGGTTGTTGGTTGTCTTCAGAGAAATATGTAATTAAGAATATGGGTTAATCCAGCAAGAGTGAGAATCAGGGCGTGGAGCCAAGATGGTGTAACAGAAGCAGTAAATTTTCTAAGCTCCTCCATGAATCCTGTCACTAAACTTTAAAAAGTGAATCAAGTAAAAAACTGCTTGAGACAATAAATAAATTTGGCAAAGTTGCAGTATATAAAATAAACCCACATAAATCCTCAGCATTCCTATATATTTACCATGAAATTCAACAGCAAGAAATAGAAAGAGAAATCCCATTTAAAGTTACTGTAGACATTATAAAATATTTGGAAATCTACCTGCCAAAACAAACCCAGCACCTGTATGATCATAGCTACAAAACACTTTTCACACAAATAAAGTCAGATTTAACTAATTGGAAAAATATCAATTGCTCATGGATGGGTCGAGCTAATATAATAAAAATGACAATTTTACCTAAATTAAATTATATATTTAGTGCCATACCAATTAATTTACCAAAAAAAAAAAACTACTTTATAGAGCTAGAAAAAAGAGTAACAAAATTCATTTGGAAGAATAAACGGTCCAGAATATCAAGGGAATTAATGAAAAGAAATGCTAGGGAAGGTGGACTAGCTTTACCAGATTTCAATCTGTACTGTAAAGCAGCAGTCATCAAAACTACTTGGTACTGGCTGAGTAATAGAGGAGTGGATCAATAGAATAGATTAGGCACACGAGATTCAGAAGTCAATGACTATAGTAATGTATTGTTTGATAAGCCTCCAGACCCTGGTTTTTGGGATAAGAACTCACTATTTGACAAAAACTGCTAGGAAAACTGGAATATAGTATGGCAGAAACTGGGCATAGACCATTATCTAACACCATATACCAAAATCAAGTCTAAATGGGTGCATGATCTAGGTATAAAGGTTGATACTCTAGGCAGTCTCCTAAAAAAAGGAATAGTTTACCTATCAGACTTGTGGAGAGGGTAAGACTTTATGACTAAACAAGAATTGGAGAACATTATAAAATGTAAAATGGATAATTTTGACTACAAGAAATTGAAAAGTTTATGTACAAACAAAGCCAATGTAACCAACATTAATAGGGAGGTGGGAAATTGGGAAAGAATCTTTACAACTTATGTCTCTGACAAAGGATTCATTTCTAAAATATACAGAGAATTGAGTCAAATTTATAAGAATACAAGTCATTCCCCAATTGATAAATGGTCAAAGGATATGAACAGGCAGTTTTCAGAGAAAGAAATTAAATCTATCTATAAGCACAGGAAGAAATGCACTAATTCACTATTGATTAGAGAAATGCAAATCAAAACATCTCTGAGGTACCACATCTCACCAGTCAGATTGGCTAAGATGACAAAACAGGAAAATGACAAATGCCGGAGAGGATGTGGGCAAACTGGAACACTAATGCATTGTTGGTGGAGTTGTGAACGGATCCAGCCTTTCTTTAGAGCAATCTGGAATTATGCCCAAAGGGCTATAAATAATTTCATACCCTTTGATCCAGCAATACCATTCCTAGGGTTATATCCCAAAGAGATGATAGAAATGGGAGAAAGACCCATATGTACAAAAATGTTTATAGCAGCTCTTTTTGTGGTGGCAAAGAATTGGCAATTAAGGGGGTGCCCATCACTTGGGGAATGGCTGAACAAAATTTGGTATATGCATGTTGTGGAATACTATTGTGCTATAAGAAACGAGTAGCACGCAGTCTTTATATTTACCTGGAGAGGCTTAAAAGAGCTGATGCTGAGTGAGAAGAGTAGAACCAGGAGAAATTTGTACACAATTACAGACACAATGTATGTGTGATGATCATCTTTGATAGACTGGACTCTTCTCAGCAATGCAGTGATATAAGTCAATCCCAAAAGAGTCATGATGGAGAGAAAAATGTGCATCCAGAGAAAGAACTAAGTTTATATCCAGGTGGAAGCCAAGTACCTGATTTTTTCATTCTCTTATTTGGTTTTATGTCCTCTTTACCATTTTTCATTCCAGCTGGTACAATCCTTCCTTATAACCTGGCCAATGTATAATGTGAAAGTATTTACAGATCCTATACTTGACTATAAGCCGCCATGGGGGGGAGGGGAAGGAGGGGGACAAAATGTGAAATTTAAGGAATTGTGGAATTGAATCCTGTAAACTAAAAGGAAACAAACAAATTAATTTAAAAAATTGAATCTGAGCAGATTTTGGAGTGTCAGAATCCACTGGGAGACAGAGCATGGCAGAATCCAGCCCAGAAAAGTGCCCACATGGGTCCGAGAAGGGGGAACCCAGAGCACATGGGGGCTGCAGCAGCTTGGACTAGAGAGCAGACTACAGCAGAGAGAGAAGGAGCCCCAGGCGGTGGACTCACCCACCCCAAGGGCAATTCACAGCTGTCTCACCAGCATGTCATCAAGGGATAGAAGGATCCATTGGAGCCAGGTAAGAGAGGGCTCCAGCCCCCAGCAGAGACAGCAGCTTCTCCTGGGGCTATCAGGTCCCAGCCTGGAAGTTTAGAAATCACCTGCTTGTTTTTCCAGGGGATAGGATGACAAAGTAAACTGTGGCTGCCCCAATTCTCCCTTCCTGATATAGAAAACCCTGAGATAAGGGTCCCACCCAAAGTGAAATCCTGAGATAGTGGAAGCCTTGGGGGTGACTGAGAAGGGAGTAACTAAAGCACCAAGAGTCTGAAGAGAAGAGGGGGAGGGGTTCCAACAAGACCCACCTCACCTGACCAGCAAAAGCCTGCCTGAGTGATAGCTCAGGGGCATAGAGTCAGAAATCTGAGGTGGCCAGACCACCCCTCCTCCACAGAGTACTCTGTGACCCTAAGCATAACTCAGGGGGAACACTGAGACTCCTGGCCTTGGCCTCAATTTAGACACCCAGAGGCTACAGCACACAAAGTCAACAACCAGGACCTTAGCTTCCAGCCTGAGAAATTAGGAAATAGAAAATTAAAATGGGAAGGAAAGAAGCTGAGAAAGAGAAGGGAAAGGAAAGAAAATCGATTAGAACTTATTATAGTGATCAAGAACAACCAAATACAAAGGACAACATGGACTCTATACTCACACCTGAAACCACAGAAGGAAAATTGAACTGGTCTCAAGCCCATTTTTCTTGGAGGATCTCAGGAAAGATTTTAAAGGCCAAATTAGGGAGGTAGAAGACAAATTTAAATCTAAAGTGACCAGATTGGAAAAAAGTCTCATTGAAGAAAACAAATCCTTAAAAAGTAAAATTAGTGAGCTAAATGGAGAAAATACCTCCCTAAAAAAATGACCTTCAAAAGCTAACTGAAGAGAATATTTCATTAAAAATTAAAATCAGTCAAATTGAAGCTCAAGGCTCTATGATGCACCAAGAGTCAATCAAACAAACCATGAATAATGAAAAATTGGAAGAAAGTGTAAAATATCTCACTGGAAAAAAAACTGACCTAGAGATCAGATCCAGGAGAATTATTGGTCTACCAGAAAGCTATGATGAAAAAAGCAGCCTGAACAACATCTTCCAAGATATTGTCAAAGAAAACTGTCCTGAAGTCCTGGAATCAAAAGATAAAATACTTACCAAAGAATTGACCAGACTCCTCCTGAAAGAAATCCCACATTGAAAACTCCAAGAAATACAGTAGTCAAATTCCAGAATCACAAGATTAAAGAGAAAATATACTGCAAGCAGCCAAAAAGAAACAATTGAAATATTATGGAACTACAGTCATGATCACACAGGACCTCGCAGCTTCCAAATTAAAAGATCAGAGGGATTGGAATTTGATATTTTGTAGGGCAAAAGAGCTAGGAGTACAAACAAGGATTAACTACCCAGCAAAACTGAGCATAACCTTTCAGGCAAGGAGATGGTCATTTAATGAAATAAGGGACTTCCAGATTTTCCTGATGAAAAAGCCAGAGCTCAATGGAAAATTTGTTCTCAAATTACAAGATTCAAGAAAGACATAAAAAGTTAAACAAGGAAAACACACACTCACACATACACACTTGCACACACACACACACTCATGCACACATGCACACAACTTGGAATGCAATAAGAGCAAAATATTCACATCCCTCTATGAGAAGTTCATAATTGTCAATATCGAAATCTATATGATTATTATGAGCTTTAAAAGGGTTATACATAGATGGAGGGTGTAGGTATAAGTGAACTAATTTGATGATTAAAAAAAACAAACTTAATAAGGGGGTCAAAAGGACTGTAATGGGATAAAAGGAAAGGACGAGACAGAAAAAAGGTAAATTATGCCATACAAAGAGGCATAAAACCCCACTATAATAGAGGGGAAGGAAAGAGAGAGAGGAACATCATTTGAACATTATTCTCACTGGTTCTGGTTCAAAGAGGTATCAACAGAACCAGTTAAGATTCTGATGTGAAAATACACAAAAACTCATTAAATAGAGGGAAAGGAGGGAGGGAGAGGAGCACTGTATGAAATTCACTCTCATTGGTTCTGGGTCAAAGGGGAAATAACATACTCTGATAAGTATTAAAACCTATTGTGTCCTATAAGCAGTAGGAGGGTCAGGGTGGATTAAAATGGGGATTAGAGGGGAGGCAAATAGTGGTAAGGGGAGAGGGTAGGCAAAGAAGAGGGGTCACCAGGAGGGAACACTGAGGGAGGTAGTGGTCAAAAGGAAAACCCTTAAGGAGGGGAAGGGAGAAGGAAGAAACAAAAACATAAGCAGGGCAGGGAATAGGATGGAGGGTAAGAGACAGTCATCATTACTGTGAATGTGAATGGCATGAACTCTCCCATAAAACAGAGACAGATAGCAGAATGGATTAAAAACCATAATCTTGCAATATGCTGTCTGCAAGAAACACATTAGAAACAAAGGTATACCCACAGGGTAAAGGTAAAAGGCTGAAGTAGAATATATTATGCCTCAGCTAAAGTAAAAAAAGCAGGGGTAGTAATCCTTATCTCAGTTAAAGCAAAAGCAAAAATAGATCTAATTAAAAGCGATAAGGAAGGAAACCGTATCCTGCTAAAAGACACCATCTAGAATGAAGCAATGTCATTACTTAACATATATGCACCAAGTGGTATAGCATCCAATTTCCTACAGGAGAAGTTAAGGGAATTAGAGGAAGAAATAGATATAAAAACTGTATTAATGGGGTACCTTAATCCCCCCTCTCTGAACTTGATAAATCTAACCTCTAAATAAAGAAGAAAAAGTTAAGGAGGCAAATTGAATTTTAGAGAGGCTAGATATGATTGATCTCTGGAGAAAACTGAATGGGTATAAAAATGAATATACTTTCTTCACAGCGTTTCATGGCACATACTCAAAAACTGACCATGTTCTAGGGCAGAAAAACCTCACAATTCAGTGTAGAAAGGCAGAAATATTAAATGCATCCTTCACAGTTCATTATACAATAAAAATTATATGCAATACAGGGCCTTGGAAAGAGAGACTAAAAACTAATTGGAAATTAAACAATTTAATCCTAAAGAATGAGTGGTTCAAAAAGAAATTATAGAAACAATCAGTAATTTCGTTCAAGAGAATGATAATAATGAGACAACATATCAAAATATGTGGGATGCAATAAATGCAGTTCTTAGGGGAAGTTTTATATCCCTGAGTGCATACATGATGAAATTAGAGAAAAGTGAGGTCAATGAATTGGGCATGCAATTGAAAAACCTAGAAAAAAAAAACAAATTGAAAATACCCAATCAAATGCTAAATTAGAAATATTGGAAACCAAAGGAGAGATTAATAAAAGTGAAATTAAGAAAACTATTGAATGAATAAATAAAACTAAGAGCTGGTTTTATGAAAAATCCAATAAAATTGATAGACCTTTAGTCAATATGATAAAAAAAAAATAAAGAGAACCATATTATGAGTATAAAAAATGAAAAAGGTGAATCTACCTCCAATGAAGAGAAAATCAAAACAATAATTAGGAATTATGTTTCCCAATTGTATGCAATAAATCTGATAATCTTATTGAAATGGTTGAATATTTACAAAAATATAAATTTCCCAGATTAACTGAAGAGGAAGTAAATTACTTAAATAACCCCATCTCAGAAAAAGAAATCAAGCAAGTCATCAGTGAACTCCCTAGGAAAAAATCTCCAGGGCCAGATGGATTTACTAGTGAATTCTATCCAACATTTAAAGAACAATTGATTCCAATACTCTGCAAACTATTTGGGAAAATTTGTGAAGAATTCCTACCAAATTCTTTTCATGACACCAATATGGTTCTGATACCTAAAACAGAAAGACCTAAAACAGAGAAAGAAAATTATAGACCAATTTCCCTCATGAATATAGACACAAAAATTAAAAAATAATAGGAGCTAAAAGACTACACCAACTTATCTCAAGAATAATACAATTTGATCAGGTAGGATCTATTCCAGGAATGCAAGGATGGGTTAATATTAGAAAAACCATCAGTATAATTGATCATATCAACAATAAAACTACCAGAAATGATATGATTATCTCAATAGATACAGAAAAGGCTTTTGACAAAATACAACATCCATTCCTATTAAAAACACTAGAAAGTATAGGAAGAAGTGGAGCCTTCCTCAAAATGATAGGTAGCATCTATTTAAAACCATCAGCAAGGGGTGGCTAGGTGGCAGAGTGAGTAAGAGTGCCAGACCCAGAGTCAGAAGACCTGGGATTGGTTAAGGCCTAAGATACTTAACACCCACACAAAAAAACTGACCATGTAACCCTGAGCAAGTAACTTAACTTCAATTGCTTAAAAAAAAAACATCAACAGTTATTATATGTAATGGGAATAAGCTAGATGCATTTCCAATAAGATCAGGGAAGAAACAAGAGTGTCCACTATCACCCCTCTTATTCAATCTTGTACTAGAAATGTTAGCAGTAGCAATAAGAGAAGAAAAAGAATTCAAAGGAATCAAATTAGGCAAAGAAGACACCAAGCTATCACTCTTTGTAGATGATATGGTGATATACTTAGAGAATTCTAGAGAATCAAGTAAAAAAAAAAAGCTACTTGAGACAATAAATAAATTTGGCAAAGTTGCAGGATATAAAATAAACCCACATAAATCCTCAGCATTCCTGCATATTTCTAATGAAATTCAACAGCAAGAGCTAGAAAGAGAAATCCCATTTAAAGTTACTGTAGTCATTATAAAATATTTGGGAATGTACCTGCCAAAACAAACCCAGGACCTATATGATCAAAACTACAAAACACTTTTGACACAAATAAAGTCAAATCAAATTAATTGGAAAACTATCAATTGCTCATGGCTGGGTCAAGCTAATATAATAAAAATGACAATTTTACCCAAATTAAATTATATATTTAGTGCCATACTAATCAATTTACCAAAATAACTTTTATAGAGCTAAAAATACTAGTAACTAAATTCATTTGGAAGAAGAAATAGTCCAGAATATCAAGGGAAGCAATGAAAAGAAAGGCTAAGGAAGGTGGACTAGGTATACCAGATTTTAATCTGTATTAAAAAAGCAACAGTCATTAAAAATACTTGGTACTAGCTGAGGCATAGAGTGGAATATACTGGGCACAAGAGACTCAGCAATCAATGACTATAGTAATCTATTGTTTGATATACCCAAAGACCCCAGTTTGGAGGATAAGAATGCACTATTTGACAAAATCAGCTAGGAAAACTGGAATATAGTATGGCAGAAACCGGGCATAGACCATTATCTAACACCGTATACCAAAATCAAGTCTAAATGGGTGCATGATCTAGGTAAAAAGGTTCATACTGTAAGCAATCTCGGAAAGCAAGGAATAGTATACCTGTCAGATTTGTGGAGAGGGAAAGACTTTATGATCAAAAAAGAATTAGAAAGCATTATAAAATGCAAAATGGATAATTTTGATTACATTAAATTGAAGATCTTCTGTACAAAAAAAAAGCCAATGTAACCAAGATTAAGAGGGAGGTGGGAAATTGGGAAAGAATTTTTACAACCTATGTCTCTGATAAAGGACTCATTTTTAAAATATACAGAGAATTCAGTCAAATCTATAAGAATACAAGTCATTACCCAATTGATAAATGGTCAAAGGATATGAACAGGCAGTTTTCAGAGAAAGAAATTAAAGATATCTATAAGCATATGAAGAAATGCTCTAAATCACTATTGATTAGAGACATGCAAATCAAAAGAACTCTGAGGTACCACATCTCACCAGTCAGATTGCCTAAGATGATAAAACAGGAAAATGACAAATGCTGGAGAGGATGTGGACAAATTGGAAAGCTAATGCATTGCTAGTGGAGTTGTGAACTTATCCAACCATTCTGGAGAGCAATCTGGAATTATGCCCAAAGGGCTATAAATAATTTCATACCCTTTGTCCCAGCAATACCACTTCTAGGGATATATCCCAAAGAGATCATAGAAGTGGTAGGAAGACCCATATGTACAAAAATATTTATAGCAGCTCTTTTTGTGGTATCAAAGAATTGGAAATTAAGGGGGTGCCCATCAATTGGGGAATGGCTGAACAAGTTGTGGTATATGCATGTAATGGAATGTTATTGTGCTATAAGAAACAAGGAGCAGATATACTTCATATTTACCTGGAGAGGCTTATACAAACTGATGCTGAGTGAGAAGAGTAGAACCAGGATAAATTTCTACACAATTACAGACACAACGTATGTGTGATGACCAACTTTGATAGACTAGACTCTTCTCAGCAATGCAGTGATATAAGTCAATCCCAAAAGACTCATGATGGAGAGAGATGTTGACATCCAGAGAAAGATCTAGAAGGAACTAAGTTTGAATCCAAACTGAAGAAAACTAACTGATCTTTTTCTTTTTCTTGTTTGGTTTTATTTCCTCTTTATCATTTTTCATTCTATTTTTATAACCTGACTAATGTCTAATGTGAAAGTATTTGCTGATCCTATACTCGATTGTTTGCCAACATGGGTGAGTGGAGGGGAGGGAGGAGGAAAAATTTGAAACTCAAGGAATTGTGGAACTGAATCTTGTAAACTAAAAGTAAACAAACAAATTAATAAAATATTTTTTTAAAGTGTGAGAAACAAATGAAGCACAGATCAGTTGCTCTACTTGTATCCTTATGTTATTTGGAAATCTCATGAATGGCCTGCAACAAGTTTAATGGAGCCTTTGTGGTGAACATATTGAAATATATAAGTAATAACTGAACAGGATGAACAGACATGGATTATAATGGAAAAATGTGCATTTTTTAAAGAAATGGACACATTTCTTATATTACAGTTCCAGGGAAATATTGATTCAAGTTGATTTCCTTTTTTAATATTTTAAAACTTTAAAATTTAATAAAATAGCCAATAGTTTTTGATTAAAAAATATTTTTAAAGTCTGCATGGAAGAATAGGGGAAGAGAATATGTAATAGTGTCCACAAATGTTATCTACTACCCTCCTTTTTGTAGGTTTGTTATAATGGAAGATTTGAAATATACCTAGTTTGTGACTTTACATAGTGAACTTCTTGTGTTCCTTTTAATTTAGTAATGTTGGGACAAAGCCAAAAAAATAGCAACTACTTTTCCAGATATGAAATTTCTAATGGCTTTAAATGCTATTTTGGCTAGTGCCCATGAAGAAGATAGAAGAAGATGCCAACAAATAAATCTCTTGCTTTATCTTTAATGTCATTTCATGCAACAAGACAAGGATAGCATTTTGGAAAGGTACAGAGGAAAAGGATGAAATGGAAATATTTTTATGGATTTAGTAAAATGAATGCGGATTTTTTACCTAGAGGACTTATTATATGTTTTCTGTCTCCAGTTCAAAGAATCTAATTGAAAGATATAAATAGATAAATAACTTATTTTCCACAGGGCAAAGTTAATTCAGTTGAGATGGAGAGCATAAACAAGAATAGCAGGTAGAAGTGCCATAATCAGTGCAAGAATATGACCTCATAAAATTACAAATGACTATAAACTCCTTCTACCAACCAATTAAAATCCATATATGATTTGATTTATATATATTAGGGGGATGCATAATTCTTCTAGAGATTAAATAAGCTGTCCTTAGTCCTATAGCTAACAACTATTGAAACAGGATGTGAACCCAAGTACTCCTGTCTTCAAATCTATTACTCCATTCATTATTTCACATTTTCTCTCAATGGGATGTTCTCTGATTTTAACTATGTTTTTATCATGGCTGCTTGAGGTGACCATGCATGTCTGTTATACAAAGAAACTATTGTTTCTCTCTCTCTCTCTCTCTCTCTCTCTCTCTCTCTCTCTCTCTCTCTCTCTCTCTCTCTCTCTCTCTCTCTCTCTCTCTCTCTTTGTCTCTCTCATCTGCCTCATTCTTCTCATTCTTTCCAACCTGATCTCGTACTGACAAGTCTGGGTTCCCAGGAAAAGACCATTACCAAGTGCTCATATTCAGATTGTCTGAGTGTATTGAGGTAACCCTTTTTGGGGCAGAATATATTCCCCTACTAACCATTTCAATTCTCAAATGCTTGATTATATGCTTCCATTTATCCAAAACCAGTCACTCAATTTAATGACACTTTCAGATCCTAAATGTAACAATTTAGCAATAAGGCAAAAGAAATTATAATGTCATGGGTTGTCACATATTAAATTAAATACTGCAAAAATAAGCACACACACACACACTCACACATACACACCCCACCCCTACCATGGAGATCATGATTGATATAAACGCAAATTCTCCGCAAAGGATAACTTCATTTTCCCCATTTTTTTTCGTCAAGAACAGTCTATTATAGGTGCTAGCAAATAGACATTCTTCATTGAACATATTCTTCTACTGAATTGACACTCAACACTGCCCCCAAAATAATGGATCTATTGGAAGAAGCTTCTGATTCTTTGATTCCAAGCTATTCCTCTACCAGCTAGACTTATCCACAACAGCTACTTTAGTATCTATCACTTCTATTTTCATGCTAGATAATGAAGTTCCAAAGTCTGTCTTTTTACTCCTCTCTACCTTATCTATTTTCATTCTCGGTTCAGTTCTGAATCTTCTCTGTTAGTAACTATGCCTTACCTTATAATCAATAAAGAAATTCTCAGTTCTATCTAAAATCAAATATATTGCATTTGTCCCATCCATACATCACATAAAATAGTTTGTCACATTCAAAAAGGAACCGTTCCTATGGCATTATTTTCAGAACAAATATTTTCATAACTGTCTGAGACTTCATTTATGAACAAATTGCTCCATGAAAAGTGAAAGTACCTATCTCCTCCTCTTCAGAGAGACAAGGTGGCAGATTAAGAAGTAGGTTGCTCTCATCCTCACTTCTTGACCTCTGAATGCCCAGAAAATATCACCCCAAGGGAGTCCATTGTTGGGAAAGGTTACTCTCACTCTGGGGGAGGGGGAGCAGTATAGGATAGGAGGTGTCCCAGCAAGTCAGTGTCAAGAACCACCTCAGCATACCAGGGGAAGATCATGAGCCCCAGGGTAGTAAAGAAGACAAGCACATCCAGCAGTCCCCCAAATGGCTCAGCACAGGTAGGACAACCAGGAAATCCTATCTCATAAAACCACTATGCCCACAGGTGTTTGCCAGCATCCAAATCTCCAAGTGCATCAGGACAGCTCCAGGAAGCACAATTTCAAGAGGCAAAATTGTAGGATGGCAGAATACTCCACCCCGTACCAAAAAAAGCTATATTATTACTGACCCCAGCTTGCCACCAGATAATCTGCCAGATCCTTACATACTCTAGCTGCCAGCAACTGAGGCCCCAGCATACAAAACCAGTGACCAGGTTTTAGGCTCCCAGCAAAAGAAGACTGTTTCACTGCCCCCTGTGCTCCAGCAGGAGGACTCAACTTTAAAAGTCAGTAAATAGGCTAACATGAGCAAAAAGAAGAAATGGACAATGGCCATAGATTATTATTATGGGGACAGGGAAGATCAAGGCACAAATTCAGAAGAAGACAACATTGTCAATATACCCATATGTAAAAGTGGAATATGAACTAGTCTCAAGCCCCAAAAGCCTTCTTCAAAGAACTCAAGAAGAATTTTAAAAGTCAAAGAAGAGAGATTAAAGAAAAATGGGGGGGGGAGGAATGAGAAGTATGCAAGAAAGAGTCACTTTTGGGGGGGGGTGACTGTAGAAAGCAAGTCCTTAAAAATACAATTGGTCAAATAGGCAAAAAGTACACTAAAAAAATCCTTAAGCTGAAGAACAGGACAAATGAAAAAGGAGGCACAAAAATTAACTGAAAAAAGAAAACCTTAAAGAGGAAAGTGGACCAAATGTTAAAAGATGTACAAAATCAAATAAAAGAAAACAATTCATTAAAAATTAATTATTGCAAGTGGAAGCTAATGATTCCATGACATATCAAGAATCAATCAAACAGAAACAAAAGGATGAAAAAAATAGAAGAAAACACGAAATACTTGATTGGTAAAACAATTGACCTGAAAAATAGATCGAGGAGAAACAATTTAAAAATTATCGATTTTTAATCAAAACAAAAGCAATAACAGATCTAACTAAAAGAGATAATGAAGCAAAAGATATCCTCCTAAAATGTACCATAAACAATGAAATAATATCACTGCTAAACATATATGGTATGACATCCAAATACATAGAGGAGAAGTTAAGGTAATTACAGGAAGAAAGTGACAGCAAAACTATGCTAGTGGAGGACTTCAATCCCCCTGTCCCCCAGAGCTATTATAACTCTAAACACAAAATAAGAAAGAAGGTAAGGAGGTGAATGGATTTTAAAGAAGTTAGATGTAGTAGACCTCTGGAGAAAATTGAATGAGTATAGAAAAGAATAAACCTTTATCTCAACAATAAAAGGCACCTACACAAAACAAATGACCATGTATTAGAGCATAAAATCTTCACAATCCAATGCAGAAAGCCAGAAATATTAAATGCATCCTTTTCAAATCATGATGCAATAAAAATACATACAATAAAGGGCCATAGAAAGATAGACTGGAAAGTAATTGAAAACTAAATAATGTAATCTTAAAGAATGAGTATGTGAAACAACAAATCATAGAAACATTTAATATATTCACCCAAGAGAATGACAATAAAAAGACAGCATGCCAAACTTATGGAATGCAGCAAAAGCAGTCTTATGGGAATTTTTATCTATCTAGATTCTCATATGAATAAAATAGAGGGAAAGAAAGATCAATGAAGTGGGCATGCAACTATAAAACCTAGAAAAGAAAAAATTAAAAATCCTCAAATAAATACTCAATTAGAAATAATGAAAAACAAAGAAGATATTAACAAAATTGAAATTAAAAATTATTAACTAATAAATAAAACTAAGAGCTAGTTTTATGAAAAAAGCAATAAAATTGATAAATCTTTCGTTAATATGATTTTTAAAAAAAGAAAGAAACCAAATTACCAGCATAGAAAATGAAAAGAGGAAATTCACAACCAATGAAAAGGAAATCAATGTGAGTAAGAGCACCGGCCTCAGAGTCGTGATGACCTGCGATTGAATCCAAGCTCAGACACTTAGCACCCACCCAGAAACACCAGGCAGTGTAACCTTGATAAAGTTACTTAACACCAATTGTTTAGGGGCAGCGAGGTGGTGCATTGAGTAAGAGCATCGGCCCCAGAGGCAGGATGACCTGGGATCGAATCCAGGCTCAGATACTTAGCACCACACCCAGAAATAACTGGCCTTGTAACCTTGAGCAAGTTACTTAACCCCAATTGCTTTAAAAAAAGGAAATCAAAATAATCATTAGGAGGTATTTTGCCAACTATATACCAATAAAATTGACACGCTTAGATAAAGACGAATATTTACCAAAATATAAATTGCCCAGATTAACAGAAGAGGAAATAAAATTCTTAATCCCATTTCAAAAAAAGAAATTGAAGAAGACATTAATGAACTCCCTAAGAAAAAAATATCCAGGGCCAGATGAATTTTCATGTGAATTCTATGAAACCTTTAAAGAATAATTTATTCTAATACTATACAATCTAATTGGGAAAATTGACAAAGAAGGAGTCCCAGAAAATTCCTTTCATAATATAAATATGATATTGCTACCTAATATAGGAAGAGCCAAAGGAGAGAAAGAAAATTATTGAACAATTTTCCTCATGATTAAAGATGAAAAAAAATCTAAATAAAATATTAGCAAAGACATTACAGCTACTTATCTCAAGGATAAAATACTATGACCAGGCAGAATTTATACAAGGAATGCTGGACTGGTTAAGTATTAGGAAAATGGTCAGCATATTTGAATGAATCAACAACAAAATTAACAGAAATCATATGATTATCAAAATAAATGGAGAAAAAGCATTTGATAAAATATAATATCCATTCCTATTGAAAGACTATAAATGGAGTCATCCTTAAAATTATAAGTAGCATCTATCTACAACCATCAGCATGCATTATATGCAATAGAGATAAGCTAGAAGCATTTCCAATAAGATCAGGGATGAAAAAAGGATGTCCGTTATCAGCATTGCTATTACATATTGTGCTAGAAATGTTAGTTTTAGCAATAAGAGGAGGGGAAAAAATTAGGAAAGAAATGAGAAGTATGCAAGAGACAGTCAAGAAATTGGAAAAGGAATGACAAAAAAAATTACTGAAGAAAAAACACCTAAAAAATAAAATTCATCAAACGGAAAGGGAAGTAGAAAAATTCATTGAGGAGAACGCCTTAAAAAGTACAATTGACCAAATTGAAAAAGAGGTACAAAAACTAACTGAAGAAAACAATTCATTAAAAATTACGATTGGGCAAGTGGAAACTAATGAATCTATGACACATCAAGAATCAATCCAACAAAATCAAATGAATTAAAAAAAATAGAAGAAAATGTAAAATATCTCACTGGAAAAGCAATTGACCTGGAAAGTAGATCTAGGAGATACAATGTCAAAGTTATTGAAATTTCTGAACACCATTGTGAAAAGGAGGATGTAGACAGCATTTTTCAATAAATTATCAAGGAAAACTACCCTTAGGTTCTAGAACTAAAAGGTTCCAATCAATGAAACAACCCATCAGTCACATCCTGAAAGACATCACAAAATGAAAACATCAAGAAATATTGCAGCCAAATTCAAGAATTATCAAGTCAAGGAGAAAATACTGCAAGGAGTCAAAAAGAAGCAATTTAAATATCATGGAATCACAATCAAGATTATACAGGACCTAACAGCTTTAAAAATTAAAACATCAGAGTGCTTGGAATATGATATTCCTGAAGGCAAGGGAGTTTGGACTACAACCCAAGATCAAATTACCAGCAAAATTGAACATAATTTTTCAGGAAAGGAGATGGTCATTTAGTGAAATAGGGAACTTCCAAACCTTTCTGATGAAAATTCCAGAGTTTAACAGAAAATTTGATCTTCAAATAAAAGACTCAAGGAAAGCATAAAAAGTAAACAGGAAAGAAAGAAAGAAAGAAAACATGTGATTCAATAAAGGAAAAATTATTTACATTAGTATATGGGAAAATGATAGTTATAATGCTTGAGAGCTGTATGTTTATTATGATATTTAGAAAGGGTAAACATTGGGGATGTGGCTATAAGTTAAATTTGATGTGATGACAAAAATAATAATTAAGGGGTAAAAAAAGGGATTGTGCTAACAGAAGAACAAAGGAGGAGGCAGAAAAATATAAATTACATGGTATGAATTGGCACAAAAAATATTACAATAGAGAGAAAGAAGGGACAGAGGTAAGTATTGTTTAAGGCTTATTCTCACTGGATTTGGCTCAGAAATGGAATAACATACACACTGACCTCGATGTAAGAATCTATCTTACTCCAAAGGAAATAGGAGGGGAAAGTAAAAAAAAAAGATATATGAGGGAGACTGAAAGAAGGAAGTGCAGACTGAAGGAGACAGTGGTCATAAGTAAAACATTTGAGAAAGCAAATGGGAAAAGGAGAGAAAAAATCCTGAACAGGGGAGAAATAGGACAGAGAGGAAGATATAGTAATCATAAACAAATGTGAATGAGATGAAGAATCCCATAAAACAGAAGTGGATAGCAGAGTGTATTAAAACTATAATCCAACAATATGTTTTTTTAATGACTTATTCACTTCTGATTTAAATCATTCATTTCCGCCAGATTTTGAGTTACAAATTTATCCCATTTTTCCCCTACCCACTCCCCCAAAATAGCAGTCCCACAGATATCCCCTCCTCCAATCTGCTGTCTCCCATATTTTCTCCCATACCACTTTCGACTTTTCCAGTGGATCTCTATGCCCCAGTGCCTGTATATCTTATTTCCTAATTACATGTAAAATAGTATTGCTAATAGTACACACACACACACACACACACACACATATATATATATATATATATATATACACATACATACACATTTGAATATTTGATTTTAAAACTTTGAATTCCAGATTCATTCCACTCCTCCCTTGTCATCCACCCTTACTGGGAAGATAAGCAGTTCAGTATAGGTAGCACATGTGTGGTTAATGCAAAGCAATAACATAGTAGATATATTGTAAAAGACCGACTTTATTTCCCTCCCTCCTATCCCACCTCCCACTTGTTCTATTCTCTACTTTGATCCCATCCCTTTTCAAAAGTGGGTGCTTTCAACTTCCCTCCCCCCCCAGCCTGCCCTCCCTTCCATAATCCCCCCTCTAATACCCTTCCGCCCCTACTCTCCTGTAGGGTGAGATACGCTATTTAGTGTGTATTTCATTCCCTCCTCAAGCCAAATTCAATGGGAATAAGGTTGACACATTCCCTTTTGCTTTGCTATTCTTCCCCTCCATTGAGACCATTTCCCCTTGCCTCTTCTGTATGAGATAGTTTACCCCATTCTGTCTCTCCCCATGTCCTCTCATTATATTCCTCTCTCACCTCTTAAATTCACCTTTAAATGATCATCCCTTCCTGTTAAATTGCTCCTGTTCCCTCTTTCTATGTATACCTGTAAACATATATATATATATATATATACACACATTCATATATGTATTCATATGCCCATATGCCCTCATATATATATATTCCCTTCAACTACTTAGAAAAGTTTCATAAGTTACAACTTTGATATGTTCCTTATGATTTCTTTTCCCTGTTTACCTTCTCATGCTTTTCTTGCTTCTTGTATCTGAATGTCAAATTTTCTGCTCAACTCTGGTTTTTTTCAGCAAGAATGCTTGAAAGTCCTTTATTCCGCTGAATGAACATATTTTCCCCTGAAACATGACACTCAGTTTTGGTGGGTAGGTGACTCTTGATTTTAATCCCAGCTTCTTTCACCTCCAGAATATCATATACCAAGCCCTTCGATCCCTCAGTGTAGAAGCTGCAAGATCCTGGGTTATCCTGATTGTGTTTCCACAATGTTCAAATTGTTTCTTCCAGGCTGCTTGTAATATTCTCTCCTTAATCTGAGAATTCCGGAACCTGGCTATAATATTCCTAGGAGGTTTTTTTTTTGGGGGGGGGATCTTTTTCAGGAGGAGTTTGGTGGATTCTTTCAACCTCTATTTTGCCCTCTGGTTCTAAAACATCAGGCTTTTTTTCTTTAAGAACTTCCTGGAGGATGATTTCTAGCTTCTTACTTTGATCATGGCTTTCAGGTAGTCTAATAATTTTTAAATTATCTCTCCTAGATCCAGGACAGTGGTTTTTCCACAAGATATTACACATTGCCTTCTATTCTTTCATTTGTTTGGATCTGTTTAACAGCATCTTGATTTCTCAAAAACTCATTAGCTTCCATTTGCTCCAGTCTAATTCTGAAGCTATGATTCTCTTCATTGAGCTTTTGAGATTCTTTTTCCATCTGGCAAATTCATCTTTTTAAGGCATTCTTTTCATTGCCTTTTTGAACCTCTTTTGCCATTTGAGTCAGTCTGTTTTTTAAAGTGCTATTTTCCTCATTCAGGCTGTTGTCTCTCATTTCATAATTTTCTTGCATTGTTCTCATTTCTCTTCCCAATTTTTTCTCTACTTCTCTTATCTGCTTCTTAAGGTCCTCTTTGGCCTGTAACCAGCTCATATTTTCCTTTGAAGCTTTTGGTGCAGGAGATCTGACTTCTATGTCTTCTTCCTCTTCCATGCTTTGATCCTTTTTGTCCCCAAAATAGGAGTGTAACGTTGGAATCTTCTGTCTGCTTTGTTTCCTTTGCCTGGTCATGTTGCCCCTCAGTCACTTGACCCCTGGGCTTTTTGCCACAGTAGGACTCTGCCACCAGACAGGCGAGCTTTCCTCCCAATTGCTGGCGTTTTCTCAGTTGCCGGAATTATTACATTGGTAACCTCTCTGAGGTCTCCACACTCTCTGGCAAGCTGGACACACACCCCAGGACCTCCACCTTAGACTGCAATCCAGATCCAAGCAAGTTAAAGCAAGTGCAATTTCCCCTCAGACTGGTGCTTGGTCCCCCTACACTCTGCAGTCCAGGAGCTGAAGCTCCCATGTGAAGCTCGCTGGCTGTGCTGGCACCTCAGTGGTTTCTTGCCCCAGGGGCAAAAGCCACATACTGCCACTTACTGATCCCAAAGCCAGGACTGCTTTGACCTCTCACTTTGTCCTTTGCATCTTTGTGTTGACAAATCTGGAAATGGCCACAGCCGCTGCTGATCTGGAGTCTCTCTGGCTGCCCCAACAATATGTTGTTAACCAAAAATACATTTGAAATAGATACCCACATATGAAGTGATACACAGAGAAAAAGGTAAAAGCCTGGAACAAGATATATTAGGTTTCAATTAAAGTAAACAAACAAATATACAAAAAAATAAAACAGGGTTAGCAATCCTGATCTCATACAAAGCAAAAGCAAAAACAGATCTAATTAAAAGATGAGAAAAGTGTTGCTGAGCTATATAATACCCCAAATGTAACAGGTACCATGGAGAAAGCTATAGTGAAAAGAGGTACTAGGAAGTTGATACACAAAAGAATACTAAAAGAAGGAATAAGAGGATTAAGATGAAAGATAAGCAATGATAGATCATATGGAGAAAAGTTGGCACTGTCAAAAATATTGATAATAGTTTTTCATAGTTAAATCATCAAATTTAAATTAATCTAATATGAAATAATTTTTATTGCTAAGTAAATGCCTAGATGAAAACCTGTTGTTTTTCAATTTCAGTTGAAAAGGACAAATTTTCCAAAACATATGTTACAACCATGCCATTTTCATTTTTGCTTAACTTTAGTGGCTTTCTGGGCAGCTGGGTGGCACCATGGACAGAGTATTATACCTGGAGTCAGGAAGACCTGAGTTCAAATCCAGCCTCAGACACATGCTAATTTTTATTTTTTACCTTGGGCAAGTCACTTAATCCTGTTTGCCTTAGTTCCTTACCTATATAATGAGATGGAGAAGGAAATGGAAAACCACTTTAGTATCTTTGCCAATTAAACCCCAAATGGTTTCACAGTCAGACATGATTATAACATCTGAACAAATGGCTTCCTATACTTCTAAAATAAAATTCAGACTACTTTATTTGCCTTTTAACATCCTTCAAAATCTGGTCCTAAACAATCTTTCCAGCTTTGTTATACATATCTCTACTCCTTTGCTTTGCAGTCCTGTCAAACTATACTTTTTGTTATTTCCCACACACAATGATCCATCTTCCATCTCTGTGTATTGTACTCACTATATCTCCTGTCAGAAATTATCTCCCTCTTTTCCTATCCTTTGATTTCCTTAAAACTCATCTATTCTGAACCTCTCAACTCCTAATATCCTCCAATTATCTTGTAGTTTTCTATACCCTTCATACATATTTGTGTATTTTCATATTCTTTCTCAAGATACTATCTAAATATCTTGAGGACTGGACCATTTTACTTCTGCTTCTTTTTTTTTTCACTCAGCTCCTGGCACATTGTGGCTTTTGAATAAATGACTAAAGTTTGAATGATTGGATTATGTATAGACATTTAATGCGCCAAACACTCTACTGGCAAGGGTGATAAAAATATTACCTTACTTTCAACCAAGTCTAGGGTACTTCTTTCTGAGACAGTCCTATGACCTTACTGCCATATTAGCCATACAAAGAGTGAGAGAGACTTAATTCTTGATTGACTAAGAGAAATTTGATGCTATTCTACATACCTTTATGGTTGGTTGGAACCATACTTTAAGAAAGGACCTTGATGGAGATGGGTATGGTGGATAGGGGGAGGGAGAACATGCTAAATCATGGCTACTAAAAAAATCTATCTTCAACCTTCACATTTGCATATTTTTTCCATAAATACTGCTTGATCTTGACCAATACTTCTTTTTCCTTCTCTATATATTGAAGAAAATAAGAATAATTTCTTGGAGAAAAAGATAAAATAATTATAAAACTAAATAATTCCCTTTGAAATGTATCTAACAAGCAGTAGCTACCATAGTGACAACTTACAAAAATATGACCTTTCTGAAATTATGAGTTCCTATTAATGAATAGAACAAAATAACAGCTAAAGTGTGGTAGCAAGAACACTTGATTTAGTGTCAAAGTGTCTGAATTGAAACTCTGTCTCTGTTACTTTCTATCTCTGCATTACACAAGTTTTTTCCCTTTCTTTGGGACTCAATTTCATCATGTGTTAAATGTGGAGGTCTAAATGGTTCAGAGTTTCTTAACCAGAAGTACGTGAATATTTTTTAAAATATATTTTGATACCTCACTATCATTTGATTCCTTTGTAATACTATATTTTATTTTATGAGTTAAAAAAAATTTCTGAGAATACATTCATTGTCTTCACTTATTCTAACATATATCTATAACACACACACACACACACACACACACATTAATCTATCTGACCTAGCTGACTTCTAAGGTGCTATTCAGCCCAACTCAAAACCAATGAATTTTCTGTTTCAAACCATCATTCTAAAAATGGTATTTTCCCTGTACTGCTGTTGGCACAAGTAGATATAACGGATGATTTTGGCTCAGTGTCTATGGATAGTGAGTTCTGCTCCACGTTGTTTTCTACTCTAAAATCCTTTGATCTCGTATACTATTGTCACTCATCCCTTGCCCAAGTCGGTTGGTTGGTTGGTTGTTGTCTCTCATTTTTGAAGAATATGAAAATGACATCAACTATGCTGAAGTCAAGTTTCAATGTGTCCAATTGTGTCTGATCAGATCAATATGAGCTCTTTGGTTGTGTACTGTGACACAACCAAAAGGTAATTGAATTCATTCTGGTCACATTTTAAGGAAAATGTGTTTCTCCTAATTTGATGTTTATGATATAAGGATTTATTATATTATTTGGCATTAAGATAAATTAGAAAATTGTATGTATCTGAAGTTTGTTTGCTGGGTAACTTTTAACAAGTTACCTCATATCTATTTACCTTAGTTTACTTCACATAATTGTAAAGTGCCTAATACAATGCCTAACATAGAATAAACATGAAAAATGGTAACATTATTATTTCCTTAATTAGGTATAATTACTTTATATTTGATAACTTCATGTAGGATTTTAGATGTAATCATTATATATTGCCAACATTGATGAAGTGCCTGATTTTGTGTATAAGGCAAATTGGAAATGCATTCTGCAGGATTAGAGATCACCTGATCAGTAATGGGTTTGTTTCAAGTTCCAAATACATAATATTGTGCAAACTGGTAAACTTTTCTATCAGATATGTCAAGCAATATTTTATGACTTGGATATTATTGAACTGAATGAAATTAAACATGGAAAATTGTTTAAAAACAGTTGATATTTTGTCAACTCTGCTGACCCTGTGTTATAATGTTTTGTAAATGCAATTTAGGGAACTGGATAATTACACCTTTGCCTGTAATTAAAAGGAAGTTATAATTACAATTATTTGGCTCCCCCTTATGAAGTATAAGACTATTAACTAAGTTATATGGGGTTATTGTCATAATGTTAAAACCTAAACTTAGTAAATGATTACTGTGTGTGAAAAGGAGGGGTATGTAGCAGAGTTAGTCTATTCTATCTTATACACAGTGTGTGAGTGTGTGTGTGAAAGAGCAAAGTCCACAACAGCCTTAATGGTACATGGAGTGGACAGAAAGGAACATCAAGCTCCTCCCCTTCTCTGAGGTCCCTGTTGATTCTCCTAATTTTTTAAACTTGCCAGTTTCTTGGAAACCATCTGTTTAGGGAGGTCATCAGCCTTCTAAAGAGAGTTTGTTTGAGTTATAATGTTCCTAAACAATGAGCTTGACTTGCTGAGGATTTGCAAATTTGTATATAATATAGAAATGATTTATAATGACTGGTCTTTACACCAGGACAAATTTAAACTTTAAGAAAAAAGAAATATGTGAAGAATTTTAAGTAAAATGTCTTGTATATGTTCGAGTCCTGGTAAACTATATTGCTCATTGCAAATCCATGAAAGGAAAAATAATTATATATAACTCTAGAATGTGATTGGTGAAACTTGCCCTTTGAGGAAACAGTTCTTTGAACAGCAACTGATTTTGTTTTGAGGTTTGAGTTCAAGTATAACTGGCTGATTGATCATTAAGTCAGTAATCCACAATTCTAGAGAAATGCCATAAGGTACTGAGAGGGAATGTGACCCTGCTCTGACACAGGTGAAGGTTTGTATCTGAGAGAATGCTGAGAGGATGACCTTTGGCTTAGTCTAAGTAGGATCCTTCTGGGACAGTTTCCACTCTGTGTTCCTTTTGAACAGTAATGTTTCCTATCTGGCTATTCTTGAGGCAGGCAATGAGGTAGAACTGTTATTGCATGGTTGGTTGTCAATTATGATTCTTACTTGAATTCATACAGAATCAAGGATGCTTTATCCTGCCATATAAATATCAAAAGCCAGTTTGATGATGTTATAATCATGCCCCACCTTTTTCCTTTTAAGGTAATTTTCCATACTCTGAGTAAGTGGTCAGCAGAAGACATTGGCACAATGTAGTTGTATTAAGATCTGAGTAATTCCCATTAGAATTATAGTCCTTTTTATATCCTAAACAGTTTAGTAAGTGTATATCTGGCCTAATCATCTGCCTGGTACTATACATATGTGTGTATGTGTATATATGTATATAAATGTGTATATATACATATATACACACATACATACATATGTGTCTAAATATACATATGAAATAAGGTCCATAAATGTTTCAAAACAATGTAAGGATAATTGGACATTGGTACAGCTATTTGTAAGACCTAGCTGTTATTCTATTAATTGTTGAAACTAAATCAGAAACATCTTCAGTTTGGTTTGAGAAATAGAATTTAGTACAATTAGTTTTCTTAGAGGGATGTAACTCATGGAATATTTTGTGTTACATTAATGGAAAAGTCAATTTTATTAACAAATTTTGACAGCCTGTTTGTAATGCCATGCACGAGCAGCTTTCCAGAAGAATGCTACTCTGAACAGCTTTTAAGGTTCTGATTACACAGTATAGTGATCACTATTTATTCCATGACACATCAAAGCAAAACTTCAACAGAATATCAAGGTACAGCATTCACAATATTACAACTTATCACAGAAAATCACAATATAATATTCACAACATAGTCTCAAAATTCAATAGTCAAAGTCTTCCACTTATGGGGCAACTAAGTTAACTCAAGTCACTTATCAGTGGTCTCAAAGTACAATAGTCAAAGTCTTCCATTCATGGGGCAAAGTCTTGATTAACTCAATAAGTCACTTATTCAGCAATTGATTACTAAGTATCATTCAGAAAACCCTCCACCCCTTAGGTCACTAGTAAACTATAATTCCATAATTACTCAGTACCCAAGGAGAGGTCTTTTCATCTTGACTTGGGGTCTGTTCTAAAATTCCCTGGATCCCTTTCCATGGCCCCAGATTCTACCTGGATTCCCTAGACTGTCACCTGGTTCAATGGCAGATAACTCCCAGTTCCTTGTCCAGCTCTCTGGGTAGGTCCTGCTCCACACTGAAGTTCACAGGGTCTGGTCTATGTCGGATCCTTCATTTCTGCTCCAAGGAATTCAAGGCTCAACCAACCCACAAACAAACAAAGTTTCAGTATCCCAGTCATGCTTCCTCAGTCACCTGAGCTCCTGGCTCTGGGCTCCTGGCTCCGGGTTCCAGGCTTCTGGGATCCTGACCGTTTAGAAGAAGCTCCACCACCACAAATTCAGGTTCAGTTCTCCATTCTCTCTTCTGTAGCTGCTCTGCCACCAGATCCTGGTCTCAAGGAATTCTGACTGCCTCTCTGGGGCTTTTCTTACATACACGCAGCATTAGATTTCCATTTCAGCTAACCCCTTCCTGTTACATCAGTAACTGGATACAGGAGTTCATACCTTCTGTTTCCCCAATGAGGCTTGATCAATTACTAAGTTCTAAGTACCTGCTACCTTTGCCAACAGAAAGGGATCTTCAAATTCAAATTACATTACCATTACACTGTTCCAATTACACTGTTCCAACTTGTATTGAAACCTATTTTGTAGGAGATTTTTAGCAGGAACATCTGAAGAGTCTCTACAAGGAACTTGAAACCAGGAAATATTCTACTGAGGAAAACACATTTTCCAGATTGCCACAAGAAAAGATACTCCAAAGACCAGACAACTACATGTCTGAGTTTCAAGATGAAATTTGCTGATTAAATGAATATTGGGAGTGGGTTGATGGTTTTTATTGAACTGCTTTGTTGTTTTTATATGTTTCACTATATAAATACTAAGATTCCTCAGTTTACTTATGTCATGTAAAATTCCACTCTAAAATTAGATCATGGCTTTGAATATTCTTGCTATGGCTTTTGCTGTGATTGGTTAAGCTTATTTTCCTTACATTAACTGGTTAGAAAAAATTATGACAAGTTTCCCATTGAAAAGATAAATTGAGAAAATCAAATTATTCTAATCTCACTTTGTAATTGATTCCACTTGTCTCTGAATCTAGTTCTGAGCTGACCTGTACTGAGTTAAGTTCACAAATTGAGCTCACCAAATGCCATTTATTCTTCCTTCACTACCAACAAATTGCTATAATTGTGGTAATTTTCTCATTTGTTATGTTCTTTTCCTACCTCTGCATGTATTGTTTTTGCAGTTTATGCTTATAAATGGTTCTATTCCTTTTGGATAAAGCCAAAAGATCCTAAAATAGTCCCATTGTAGAGCCACCCCAGGGAATTTGTGGAAGATGTTCAGAATGTACATATGGGTGGTTTTCAGGGGTGGTATGTGTGGTCCCAATTGATAGAAGAATAACAAGGCTGTAGTGACCAGTATAAGACCTTTTGCATCTGGATGTCTACTAAATAGTATTGGCTTGGATGCCTGGGTTTCTGAAACTCAAGCCCAGTACGAAGCAGTAAATGAAAACATTACCTAAATAATGATGACATAAGTAATGATGCTATATACTCTTCCTCCCTTTGTCTTATTTCTAAAACGACTACAAGGCTTTTGGGGTTCTTTTTGGGGATCCATTGAATCATCTATCCACCACGCCAGATTGAGGACTATTAAACTCCTCACTGGCATCCATCATTCTGTCCCTATTGTAAATAATCCATATGATTATTAAACTTCTCTCATAATCATACTGAAACTCCCAGTCTTTCTTTTGTATTGAACTTGCCTCACTCTTTGGGGAGGAGGGTGTGAATATCCAAGAGCAGGGGCATTCCAGACCCTACAATTTTCATGAGTTCACATTTGAGCTCAGGTGCTTAACTAGCTATGTGACCCTGGGTAGGTCAATTAACCTGGTTTGTCTCACTTTGTTCATCTATAAAATGAACTGGAAAAAGGAAATGGCAAACTGCTCCAGTATCTTTGCCAAGAAAACTCCAAATTGAGTCCAAATAGTCAGACACAAGTGAAAAAACTTAACAATAATAAAATACAGTTGTGACCTACACTGCCTTTATTCTCACTCACTATTCAACCCTTTGAAATATATCTACTTGATTTCTCCTACCGTGTTTCCCCGATAATAAGACACTGTCTTATTATTTTTTTGGACAGAAAAACACCAGAGGGCTTATTTTCAGGGGAGGGCTTATTTTAATGAACATTGACAGCAATTTTAATAAACAGGTAAATGTGAACAAAAAAATGTACCTTTATTCAATAA
>NW_027186304.1:7916745-7921227 GCF_028583685.1 Petaurus breviceps papuanus | reverse complement strand
ATATCTACTTGATTTCTCCTACCGTGTTTCCCCGATAATAAGACACTTCTTATTATTTTTTTGGACAGAAAAACACCAGAGGGCTTATTTTCAGGGGAGGGCTTATTTTAATGAACATTGACAGCAATTTTAATAAACAGGTAAATGTGAACAAAAAAATGTACCTTTATTCAATAAGTAAATCACTGGGGAAGAAGAGGATGACGCGCTCACTGCTGCAGCTCTGATTGGATGCAGCTCAGAGCACGGCGTGCGTTTCACCGGGGGGGGGGGGACAGTGCATACAGAGGGTATCGTAATGTAGCGTGTAGAGCAGGGGATCACCTTCACTACAGTAGCAATCTCAATAGGGCTTATTTTCAGGGGAGGGCTTATTTTAGAGGACTCTTACACAGTAAGGGGAGGGCTTATTTTTAGGATAGGTCTTATTATCAGGGAAACACGGTATATCTTAGACATTGTTGACCACCCTATTTTGCTTTTTTTCTCTCTCTTCTCTTGGTTTTCATAACGCTACATTAATTTATTTGTCTGATCACAACTTTTCAGACTTTTTTTTATTCCCTCTAAGTGAAATTCTGTTCCAAAGCTTTTTTGGTGTTCTCTTAATTCTCTACAATGTCAATCTGGATCACTTCATTGCATACCAATATTTAAATATAATTGGCATGTAAACAACTTCCACATCTAAAGCCTAGCCCCAATTTCTCTCCTGATTTTCAATGTTACATGAAGTTGAAACTGATATTAAACATTTCAAATTATATGTCCCAAATGAATCTCATTAAGTATGTTCAAAACAGAAAGCATTTATTTTCTCAACAAACCCATCCCTCTTCCTATCTTCCTAATTTCTGTAGAAATCACAAAGTAGACCTTCTTATCCCCATTTAATAAATACCAGAAATCTATTTTATTGGATTTTAGTGGGTGTCTTGATGAAAATAATTTATTAGAGAACAAAACCTAATAGGCAAATGCAGAAATGTCAAACATCATTTACTGATCACAAATCACCAACATTATGTTCAATTAAATTCAACAAAAGACACTTGCAGAAAGTATTCCTCTATTTTTGTACCACAAATAATGTTTTAATTAAAGAGGAGTAATTCTTTTTTGTCTCTGAAATATTTATTCACCATTTCCTTTCTTATAACTTTCTACTTTTTTTGTTCCCTTCTTTTTGTTTCTTAGATTCTTTTGCTTATAGATGCTATCTTTCTTTTAATATGTCTCTGAATATATATGTATATATATATGACATTTTTTAAGAAAAAAAGAAAAGTGTCTATAGCACATGCTCATATTCTCATCTTGTCTTAAAAGCATAAAAACATTTATTTAATATCCTACTCTTTTACTGCCCTGTGAACCTAGCTATGTTTCTTCAGTTTTATTAGTTTGCACATTAAGTATCATTTTTACCTAAGGGTTCTCCTGAAGAAATATGCTGACTTTTTTCCTGAATATATTTTTTGCTACTTAATGAAGAGGCTTGATTTTTCAGGATATGTTATTTAGTGTAAAAACTAATCTTTATTTTTTTAGGCTCTATCGTCACTTTTTGTTCTCCTTTGATATCTCATGAGTAAGAGAAAGACTGCATTATTTTAGTTTACTTTCTTTGGGGAAAAATTAAATTTCCCATGTACAGCTGTAATATTTATTTGATATTGCAATATTGGTAATTTTAGTAAAAATTTAGTAAAAATGTAGTCTTCTTTGTTTTTTAGTGTTCTTGTGGATTCTTTCCTTCTTCCCTCCTACTACCTTCAAATATCACTGACCAATTTTCCTATGCATTTTTCTTTATTTGTAGTATACTTCCTATCATTTTGTTACCAAACCTATTATCCTTCAGTTACTTTCTGCACTATATGTGAAGTGGAGGACAAAGAAATGGGTACTAAAATGGGAGATCTCATAAACTTTTTTTTTTCTCTCTTAGATATGCCTACTGGTGACCTCCATCATTTCTCTTCTCATCATTTATAATTTTGTATTATTAAGTACCTTTATTTCTACTTGAAGTATTAAATGTAGAGCTGAACTCTAACTTCTTCCTTCTTGAACTTTTTTTTTAAGCAATTGAGGATTAAGTAACTTGCTCAAGGTTACACGGTCAGGTGTTTCTGGGTGGGTGCTAAGTGTATGAGCCCAGATTTGATCCCCAGGTCATGCCAACACTGGAGCTGGTGCTTTTATTCGCTGTGCTACTGTAATATAATATCAAGCAAAGGCAACTTCCCAGGTTCAAAATACCAGCATAGGTGCTCTCTATTTTATTCAGTAACAAACCCAGAACAGAGAAGATCAAAACATGACATCATTCAAAATACAGCATTTACTAAGTGTGATTAAATAATCTCCAAGGCCTACCCCACCCCAGGACTTTCCAATCATTCAATCAATTACAAAGTCTCTGTTCCAAATACTTCTCCACCCCTAGGCTATACCTTAATTAAGTCCACCACAAAGCCCCTCTTCTCAAATGGAGATTAGTTTCCAAACATAAGTAAAATACATTCATTTGCTCAACCATAGAACACAAAAAGGTCAAAAGTTCCCCACCCCTGGATCACAATTGAATCTACCCCAGAGTTACATCAAGTTTAAACACAGCACTTAATACCCAAATGGAGGTCTTTTCTTCATCTTGACACGAGGCAAGTTCTCAGCAATCTTAGTTCCTGGAGAGACAAGGCTTAGCAAGGCCATAAGATACATTGCCAGTCTCTTCATGAATTTATCCTCTGTCTGTAGAACAGCCCTAGAACCCCTGAACACATTAGCAAAGCCCTCTCCCAGGATTTCTGTAAACATACAACAAGAAAATCCTTCTTCAGGGCTTCTGAACCAACAGAAAGGCTCCCAGACCCCTGCAACAACAGTACTGTCCCTCACCAGTGGACAGTATTCATTCTGTCTGCAGGACAGTCTCCAGATCCCTGCAACAACAGTACTGTCTCTCACCAGTGGACAGTATTCACTCTCTGTCTGCAGGACAGTCTCAGGCCTTCTTAACCAAATGCCAGGTTCCAGGACTTCTTCAACAGGACAGTCTTTCACCAGTGGACAAATCTGGCAAAATAACATCAAAACAGACAGACAAAGTACCAGCAAAACAGCCATGTCTCCTCAGTCCTTGGCAGCTCAGGGGGCAGGTCTCAAAAGTCCAGGGCAATTCAAAGCGGCCACCAGCAATCCTCTTAGTCTCTCTCCCTCCACGAGGTGCTGCTTCCAAAAAGAACTTCCGCCTCTCTCTTGTCTCTCCAAATCTACATCACCAGCTCCTCCCACTTCAGGACTTTCTTTTCACATCAACAAGCCCATCCCACAGGTGGGATTAACAAACTCTGGGTTTTAATACAATCAATTTGAAAACCAAGCCAATACAGGGGAATCTTTAATTGCCATTACTATCACAGCTACCTGAACTTTTTAATGAGTTTCTAACCATATGTCATTAGATTTAATTGTATTTGAATTAAAGAACCCCCTTGGACTAGCTATATTTAATTTTTTTGTATTGTCATGTCCAAATAATTTATCTTCCATGGGGATTACCTTACTTTGCTTACATGTGATACACATTTTATTACCTGGAACTTTATTTCTTTCATATATAAATCATGTGTTTCTTTTTTGAAATTATTTAATTAATTTATTTTCCAACATTCTTTTCCACAAGATTTTGAGTTCTGAATTTTTCCTCATTTCTCCCCACTCCCCACCCCAAGATGACATGAATTCTGATTGCTGCTGCCTCCAGAATGTCCTCCCCTCTATCACCCAACCCCTTCCTATTTCTCTCCCCTCTCACTTTCTTGTACGGTAAGATAGATGTCTATGCTGCATTACCTGTATGTCTTATTTCCCATTTGCGTGCAAAAACAATTTTAACTGAAGTTATCAATTCTATCCCTTCTTCCCTCCTCGCCCACCTTCACTGAGAAGGCAAGAAATTCAATATAGGTCATACATGTTTAGTTATGCCGAACATTTACATAATATTCATGTTGCAAAAGACTATTTATATTTCCCTCCATTCTCTCCTGCTCCCACTTATACTATTTTCTCCTTTGACCTTGCCCCTTTTCAAAAGTGTTTGCTTCTGACTACCCCCTTACCCAATCTACCCTCCATTCTATCATCCCCCATTTATCTACTTCCATCCTTACTATCTTGTAGGATAAGATAACTAATTGAGCGTGCATGTTATTTCCTTTTTAAGACAAATCACATGATTAAGGTTCACTCATTTACTCTCAACCACCCCCTGCCCCTCCATTATGAAACCTTTTTCTTGCCTCTTTTATGTGATAATTTACCCCATCCTACCTCTCCCTTTCTCTTTCCCAAATATGTTCCCCTATCACCCTTTAATTTTATTTTTAGATATCATTCCTTCATATTCAACTTACCCTGTACCATCTATCTATCTATCTATCTATCTATCTATCTATCTATCTATCTATC
>NW_027186304.1:7884509-7916735 GCF_028583685.1 Petaurus breviceps papuanus | reverse complement strand
ATCTATCTATCTATCTATCTATCTATCTATCTATCTATCTATCTATCTATCTATCTATCTATCTATCTATCCAGCAGTTCAACTTTAATAAGTCCTTATGATTTCTCTTAATGGTTTAATTTTTCATTCTTCTTTGATTCTTTAAAAAAAAAATTTGTCTTTATTCATTTGTTTGTTTACTTTTAGTTTACAAGATTCAGTTCCACAATCCCTTGAGATTCGAATTTTCTGCCCCTCCTCCCCCCCCCCATGGCAACATGCAATCAAGTATATGATCTGCAAATACTTTCACATTAGACATTAGTCAGGTTATAAAGAAGGATTGTAATGGATGGAATGGAGAAAGGGAAAGAGGAAACAAAATCAAACCAGAAAAAGAAAGAGAGCAGGTAGTTTTCTTCAATCTGCATTCAAACTCTGTTATTTCTAGTTCTATCTCTAAATGTAGACATCTCTCTCCATCATGAGTCTTTTGGAGTTGTGTTATAACCCTGCATTGCAGAGAAAAGTCTTGTTTCACCCCTGATCTTATTGGAAATGCTTCTATCTTATTCCTATTACATATAATACTTGTTGATGGCTTTAAATAGATGCTACCTATTATTTTAAGAAAGATGTCATTTATTCCTATACTTTCTAATGTTTTGAATAGGAATGGAAGTTGTATTTTGTCAAAAGCCTTTTAAGCATCTATTGAGATAATCATGTGGTTTCTGGTATTTTTATTATTGATATGATCAATTCTACCAATGGTTTTCCTAATATTAAACCATCCTTGCATTCCTAAAATAAATCCTACCTAATCAAAGTGCATTATTCTTGTGATAATTTGCTGTACTCTTTTTGATAATATTTTATTTAAAATTTTTGCATCTATATTCATGAGGGAAATTGGTCTATAATTTTCTTTCTCCATTTTACCTCTTCCTGATTTAGGTATCAGTACCATATTTGTGTCATAAAAAGAATTTGGTAGGAATACTTTTTCACTAATTTTCCCAAATAGATTTAGAGTATTGGAATCAATTGTTCTTTAAATGTTTGAGAGAATTCACTGTAAATCCATCTGGCCCTGGAGATTTTTTTCCTATGGAGTTCACTGATGGCTTGTTGGATTTATTTTTCTGAGATGGGGTTATTTTAGTAATTTACTTCCTCTTCAGTTAATCTGGACAACTTATATTTCTGTAAATATTCATCCATTTCACTAAGATTGTCGAATTTATGTGCATACAATTTGGCAAAATAATCCCTAATCATTGTTTTACTTTCCTCTTCATTGGCCGTAGATTCACACTTTTCATTTTTGATACTCATAATTTGTTTTTTTTTCTTTCTTTTTTATCATATTGACTAAGGGTCTATCAATTTTATTTTTTTTTCATAAAACCAGCTCTTAGTTTTATTTGTTAATTCAATAGTAGTCCTAATTTAAATTTTATTAATCTCTCCTTTGGTTTTCATTATTTCTAATGTAGTATTTAATTAGGGATTTTCAGTTTGCTCTTTTTCTAGCTTTATTCAATTGCATGTCCAATTCATTGACCTCCCTTTTTCTCTAATTTATTCAAGTGTGCACTCAGGGTTATAAAACTTTCCCTAAGAACTGCCTTTTCTCCATCCCACAAGTTTTTTATGTTGTCTCATTGTCATTCTCTTGAATGAAGTTACTGATAGTTTCTATAATTTCTTGTTTGACCCACTCATTCTTTATGATTAAATTATTTAGTTTCCAATTAGTTTTTAGTCTATCTTTCCATGACCCTTCATTGAATATGGTTTTTCTTTCATCATGATCTGAGAATGATGCATTTAATATTTCTGTTTTTCTGAACTGAATTCTGAGGTTTTTATGCCTTAGTACATGGTCATTTTTGTGTATGTGCCATGTACTGCTGAGAAGAAGGTATATTCTTTTTCATCCCTATTCAGTTTTCTCCAGAGATGTATCATATCTAGCCTCTCTAAAATTCTATTTGCCTCCTCAAATTCTTTTTGTTCATTCTGATGTTGGATTTATAAACTTCAGAGAGGGGGAGATTAAGTTCTCCCACTAGTATAGTTTTGCTATCTATTTATTCCTCTAATTCCTTTACCTTCCCCTCTAGGAATCTAGATGCTATACCACTTAGTGCATGTATGTTAATAATGATATTCCTTCATTCTCAATGGTGCCATTTTGTAGTATACTTTCCTTCCTTATCTCTTTTGGTTAGATCTATTTTTTTTTGCTTTTGCTTTATCTGAGATAAGGATTGCTATCCCTGCTTTTTTTCACTTTAGCTGAAGCACAATATATTCTACTCCAGCCTTTTAGGTATACCTTGTGCATATCCCTTTGTTTCAAATGTGTTTCTTGTAGACAACATACTGTAAAATTGTGGGTTTTAATCCATTCTGCTATCTGCTTACATTTTATGGGAGAATTCTTCCCATTCACATTCACAATTATGATTGCTATCTGTGGCTTTCCCACTAATCTATTCCCTTTCCCCTTACTGCTATTTCTCTCCCTTCTAAATCCCCCCCCCCTTTTTATACCTCCTTACCCCTCCTACTTCCTATAAGGCACAATTGATTTTTATACTTATCAGAGTATGTTATTCCCTCTTTTACCCCAGACCAATGAGAGTAAATTTCATACACTGCTCCTCTCCCTCCCTCCTTTCCCACTATTATTATGAGTTTTTTTTTTGGTCAATCCCTGTTTGAACCAAAACCAATGAGAATAAAGTTCATATGATGTTCTTCTCCCTCCCTCCTTCCACTCTACCATAGTATATTTTTATGCCTCTTTGTGAGGCATAATTTATCTTTTTCAGCCTCATCCTTTCTCTTCCTCCCATTGCAGTACCTTTAAACCCCTTAATAAGGTTTTTTTTTTATCTTCAAATTAGTTTATTTATACCCACACCCTCTATGTATATTCTTTTTAAAGGTCATGATAATCATATAAATTTCAATATTGACAGCTATCAGCTTCTCATATAGGAATGTAAAGAGTTCACTCTTATTTAATCCCAATTTATGTGCATGTGTGAGAAAATGTGTGTGTGATTTCCTTGTTTACCTTTTTATGTCTTTCCTGAGACTTGTAATTGAAGATAAAATTTTCCATTGAATTCTAGCTTTTTCATCAGGAAAGTATGGAAGTTCTTTATTTCATTAAATGACCATCTCCTTGCCTGAAAGAATATGCTCAGTTTTGCCAAGTAGTTGATCCTTAGTTGCAGTCGTAGCTCTTTTGCCTTACAAAATATCAAATACCAATCCCTCCAATCTTTCAATGTAGAAGCTTCAAGGTCCAGTGTAATCCTGACTGTTGTTGCAGGATATTTGAATTGTTTCTTTTTGGCTGCTTGTAGTATTTTCTCCTTGATCTTGCAATTCTGGAATTTGGCTACTATATTTCTTGGAGTTTTCAATTTGGGATCTCTTTCAGGAGGAGTCTGGTGAATTATTTCAATAACTATTTTACCTTCTAATTCTAGGAGTTCAGGATTCTTTGAAAATCTCTTGGATTGGGGCAGCCAGGTAGCACAGCAAGTAAGAGCACTGGCTCCAGTGTTGAGAAGACCTGGAGATCGAATCCCGGGCTCAGACACTTAGCACCCACCCAGAAACACCTGGCTGTGTAACCTTGAGCAAGTTACTTAACCCCAATTGCTTAGGGGTGGCCAGGTGGCTCAGCGAGTAAGAGTACCGGCTCCAGTGTTGGGACGACCTGGAGATAGAATCCTGGGCTCAGACACTGAGCACCACATCCAGAAATAACTGGCCGTGTAACCTTGAGCAAGTTACTTAACCCCGATTGCTTGCATAAAAAAAAAAAAAAAAAAAGAAAGAAAAGAAAATCTCTTGGATGTTGTCCAGGCTGCTTTTTTCATCATGGCTTTCCAGGAGACAAATAATTCTAAGGTTATCTCTCCTGGATCTGTTCTCCAGGTCAGTTGTTTTTTCAGTGAGACATTTAACACTTTTTTCTAACTTTTCAATCTTCATGTTTTGCTTGACTGACTCTTGATGAATCATTGAATCCTTAGCTTCAATTTGAATTATTCTAATTTTGATGAATTATTTTCCTCAGTAATTTGTTTGGTACTGTTGTTGTTGTTTGGTTTTTTTCTTGTCTCTTTTTTATTTTTTTAATTTACATCATTCATTTCCACAAGATTTTGCATTACAAATTTTCTCCACATTTTTCTACTACCCATCACCCCAAAATAGGGATCCCATGGAATATACCCTCCCCCAATCTGCTCTCTCTCATATCTTCCCCCATCCACCCTCTGACTTTCCTGTAGGGCATGGTGGATCTCTATGCCCCAGTGCCTATATATCTTATTTCCCAGTTGCATGTAAAGTAATAGTAATAATAGTGTGTGTGTGTGTGTGTGTGTGTATGAACATTTGATTTTAAGACTTTGAATTCCAGATTCTTTCCCTTCCTTCCTTGTCAACCCACCCTTACTGGGAAGATAAGCAATTCAATATAGGTTGTACATGTGTATATAAGCAAAATATTTCGATAGTGGATATGTTGCGAAAGACTGACTATATTTCCCTCCATCCTATCCAACCCCCACATGTTCTATTCTCTTCTTTGATCCTGTCCCTTTTCAATAGTGGGTACTTCTACCTTCCCTCTCCCCCAGCCTGCCCTTGCTTCCATCATCTCCCCTCTCATCCCCTTCTCCCTGACTCTCCTGTAAGGTGAGATACCCCATTTAGTGTATATGTCATTCCCACCCGAAGCCAAATTCACTGACAATAAGGTTGACCCATTCCCTTTTTCCTTCCTGTTCTTCCCCTCCATTGTAACCATTTTCCCTTACCTCTTCTGTATGAGATAATTTACCCCATTTTGTCTCTCCCCATCTTCACTCATTATATTCCTCTCTCACCTTCTAAATTCACATTTTAAGTATCACCCTCCCTATTGAATTAGCCCTGTTCCCTCTATCTATTTATATTGTACACATATATACACACATTCACATGTGTATTCATACACCCATATGCCCTCATCCATATATATATATATATATGTATGTATGTATGTATGTATGTATTTCTATTCCTTTCAACTATTCTCATACTTACCAAAGTTTCATCAGTTACAATTATTGTTTTTCCATGTAGGAATGTTAATAGTTCAATTTTGATAAGTTTCTTATGATTTCTTTTCCCTGTTTACCTTCTCATGCTTCTCTTGCTTCTTGTATCTGAATGTCAAATTTTCTATTCAACTCTGGTTTTTTCATCAAGAATGCTTGAAAGTCCTCTATTCCACTCAATGACCATATTTTCCTGAAACATGATACTCAGTTTTGCTGGGTAGGAGATTCTTGCGTTTAATCCCAGCTCCTTTGCCCTCCAGAATATCATATTCCAAGCCCTTCGATCCCTCAGTGTAGAAGCTGCCAGATCCTGTGTTATCCTGATTGTGTTTCCACAATATTCAAATTGTTTCTTCCTCTCTCCTTGTGATATTGTCTCCTTGATCTGGGAACTCTGGGATATGGCTATAATATTCCGAGGAATTTTCTTTATGGAATCTTTTTCAGGAGGTGATTGGTGGATTCTTTCAACCTCTATTTTGCCCTCTAGTTCTAAAACATCAGGGCAATTTTCTTCAAGAATTTCTTGAAGGATGATTTCTAGGTTCTTTTTTCATCATGGCCTTCAGATAGTGCAATAAAGTTTTAAATTATCTCTCCTGGATCTATTTTCCAGGTCAATGGTTTTTTCCGATGAGATATTTCACCTTGCTTTGTATTTTTTTATTTGTTTGGATCTGTTTAATAATATCTTGATTTCTCATAAAGCCACTAGCTTCCATTTGCTCCAATCTAATTCTTTTTTTTTTTTAAGCAATCAGGGTTAAGTAACTTGCTCAAGGTTACACGGCCAGTTATTTCTGGGTGTGGTGCTGAGTGTCTGAGCCCGGGATTAGATCTCCAGGTCGTCCCAACACTGGAGCCAGTGCTCTTACTCGCTGAGCCACCTGGCCGCCCCTAAGCAATTGGGGTTAAGTAACTTGCTCAAGGTTACACGGCCAGGTGTTTCTGGGTGGGTGCTAAGTGTCTGAGCCCGGGATTCGATCTCCAGGTCGTTCTGACACTGGAGCCGGTGCTCTTACATGCTGTGCTACCTGGCCGCCCCTGCTCCAATCTAATTCTGAAGGAATGATTCTCTTCAGTGAGCTTTTGAAATTCTCTTTCCATCTGGCAAATTCAGGTTTTTAAGGCATTTTTCTCCTCATTGACTTTTTGAGCATCTTTTGCCATCTGAGTTAGTCTATTTTTAAGGTGTTATTTTCTTCAGTCAGATTATTGACTCTCATATCATAATTTTCTTGCATCATTCTCATTTCTCTTCCCAATTTTTCCTCCACTTCTCTTATTTGGTTTTCAAAATACTTTTTAAGCTCCACTATGGCATGCAAGTAGCTCATATTTTTCTTGGAAGCTTTTGATGTAGGAGCTCTGATTTCACTGTCTTCCTCCTGTTCCATGCTTTGATTCTTTTTGTTACCAAAATAGGAATCTATTGTTGGATTGTTCTGTTTGCTTTGCTTCCTTTGCTTGATCATGTTGCTACTCAATTACTTGACTTTTGAGCCTTTTGCTACAGTAGAACTCTGGTACCACAAAGGGGGGCTTTGTCTCAATCACTGGGGTTTTCACAGCTGCTGGAACTGTTTGTTGGCTGCCCTCTCTTAAGCCTCAATATGCCCTGGCTAACTGGTCAGAAGTCCTAGATCCTCCACCCTAGACAGCAATCCAGACCCAAAAATGTTAGAGCAAGAGCAATTACCCCTCAGACTGGTCGTTTGGTCCCTCTACAACCTGCAGGCCAGCAGCTCTCAAGAAGCATGGCTTTAGAGTCTCAGCTGCTTTCTGCCCCAGGGCAAAGGCTGGATTGAACTCCTGAACTCCCTGTTCCCTCACAGTCTACAATGACCTCTCATTTTGTCTTTGGCATCTATGGGTTGACAATTCTGGAAACCACCACAGCTGCTGGTGATTTGAAGTCTCTCCAGCTGGCAGCTACTCAGGGTGCCATGAAGCTAAAACCTCCGGCTTATGTGGGGCTGGGCTCAGCTCCCAGAGAGCAGTGCTGGCCCCTTCCTGCCAGCCTTCTGGGCTATCTTCAGCTGTAGGTTATCTTCTCTCTGTCATTTTGTGGGTCTGTAATTCCAATGTTTGTCTAGAGTCATTTTTACATGAATTAGAGGAGGTGGAAGCCAGAGCCACAGAAGTCCTCTTTCTACTCCACCATCTTGACTCTGCCCCTGGGTTAATTTTTGAAGCTCCTTTTTAGGGAGGTATTTTCTCCTGTTAGATTTAGAACCTCCTGTACCAATTCACAAATTTTGCTTTTTAAGGATTTGTTTTCTTCAGTGAGATTTCTTTTTTTTTCTTCCAATTTGGTCACTGTTGATTCAAATTTATCTTCTACCTCTCTCATTTGGCTTTTAAAATCTTTCTTGAGCTCCTCCAAGAAAGCTTTTTGGGCTTGCGATCATTTTACATTTCCTTCTGCAGTCTCAGGTTTGAGCACAGAGTCCAAGGTGTCCTCTGTATTTGGTTGTTCTTGCTTGCTTAAATAAGCTTGGATACATTGTCTTGCTTTTCCCTTCTCAACTTCCTTCTTTCCCATTGTGATTTCCTATTTACTGATTTCTCAGGCTGGGAGCTAAGGGCCTGGCTGTTGACTTGGTGTGCTGTAGCCTCTGGATGTCTGGACTGAGGTCAAGTGCAGGATTCTCAGTGTTTCCCCTGAGTTACCCTAAGGCTCACAGTGAAATTTTTGGGAGAAGCAGTGGTCTGACTGCTTCAGATTTCCACCTCTATGACCCTGTGCTACAGCTCAGGCAGGCTCAGCAGCTGGCACCATTGGTGTCTCAAGATTTTCCTGGTGATGCTAAGGCATTTTTTTTAACCTGGGTATGTGTTGTTATCACTTGCTGGCTTCACTACCCTGGGCTTTGGGAACTCCTGCTGGTCAGATGAGGTGCAGCTTGTTGGGTCACCTCCCACACATTACTTCAGACTCTGCACTTCCTCATTACACCCTTCCTTAGTGATTCCTAATGCTATTTCTTCTATTTCAGGATTGTACTCTGGGTGGAACATTTATCTATGGATTTTCTGGGTCAGGGAGGGGGAATCAGAGCAGCTAGGGTTTACTTTGCCATCTTGACTTCTGGAAATTCAGGTGGGTGATTCTTAAACTTCCTGGCTGTAGGCTTATAGCTGCAGGAGGAGCTGCAGTCACTGCTGTGGGCCTTGCACTTTCTCTTAACCAGCTCCAACTGATCCTCTGTCCTGTGGTGAGAGGACAGCAAATTGCCTTTGGGGTGCGTGACTCTGCTGGTTGGTGCTCCTTCTTACTCTGATATAGTCTGCTCTCTGGTCTGCAATGGTGCAGCCCCATGTGCTCTGCAGTCCCCCTGCCCAGATCTAAGTGGGCACTTTGTTGGGCTGGGAGTCTGCTGAGCTCAGTCTCCCAATGGATTCCGTTAGTCTAAAATTAATGCAGATTCACTGTTTAAAATTTAGTGACAGGATTCATGGAGGAGTTTTGAAAAGTTACTGCTTCCATTCTGCCATCTTGGCTCCACCTGCACTTCTCTTGAGTCTTGTATTTGAAATTCAAATTTCCTATTTACCTCTTGTCTTTGCTGTAAGAATGCTTGAAAGTTATCTATTTCTTTGAATGTCCATCTTTACCACGAAGTATTATCGTCAATTTTGCTGGGTAGGTAATTTTTGATTTTCATCCTAGGTCCTCTGACCTCCAGAAAATCATATTCACAGCCCCTCGACCCCTTAATGTAGAAGCTGCTAAGTCTTGTGTTACCCTAATTTTATTTCCACATAGTCTAATTGTTTCTTTTTGGCTTCTTGCAATATTTTTTCCTTGACCTCTGGAATTTGGCTAAAATATTCCTAGGTGTTTTCCTTTTAAGAACACTTTCAAGAGGAAATTGATGGATTCTTACAATTTCTATTTTACCTTCTGGTTTTAGAATATCAGTGCAGTTTTCCTTGATAATTTCTTGAAAGATGGTGTGTAAGTACTTTTTTTATCATGGCTTTCTGGTAGACCAATAATTTTTAAATTATGTCTCCTGAATCTATTTTCTAGGTCAGTGATTTTTCCAATCAGATATTTCACATTGTCTTCTATGTTTTCATTCTTTTGGTTCTGTTTGGTTTCTGGATTTTTCATAAAGTCGTCAGTTTCCATTTGCTCCATTCTAATTTTGAAGAAATTCTTTTCTTCAGTGAGCTTTTGGACCTCATTTTCAGTATTGTGGGGGTCTCCTTTAGCAAATTGTTGACTCTTCTCTAGTGATTTCTTCCATTCTCATTTCTCTTCTTCCCTTCTCATTCACTCTTATTTCTCTTCCCAATTTAGAGTTCTGCAACTCTAAAATTTGTTTAGAGTTATTTTTACATGTATTTTGAGGGATTTGAGGGCAAATTCAAGCAAGTATCTAATTTTACTCTGCCATCTTGGCTCCACCTCCTAAACAAAGTATCTTAAAATTGCATATGAGTTGTTGAAAAGAATACATACATTCCTTGTTTCTTTATAAGGCTTTCATAGGACTATGGGTTTTCATATGAATTAGATTTTTGATGTAGATTAGGAATACTCTCAAACACCTCATTTCTCAGAAATGAAGAAAGTAAAAACCTGAACAATGAATAGGAACAGGAGCCTAGGTCCACTTACACTGACTCTACTGTTTTTCCTGCTTCTCATATATTCTCCTTTGTGAAATTATTTATAAACTTAGTCAAAAGGTATCTTAAAGCTATGTAAAAATGTAAAATAAGTTAATTCTTACATAGAGAAAAATAAAGTTCTACACAAATTCTAATAATTACCCTCAATTCCATTGATTGAACAGAAGATAAAACTTATAGAAAATAGCTGTAATAAAAAACAATGTTATGTACAGTGAAAAAGTTAAAGACATCATACAACAAGAGTGAACAGGATCTTAGAAATCATTTAGCTTGACTCCTAATTTTATAATTGATGAAACTGGAGCCCAGAATAGTAAAATGCACTAGATCACATAAAAAAAATTCATGATGCTGTGATCTAAATTCAAGTTCTGTGACTAAATTAAACTCTTTTTTCACTACATCATGATTTTTTAAAAGAGTAAAATGAGGAATTAGAGAGGGAAAACCTGGCTTATAGTTAGAAATTTTAGAAATTAGATATTTCATTTATTACAAAAGACATTTAAGAAAAGAAGGGTACTGATAGGCAAGGATAAAAGGAAGGTGAAGTGATGCTCCCTATTGCTTATGAGGACTTCATAAGAAGACACAGAAGAAGGCAAATGGAGATCTTTAAATAACATGAAATCTTGCCATGCCATGATTATTGGAAAGGCAGCTAGCTTCCACAGTGGATAGAGTACTAGGCCTGAAGTTAGAAAGACTCATATTCCTGAATTCAAATCTGGCCTCAGACATTTGTTAACCATATGACCCTGGGCAAGTCACTTAACCCTGTTTGCCTCAGTTTCCTCATCTTTACAATGAGCTGGACTATCTGTACCAGATCTTATATTGTATTATAAAGCAGCAATCATCAAAACTACTTGTTACAAGCTAAAATAGAGTAGTAGGTCAATAGAATTTGTTAGGTACACAAGACAAAGTAGTCAATGACCATTGTAATCCACTATTTGAGAAACCCAGACTCAAGTTTCTCGGATGAAAACTCACTATTTAATCAAAACTGCAGGGAACTCTGAAGATTAAATATAAGTTGTCAAAAGAATGGTTAAGTTATGTGTAGAGGATGTAAGCTGGTTGAAGAACATCATCAATCATTAACTGTAGACAAGAAACCACGTAAAAGGTATCATTAAAGAAATCTTTGGAAAAGAACATAGGTCAGTTATGGGAAGTGTTGAAAATGAATGATCTCAGGTGAGAAACGTGTGGGCTACACTGGCACTCATGTAAGGCTAAGAGATTGAAAATAAGGCCTTACAGTGAATCTCAGCAGATGATATGAGGAGAAATTAGGGCAGAGTATAGAGGATGATTCAGGATGTTTGCCATGGTATATATGGGTGGTCGGGAGCAATCTAATGACTCTAAGTGCTTGGATAGTGCTTGAGGTTTGAATAGTCCTTTACTTATATAGCCTCATGTAAGCATAACAACAATCCTGCTACAGTCATTAGTATCTCAATTTTGCAATTGATAAAACTGAAACATTAAAGAGAATAAATGACTTTCCCATGATAGCACACATAATTTATACCATAAGCAGGATTTGAATACAGCTGTTCTTTCAAAATCTGAAACTCTATGTAGTGGAGGACACTGCCTCCTTATGGAATTACTATTAAAAGGAATACCAACAGTTACTGAGATCTCAGAAGCATCGAATTTGTTAACCCAAAGAAGTCATCATGTTTTTATGACTTAGGTCCCCCTCCCCCCCAGGAAAACTAGAAAATAGTTTGACAGAAACTAGGCATGTCTTACACAGTATAGCAAGATAAAGTCAAAATAAGTACATGATTTAAATATAAATAGTGATACCATAAGCAAGCTAGGAAATAAAGGAATCATTTACCTGAAAGAATTATGGCAAACAGAAGAATTTTATGACAAAATAAGAGAAAGAAAAACATTAAATTCATAATGGATAATTTTGATTATATTAAATTGAAAAGTATTACTACAAATGAAGCCAATGCCACCAACATTAGAAGGGAAGCAGAAAGCTGGAAAACATTTTTTTACAGCTAGTTTCTCTGATAAACACCTTATTTCTAAAATATATAGAGAACTGAGTCAAATTTACAAGAATGCAAGTCATTCCTCAATTAATCAATGGTCAAAGTATAGGAACAGACAGTTCTCAGATGAAGTAATAAAATCTATCAAAGACAAGTAAAAATGCTCTAAATCACTATTGAATAGAGAAATGTAAATAAAAGACAACTCTGATGCACCACATCACATCAATTAGATTGACTTACATCATAAAACAGGAAAATTATAAATGTTGGAGGAGATGTGGAAAAATTGGAACACTAATGCATTATTGGTGGAAACGTGAACTTGAACCAACCATTTGGAACTGTGCCCAAAAGACTATAAAAATGTGTGTACCTTTTGACCCAGCAATACCCCTCTATGTCTGTATACCATAGAGAACATAAAAGTGGGAAAATGACCCATATGTAGAAGAATATTTATAGCAACTATTCTTGTGGTGGCCAAGAATTAGAACTGATGATGAGTAAGAAGAATAGAACCAGGAGAAATTTGTACACAATTACAGAGACAACGTATGTGTGATGACCAACTTTAATAAATTGGACTCTTCTCAACAATGCAGGGTTATAAGTCAACCCCAAAAGACTCATGATGGAGAGAGATGTCTACATCCAGAGAAAGAGCTGAGTTTGGATCTAGATTGAAGCAAACTATCTGCTCTTTTTCTTGTTTGGTTTTATTGCCTCTTTCCCATTGTTCATTCCATCTGATACAGTCCTTCTTTATACACTGACTAATGTCTAATGTGAAAGTATTTGCAGATTCTATACTTGATTGTATGCAGCCATGGCGTGGGCAGGGGAGGAAGGAGGGAGAGAAAATTTGAAACTCAAGGAATTGTGGAATTGAATCTTGTAAACTAAAAGTAAACAAATAAATTAATAAAATACAAAAATTAGGAAAAAATAGAGATTTTAAAGAACACATGAAATATTAATAAAATATATGTCACAGGCATGCTGTGGAGGGTTGTGATTGCCAAGATCAATAGTCAAAGGGAGGTCAATTGAGGTTTTTCTCAGGTGAGAAATGAATTAAGAGAATTGGGCAGTATTTGGGGCCGTGTTATAATGGGTAAATTGAGCAAGGAGGAGTTGAAGTTAAGAATTCTGTTTTATAAACTTGATATACTATGTAATATGATGAAAACCTTAAATGCATATAAAGATGGAAGGAACTATAGAAGCCAGTGAATCTAATTGTGTTATTTTACAAATTAACAAAAAACCATAAGGCACAGAGAGGTTAATTGATTTTTCCATGGCCATGTAGCTAATATCTAAGGTAAGATTTTAAAAGAACTCTCCCTGATTATATGTGCCCTATATGCCATGCTCTTTCACCTTTCAATGTAATAGTAGTTGGAGGAAAAATAAGATGAATCCAACAAATATTTCAGAGTTGAAAGGCATGAGACTTAAGAATTAACCTCATGGTAGAAGCAGGAAAACTCCCTGAGCTCCCCCCATAACGAACTCAAATACTTATAAAAATGGCTCTAAACAAACTTTAGGGCTACAAAACATACAAAGTGACAGAGAGAAACAAAGCTCTCACTGAAGACAGCCCAGCAGGTGAATAGGAAGGGTTCATCACAGCCTGCTGGGAGCAGAGCCCAAGGTTTTAGCCTCAGGGAGCCCCACCATCCCTGGCTAGAGAGATGTTGGGAGAGTAGATCACCAGCAGCTATGGCAGTTTCCAGAATTATAAATTCACAAATGCCAAAGAAAAAGTGAGAAGTCAGTGAAGACTTTGGGAACAGGGAGTCCAGGAGTATAGTCCAGCCTCTGCCCCTGGAGGAAGAAGTGACTCATGGCTGCTTCAGAGCTGCTGGCCTGCAGATTGTAGGGGGTCTAAGCAACCATTCTGAGGGTTAATCACTTGTGCTTTAACCTGCTTGAATATGGATTGCTGCATAGGGTGGAGGTCCTGAGGTGTGTGATCAGTGAGGCAGAGCATGTCGAGGCTTCAGAGAGAGCAGCCAACTAATTGCTCCAGGAGCTGAGAAAATCCCAGCGATATATGTATATTGATACAAGGTCTCAGATTTCTGAAATATATTTTAAAGTTGTTTTTCATCCTTCATTTTTAAAGGGACTAATGACATCATGATGTTGGTCTCAGGGTATGTTGTATATAGGTGATGTCTTGACTTGCATGTGAATTGGATTTAAGTGAGGCACAATCATGGAACAAAAGTCGCAACAAAGGTAAATGGCCCCAGATGGAGTGGATTACCCTGGCATCTTTGATGTTTGACCAAGTTCTAAGTGCCTGGTTCAGCTGCCTTCATGGTCATTGGAACATTTTTTTCTCTCATTTCTCCATTCTTCAAGGGAAAGTTTTCATATGCTTGGGTTTAGACATCACTTAACCCACAGACAGATTTTAGGCCTGTCAGTTATCCTCAAACTGGTTTAGTCCACCTGCTAAAATGGCTTAACTGTGATATGGCTACTGCATGTGCTACACCTTCTTGAAGCAACATAGAGCTGGGGGAAAGATGGATACCCAAGGTGGATGGGAAATCTTGAAAGGGATACACAAGCCCTCATATCAGAGGTATTATTCCATCCCAAACATCCCATAAACTTTGAAATAAAATCTAGTTATGTCAATACCTACATAGATATCAGTATCTATCTTTAATTATATCTATGAGGCAAATTGAGATCACATTCTAGAATCATTTAATTAAAATTATAGAGATTATCTTATTTCCCAACACACTAAAAAGAACAGTGCATTTTAAGAATTCTTTCTAAATGAAAGAAATTGTATTCTATGCAGACAAAAATGACATATGAATCTTCAGTCCTATGAAGGAATATTTCATATAATTGAATAAGGAAAGTTTTGAGAAATTCCCATTGGAAATATATGATATTAGTTCAAATGATTTATGGTCTATAAAACTCAATCATGATTACTAACTGTATGTACAAATTTCATGATAAAATTTAGTTTTAGTGTTACACCTGCCTATCACCCAGCACACTTCTGGTGATCATCCCCATTGGCATGATTATTATTCACAATATTATTCACATTAATTTTAATATTAAGATAATCAAAGCATGATTCATGAGGTACAGCTACTATAGTACACATATATATATACATACATATATATATATATATTTGTGTCAATATATGTGCAGACATCTGCATATGTGTGTATACACATATGTATATAAAACACTCAAAAGTCAAGTAGAAATCTTTATTTTTCTTGAGTTATTTGCTATTTTGAATTATCTTCATTGCTGCTTCTCTCTGATAATGGATAATTGAGAATTGATTAAATAAATTTGCCAATTTTTAGCAAATAAAATTGACTAAACCTGATAGTTTAGTAATGAATATTAAAATTGAAAATGCATTCACATTTGTAACCTCCTGGTGACTTGGTGCTGGACAAAGTGGAGAAGTTTTGGAGACAGTGTATGTGTCTTTGATTCTTGATTCTGCCTATTACTACCTAGGTGATCATAGCAAATGCCTGAGTACTTGGGCTAAAGTTTCCTCATCCATAAAATGAGAGCATTTGGATAAATGCCTTCTAAATTCCCTCCAAATAACACTATATGATCTTATGAATTCTTTGAAACATTGCAGAGGATTGCCATAAAAATTACTTCCTAAAATCAATTCTATTTCGACTATTCAAGGTTGCCTTTTTCAACTTTGTCAGCATGAACAAATCAAAGTTATATTTCCATAAAAGTCACAAAACTTATCTTGCATATTATAATGAAATTATACAATAGGAAGTGTGATGGATTATCAGAATGATAATTACCAGGCCTTTCAATAAAAGTTCAGAAGTTTATATTTTTGTTTTAAAATGTTAATTTCCATGCAGTTGATATAAGTATTTATGTTTTCTTCTTTTAAAATATATTGACATATTAAAGTAAAGAAAGACATTGTAACTGATTTCATAAAAATATATTCTCAGAATAAGGAAGACCTGGCTTATAATCCTATCTCTTACTTATTTCTACAATTTGATTCTATGCAAGTCCTATAACTTCTCAGAGTGCCCAAGGCAATTCTCTGAAAACATAAGTTGTAAAATAGTAACTTATTTTCTTTGATAGTAGAGGTTAATTAAATCAAAGTATTATGTCAAAAACAACAAAAATCAAAAGGAAGAAAGATTTAAGGAATCATTTTTCATTTTGTTGCCTGATGTTTTATGGATATATAGTTTTGCAGCAAAAAGTATTAATATCATGATTTGCACAGTTTATGATCATTAAAGTAGATCTTGAATTTCAATATGAGTTTTAGGAAGTACATTTCTACATGTAATAAATAAATACTATGAAAGTTTTCAGTGACTATATTTTTAGGGGAAAAGAAAACAAAAAATAACTTGAGATAATGTAGATAAAGATATAATTCAGTTGTAAGCAAGAAGTCTTAGTTCTGCCAAAATAGAAGAAATGTGGTGCAGAAAGCTTTCAAAATTTGGAGTATGGGTTCATCCATGTCAGACAAAACACTGAAACAATTTCTATATAAAATATAATTTTGTCAACCATTTTATATATTCACCAAAACCTTGGGAACATTGAATAGTCATAGACATATTTTGATGGCTCTATTACCTCAATGGTGCAGATGACAATTTATCCATACCTGCTCATGCTATGAGATATTGATCTTCATAATTCCATAAATTGTTAAAAAAAGAATTAATCTAAAGTGACACAAACATTTCTCTAGGCCTTTTATTTACAAAAAAAGAAAGAAATCACACATCTGAGATATATAAAAGAATCATGTTCTACTCATCTCTTTCAGTATTGGACTTGACATCAAAAGAAACATAGCTTTGATTCAGTTTTTAATCACATCAGCTACGTATCTATGGCCAAGTCACTTAATCTCTTTGATCTTCATATTCCTCATCTGTAGAATAAGGATAATACATGTTGTGTCTATCATATAGGGTAGTGTGAAGATCAAATGAGATGTGGCATGTAAGGTACTTTGAGAAATTTCTTGTTATTGTTCAATTGTGTCCAACTCTTCATGACCCCATGGATCATTCTGTCCACGAAGTTTTCTTGGAAAAGATAGGGTAGTGGTTTGCACTTTCTTCTTCAGTAGATTAAGGTAAATAGATGTTAAGCCACCTGTTCAATGTCACACAGCTATTAAGTGTCTAAGGCTAGATTTGAACTTAAATCTTGCTGATGCCAGACCCAGCATTCTTTCCACTATGTAATCTAGCTATCCCAAAGAAATCCATAGCACCGTATAAATATCCAATATTACTCTTATTTAATTCATTTCATTTTTTGATAGAATTCAGATTTAAATCATCCTGGGACAAGTCACTTCCCAGCAATTGTCCTACATTTAAGGTGCTATATACTATTGCATAGATGAACTAAATAGATGTCCTCTGAAGTTGAATTAAAATGTTAAGATTTAAGCTCATCTTTTTAAAGCTGATCTTCTATATGCTCATTGAAAACATCCTCATTCCTCCTCTAATTTCAATGAAAACAGTGGGGATGCTATTCAACTCCTTTTCCCCTGTGATTTTGACTCTTTCTGCTAGATATCTATGTATTGAATTTTTTTTTCACTTTTGTACCTTAGAAAATATAATGATATCTATTAAAGTTTATTGGTTTATTATTGTTAATTCATTTTGACTGATGATTCCAACTGATTTTGAAAACTTCAAAAGCTTGTCTATTGCCTTCACGTATTTTCATTAGGGATAGTTTTTACAAATTCAAAGAACATTATTATGAAAATATAATGGAGATGGAAAATGAGGAATATGAGATAGAAGTTTCTGATGTATCCATCACTTAAATTTTTTGGAATAATATTAGTGTAATAAGCATTTACAACTATTCTGAAATTTCCACCAGTTACTACATTAAAAGTCGAGGTAATAAGAGACCTAAACAACCAACTATTCACTAATGTACTTACATACCAGGCAGAAACCATAAATCAAATGCAAAGTTTTTAATTAAAGTATAAAAGCAAATAAATGTCAGAGAAAGCCCAAGCAATGTAACCACTCTTAACTCCATATACAAAAGGAGATCTTTACACACACCCCCAAAAAACTAGATGACCATTTGTAATAAATTTAATAAACATTTATAAAGTACATACTATGTATGTGATGTGTAGTTTGTTCTTATTCTGATGCCATATAGATTAGATTTTTAAGATCCTTTCCAGTTATGAGATTCTATGATTCTATGTGATACTGAGTACAATCTTTTTTTCTGCTTTTATTTTGAATTTAAATAAAGCAACATTTTCATAATATAGTACAATAGGTGGGTAAGATTACACATGAAACTACAACCCTATTATATACAATATGCTATTCCCTTTAAATATATAATAAAGCTTTCATGTAACTATTTTTCCTTTTTTTCTCCCCCCCCAAGAAGGCTACCATTAGACACAAATATATATATATATAAGCAAATTTGTGTGTATGTATATGTATATATAGACATATGTGTGTGCATATGTAAATCTATTCTATGCCTCTATTTATATGTTGTTTCTTTGGATAAACATAAAATCTCCTTCCAAGGCCCTTTGTAGTTAATTTCTGTTTTTACAATAGTTAAAATTACTTTGTCACTCAACGTTGTTCTTAAACAAGATTGTTTTACTGCATGCAACATTTGCTTATTCTGCTCATTTGACTCTGTTATTTCGTGCAAATCTATAGACTTAGAAAATTGGTACACTAATTTACTGTTGGTTGAACTGTGAACTAGTGCAACAATTTGGAAGCACAATATGGATTTATGCCCAAAGAGTTATTAAAGTGCCTATACACTTTAACCTAGGAATACTTCTTTCTATTATATTTATTTCCCAAAATGATTAGGGTAAAAGGAAAAGAACCCATATGTTCTAAAAATATTTATAGCATCTCTGTGGTGGCAAAGAAAGGAAAGTTATGCGGGTGCCTATAAATTGGGAAATGGATCAACAAGTATATGATTTTGATGGGACAGAACTATGCTATAAGAAAGGATGAGCTCCATGATTTGAGTACAATCTTCCATAGACTCGTGTATTTTGGGGGAAGGTTTACTAGCACACAAATCACTAGAAAACTCACAATATGAGACAGGAAGAAAATGAGGTTTCAATGATACCTGCTTGTATCCCAGTTGGAAGACATCTCTTATCTAAGTTCTCATGGCTCCATCTCCCAGTAGGTGACAGTGCTTCGACTCTTAATGGTTCTGCTTCCCACAGCTGTCTGGCATATTACAGTGACTACTATACTTCCACTCCTTCTGCCCTGTGTTCATTTCTGTCAATGCATAGGAGCTAAGGGTTCTGCTGTTACGCTGATTATACTCCTCTCTACAGCTGCTCTCTGCTAAAACTCCTGTTACTTTACATCTATATAGCTATTACCACCAACAGATCTGCTGGTACTCCCTTTAGCTTCCAGATCCTGGAATTCTGTTTTACCCTTATAATTTTTTAGTATAAGACTACACAAGCAAATAAAATTCAAGGAGGGTTAAGACATTTAGGTTGTTAGTTTCAAAACCCCACCAGACTGGCATAAATAACTCATTAAGAAACTAAAAGATTTGCAATTCTAACATTCTCCAAGAATTCAAATCAAATCAACAGACATTTATTAACCATCTAATTTGCCAGATACTGTGTTAAGGGAATAGAAATAATAAAATGGAGAGATAAGAAATAAGAAAAGGAGAATCCCTGACCTCAATCTAATTTGGGAAGACAACACACAAAAGGAAGCTGAAATGGAGACCACCAAGGGATAACCAGTTCAGGATCATGATGTTCTATGAAGTGGAAATCAAGCAGAGTTGCTACTGGGAAATGGAGAGTTACTGCAATGTTATGAGCCCTCTTAAAAGCAAGGCTTTGGGAGGAGTTTATTGTTCTACCTCCAAACCCTCCAATCAGAAGAGAGATGGAGTTGAGAAAGTGGAGAAAGTTGTTGTGTATCAAAAACTAAGTCATTCTTTACAGTGGAGAGATTTCAGGTGATCATTAAGCAGGAATAGCTATGCTGTTCACTGTAGTAGAAACCAAGCGGGACCACGGATTAAAAATGGAGGTTTATTAAGCCTAGCTAAATTAGGGCTACTGAATTGAATGCAGTTTTTCACTACCTCAGTGTACATGGTCACCAATTCCAGCTGAAACTTTTCTGAGTCTGAGGATAAATTAATAGGATGATATTAGATTGTCAGCTCTCAAATCAAGTTTTCAGCAAACTAGTAATTATAATCTTATTTTTTATCATTTTGCTTATAAAGTTTTAAAATTTCTCTGCTGAAAATTTGTGAATGAATTATAATATAAACTTGCTGTGGTCTTTTACTACTGTGTGTTTCCAATGCAAAGAAATCAAGCATTTCATAATTGAAGAGATTTCTGGAAACTATTAGCCTCCTCATTGTGGGAACTATTTGAATTGGTTAAATTTCTCTTTAAAATATCTGCTTTTATCCATTTCCGATTTTTCAGAGTAAACAGCCTTTTTCAATCTGTCCGGTTGGAGGCATTGCAATGGTACACACTACTTTAATGGTACATCATTTCTGTCACTTCCAATTTGACGTTAATCTTTATTTTTAAAGAATCTGTTAACTTTGAAACTAAGCTGTATCTGTTAATCTATAATCATTTTTGCCCAAAAGTTACAAAAGTGTTCATATCCTATTAATGACATCATGTGTTCAAAGGATACATTTTCAACTTTGGGGTAGAAGCTGATTACAAATTAATGGATACAAAGAGATCATATTAAGAAAAAAAACACCCACCCAAAATTATTTATAGCAAAGAACTGGAAACAACAGGGTGTCTATCTATTGAGTAATGGCTAAACAAAATATGCTATATGGATGTAAATAGATATTATTGCAAAACAAAAACAATTACATGAGGTTGTTTCAGAGAAACTTGGAAAACATGAGCTGATGAAGAGTGAAAAATTATACATAAGAATTGTAAAGAAAAACAATTTAGAAAGACTTGAGTTCTCTGATGAATATGATGATAAATCACAATTACAGATGAATGAAGATGAATTATAGTACTTCCCTCCTAACCAAGACACAAGATGCAGAATGAGACATATATTTAATGACAAAAATTGCATAATTCTTTCCTTACCTTTCCTGCAATCCTTAGACAAAGTGAGTTTGAATTTTGCAGTGGATATTTGTTATATTTTTGAAACATTTGAATTTTGTAAACATATGTTACTGTGTCAAACATTTTCCCAGCTAAATTGTTTGTTTTATGGTCTTTAACTCTTATTGCTTTTTCTCATAAATGTTTTAAAGATCCCATAAGCAGTATCTCAAGAGTGAAATAACAAAGGCAAAACCATAACTAATGCTCTAGTGATCTTCCAAATGGTACAAAATGACTGAAAAAATAGAGTAGCTATTTTGAATTATAGATATTAAATTTAATTTGTGTCAAGGCATACTCTAATCCTTCTTTCTTTTAAATAAATTTTTATCATCTTCCATTTTCTTAGATCATGCTTACGCCTCCTTCTCCCAGAAAAAAAAAACAACCCATATAGCAATATTTCTAAAATCTACAACTGATACACTCTTTGTAAAAAATATGAAAACATGTGCAAGATGTAACATCTGTGGACCTTCCACCTCCATGAAGGTCTAGGATTAGATGTGTCCTCTCATATGCCTTCATTTGAGTCCTGCTTGATCTTTATAATTTTGTTATATTCATTTCTGACTTGTCTGTGTATGTGTGCGTGGAGTTTTTCTTTACCTTTACATTGTTCTAAGCCACCTTTCTTTGTTGTTGTTGTTGTTGAGTAGTTTATGTTTATGTTTTTTTCAATTATTTCATTTTATTTATTTATTTATTTATAGTTTGAGTTAAAAATTTTTTCTCCCCATCTTTCCCCTACCCCCACCCCAAAATAGTAAGCCTACTGAACACCCTTTCCCCCTATCTTCTCTCTCTTATATCCCCACCCATCATCTCCCTAACTTTCTAGTAGGGCAAGATGGATTTCTATACCTCAGTCCCTGTATATCTTATTTCCCAATTGCATGTAAAAAAATTTTTTTTTAACATTTGTTTTTAAAACTTTGAATTCCATATTTTCCCCCTTTTTCCTTACTCACCCATCCCCACTGGTAAGATAATCAATTTGTTATAGGTTGTATATGAGTACTTACGCAAATCATTTCTATATTAGTCATATTGTAAAATACTAACTATATTTTCCCTCAATCCTATCCTAACCCCCACTTATTCTATTTTCTCCTTTGACCCTATTCCTTTTCAAAAATGTTTTCTTCTAACTACTCTCTCCCCCAATCTGCCTTTTCTTCTATCATCCACCCTCTTATCCCCTACCTCCACTATTTTCCAGTAGGGTAAGATACTCAATTGAGTGTGTATGTTATTCCCTCCTTAAGCAAATTCAATGAGAGTAAGGTTGTCCCATTCCCTTTCACCTTCCTGCTCTTCCCCTCCATTGTGACAGTTTTCTTTTGCCTCCTTTATATGAGATAATTTACCAAAAAATATCTCCCCCTTTCTTCTTCTCCCAATAAGTTCCTCTCTCACCACTAAATTTTATTTTTTATATATCATCCCTTCATACTCATATATATATATATATATACACACATATATGTATGTATAAATATACATATTTATACATACATATTCCCTTCAACTATCCTCATACTGAGAAAAGTCTTATGAGTTAAAATTATCATTTTTTCCATTTAGGAATGCAAATAGCTCAAATTTATTAAGTTCCTAATAATTTCTTTTTCCTGTTTACCTTCTCAAGCTATTCTTGCATCTTATATTTGAAAGTGAAACTTTCCGTTCAGCTCTGCTTTTTTTTTTTTATCAAGAATGCTTGAAAATCCTCTATTTCATTGAATGAGCATTATTTCCCCTGTAGCATTATGCTCAGTTTTGCTGGGTAGGTGATTCTTGGTTTTAGTCCTAGCTCCTTTGACCTCTGGAAAATCATATTCCAAGCCCTTCAATCCCTTAATGTATAAGCTGCTAGGTCTTGTGTTATCCTGATTGTGTTTCCACAATATTCAAATTGTTTCTTCCTGGCTACTTGCAGTATTTTATCCTTTACCTGTGAACTCTGGGAATTGTCTATAACATTCCTAGGAGTTTTCTTTGGGGGATCTTTTTCAAGAGGTGACTGGTGAATTCTTTCAATTTCTATTTTGCCCTCTGGTTCTTGAATATCAGGGCAATTTTGCTTGAAAAATTCTTGAAAGATGTTGTCTAGGCTCTTTTTTTTGTCATGGCTTTCAGGTAGTTCAATAGTTTTTAAATTATCTCTCCTGTATCTATTTTCCAGGTCCATGGTTTTTCCAATGAGATATTTTACATTGCCTTCTCTTTTTTCATTTCTTTGGATCTGTTTTACAGTGTCTTGATTTCTCATAAAGTCATTAGCTTCCAATTGCTCCAATCTAATTTTGAAGGAGTTATTCTCTTCAGTGACTTTTGGAATTCCTTTTCCCCCTGGCAAATTTGGCTTTTTAAGGCATTCTCCTTATCGTCCCTTTTGGGCCTGTTTTGCCATTTGAGTTAACTTATTTTTTAAGTTGCTATTTTCTTCAGTGGATTTTTGGGTCTCTTTTAGCAAGCTGTTGATTTCCTTTTCATGATTTTCTTGCATCATTCTCATTTCTCTTCCCAATTTTTCTTCTTCTGTTACTTCATTTTCAAAATCCTTCTTGAGCTCCTCCATTGTGTATAACCAATTCATATTTTTCTCGGAGGCTTTTGATGCAGGAGTTCTGACTTTGATGCCTTCCTCCCACTCTATACCTTGATCCTTTGTTTCTCCAAAAAAGAATTTTATGGTCTCTTTATGCTTCTTCTGCTTGCTCATATTGTAAGCCAATTACTTGACTTTTGAGCTCTTTGCCATAATAGAATTTTGCTTCCAGAATAGAGAGATCATTGTGCCAAATTGCTGGATTTTTCGCAGTTGCCAGAGCTATTAGGAGGGCTCCCTCTCTACAGCTCCCACAAGTTCTGGCTCACTGACCACACACCCCAGGACCACCACCCAAGATTGCAATCCAGATCGAAGCAGGTTAAATCAAGAGCAATTACCCTCTCTTATGAGGTCACTTGATCCCTCTACATATGCAGGCCAGGAGCTCCTGAAGCTGCATGGCCACACCAAGACAGCTGCATAACCATTGACCCTCCACTGCTTCTCACCCCAGAGAACTGGACCATGCTCTTCCTTTTCCGCCTGTTCCAACAGAGTTCCACACTGACCTTTTAGTCTGCTCTGGTCATTTTTTTTACATGAATTGGAAGTGATTGGAGTGGGAGCTCATGCCAAGTCTATACCTCTACTCCACCACCTTGACTCCTCCCCCAACCTAGTCCACCTTTCTTTGAATTTTTCTCAAAGCTATAAACATTTAGGGATTTTTAATAATAACTTAAAATCATAGATATATCAGAGAAGGTAAAATTAAACCATTTAATTGAATTATTTCAATTCAATATGATTTTTGATAAATGCCTAAATTTAGAATACAAAATATTCTGAAAATATTTTGAAAATAATTTGAAAATAAAATTTATTAGTTGAAAGAAAATAAGATTTAAAATATGTATTAAGTACAACAAAATCTCTTATTTATAATACTTTTAAATTTTCAATTCATTTTCTATAATAATAACAACCTTGTGGTGAAGGTAATATTGTTTAATTTCTCATCTTACAGATGATGAAATGGAGGTGTCAAGAGATTAAATATAACTTACCCAAAGTTATATAACAGGTTTCAGAGTTGACTTAAGACCTGTTTTCCTAACTGTATGATAAACATTCTTTCAGTTAGTCAGTCAACAAGCCCTAACTAGTCCCTTCCAATAAGACCCTTACTAAGCCCTTGCTATCTTCTAAGAACTGTACTAAGAACTGAAGACACAAAGGAAAGCAAAAGCACTATTCAGGCCCTCAAGAAATTCACATTCTAATTTACTGGAAGATATTAGGAAGGAATTTTTGTTTATAGTTATATGCCTAGAAGATGTAATTTCAGAAGGGACAATACTATCATTTTACAGATCAAGAAAGACCACAAGGAGAACTGAGATGTGAAGGTGAAAGAGAAAACTGTCCTCTCTCTCTGTCTCATTCCTTCTCTCTCTCCTTAAACAAGCATGTAATGTGTTGATATATATCTATATCTATCTATCTACACATATATGTGTGTATGTATATATAAATTTGTATCTCTACACATATACGTAAATATATATGAATATGTTTGTATACATACACATATATATATACACATACAGAATGTGACATATTTCTTAAAGATCTCATTGCCTGAGGGGGGGCTAAGTGGTACAGTGAATAAAGCACCAATCCTGGAGTTAGGAGCACCTGAGTTCAAATTTGTCCTCAGAAACTTATCACTTACTAGCTGTGTGACCTTGGGCAAGTCACTTAACCCCAATTGTCCTGCCCTCTCCCCTCCAAAAAGCAAAAAAAAAATCATCACATTGCCTGAGTGAGAAATGGGGGGTAGATACAAAATAGTGATGATGGCCAATGGTTCAGGAAAGAGAGAGATCTTCTTTTTTCCTATCATGCCTTCACCTTTATCCCTCCAATTGAGTAGTAATGGGGTTAGACATCACATGAAACAGTTGGATGTCTCTTCAAGCAACAGTAAAATGAAAAGAAAGGTATTATCTTTTCATGATAAAAATCTGCAATGAAGAGACACTGAGAGACAAGTCTGAACATAGTCTATTTATTGAAATGGCTGGTAATTACCAATAAGAAAGGTCAGTGGCCCCTCAGTGACAAAAGATACACTTTAAAGAGAGAGTGGCCTTTTATACAGTTTGGTTATGTAAGTTCATTATATCAGGTTCACTGATGTCAATTAAACTAAGACTGTGATTGGTCTACAATTATGCTAACTTGCAAAAAGAATGGGGGCTCAGGAACAGGGAAAACACAGAGTTTAACATCATTTGGAAAATCCCCAACCCAATTCTCATCCACCATAATAGAGGAAACTTGTGCTAAGAAAAACATGTCTTGACCAGGTTGAATCATCCTCCATCAAATTTTTGTTATCCTCCTCAAGAGACAAATCCAGTCTCACTTATATATAATTTCCTACAGTCTCTTAGAAGCTTTTCTGTCAAGGTCTATTACAAAAGTAATGCAAATCTATGCCTTAGAAATTGGTCACAAAGATTACTAAAATTCTTAATCAATGAATGAATACCCAATAATTTCACAATCTGTAGAAATATCTGCATTCTCCAATATCTATGCCCCTTCTACAAACAGGAGATGAAACCAAGGTCTCAGGTTCCAAAGTCTTTCATGAAATGATTGGCACTACTATATTCAAGAGAGAAATATCAACTGGGAACTGTATAGTGTTTCCTATAGTCTCCTGCCCACTTTCAGGAGGAATAGCCAGTGGGGTTAGATGCTGAAGAAACTGAATGGCATCTTTCCTGTAATTCCTTGGTTCAGAGTGTCCTCTATATTATCATGAGGGTTAGGAAAACTGTTGTGTATACATCCATGTGAGAGGTTACATTTTAATATGGATTATTTTTTTATGTTAGGTAAAGAACTGTGTAGAACTAAGAATACTCTTTTTTTTCCTCCATGGGGACCTGAATGGATTATGCAAAGGTCATGTGATCAGAGATTTGTAAAACAGAATATAATAAGTTATAGTAGAGTTTTACTAGTAGGATGGAGCTCAGAACTATCCTGATTGGATAAATCCAAAGTAATTAAAATGTTTAGCCAGCTTGTATTGTTAGATGGTTAAGAGAGTAGAACTGAAGGACAAAAATTATTCATTCTTTGAGAACCATAGAATGGTTCGTAGTTCCCCAATTCTTCCTCTCAATAAAATGGACAACATTACTGTCAGGGAGAGAATGTGACTTATACAGTGTCTAATACTTCAATTGCCACAGGACTTAGACATTGGCTAACAAAATGCTTGCACATGAAAAGAAAATAACCAAACCAGGCCAACAATAAAGTCAATTAGGGTGCAAAATGAAATAAATATCTGGGTGAAAATGTTACTGGTCTTGTAAAATGAAAGGCAACATTTAGAAATGCCATAATTGTATTTAAAATAAATGATTAATTTGGTCACTACAGCTAATGACACAATGTGTGTTCTTATGAAAGACTTACAGAATAGCTGGTGTTTACAATTCTAATAAAGAATGTGTATGTCCAGATAGTATTTCCAAGACACTTTTTGAGTTACTTGCCAGTATTTGAAAGCTATCAGAATTTCTATGTCAGAAGTTTGGTCAGTATAAACAATGGCCTTTTAATTCAGTTCAATATATTTTGTGCAAAGCATGATGCTCAATTAAGTTAAATTGGAAATTTAAAATGGAATATTTACTTATGGATTGTGGATTTCTTTTAGCAAGAGTGGCCAATTGTGTCTGTATAATCATATGAGACTGAAATAGTAAGATAATACAATGTTTATACTATTTCTCAGACCATGTTGGCAACATGGTAATTTAGCTACTGTATTGGTTATTACCATTCATAACTTTCCTGTTTTCCCTTTAATTGTCCTTCTCCCTAGAGGCATAAAATTATGTATGTGCTTATTTATTGACTAATAGTAAGGGCTTTGGGGAATTTGGTAATTGTTTTTGATTTTATTTTACTTTTCAGACATAGTCAAAACCATGCCTATAATAAGGTCTGACTATAATAGTCTATGATAAACTTTGGTATTTCATTTCCTCCAAGGCAGATAGCTATTTGGTTTGGGCTATTTGCAAGTCAGTCTAAAATGATTATTTATGAGCATGTGTGACTTATGGAAATTGGTCTCATTGCTTAACAGTCAAACTGAGTGTTTCTGGGCTTCTGAATCAAAATGAATGCAGATCTCTGCCTTCCTTGAACTATTGAAAGTGTTATTTATAATGCATGTATATGATTGGTACTTTTAGAAATTTTCAAAAGATAGTTTCTAAGCATTACACCAAATTTGGGTATAACAGCTTTATTTCCTGAAATTGTAATTAGAAATGTTTAAATATTGGTCAAAGCAACTCTGATTCATTTCTCCTTTTTTTGTATAAGATCTATAACTTCTTTTAAAATACAACACGGATCATGTGACCTTGGGCAAGTCACAACCCCAATTGCCCTGCCATCGCCCCTCCAAAAAGCAAGGAAAAAAAGAGAAATGCAACATGGATAGTCTACTTTTATGCACACTTGCCTATCTGTGCCTATAAAAACACCTCTTCTCCTTAACCAGAACTTTTCAAATCTGCTTAGACTAGTTTCATTTCTTATAGTTTATGTTTCAGTCTTTTTTTTCCAAAATGCTGCTAGTGTCCATTTAAAAAATACATATATATTTCATTAAATATATCTGAATTATATGTAAAAATTAATAATATTTAAAAATTCATTCTACAAATTCTTTATACCTCCCTGATATCAGCTATACATGTGAAGTCACGCAAAAACATATCTCCATATTAGCTATGAAAAGAAAATACAAACAAAACAATAAAAATGGAGTAAAAAATATATGCCCTAATCTGCATTCAGATTTCATCAGTTCTCTCTTGATGTAAATAGCCTTTTTTTAAAATCATGGATCATTTGGAATTATCTTGCATCATTGTCTTGATCAGAGTAGCTAAATCTTCCACAGTTGATCATCCTCCCAATATTTTTGTTACTATATATAATAATCTCCTGGTTCTTATCACCTCACTTTGCATGAGGTCAAACAAGTCTTACCAGTTTTTCCTGAAACCTGTCTGCTAATCATGACAATAGTATTACATCAAAATCATATGCCAAAATCCGTTCAGCCATTTCCCAGTTGATGGACATCCCATTGATTTTCATTTCTTTGTGACGACAAAAAGAGTGGCTATAAGTATTTTGTTGAAATAGGTTCTGTTCCCTTTTCTTTGAGCTCTTTGGGATACAGACTTAGACCTTGTAGTTATATTGCTGTGCTAAAGGGTATGCAAAGTTTTAAAGCCCTTTGAGCATAGTTTGAAGTTGCTCTCGAAAATGCTTGGACTAGTTCACAGCTCTACGAACAATGCACTAGAGTTCCAACTTTTGCACATCTTATCCAGTATTTATCATTTTCCATTTCTGTCATATTAGTCAGTCTGATAGGTGAGAGGCAGAATCTCAGAGATGTATTAATTTGCATTTTTCTCATCAGTAATGATTTAGAACACCTTTATCATTTCAATATTGGTAGCTTTGATTCTTTCTTCTGAAAAAGCTCACTGTTCATGTCATTTGACCTTTGATCACCTCACAAATGACTCAGATTTTTTAAAATAAATTTTGCTCTGTTTACTAGATATTTGAAAAATATATCCTTTATTAGAGAAAAATGCTGCAAATTTTTTTCCAATTTTCTGTTTTCCTTCTAATTTTGTCTGAATGAATTTTATTTGTGCAAAGTGTTCTTTGTGTGCAATGAAAATTTCTGTATTATATCCTTTGATGCTCTGTATCTCTTGACTAGTCATATTTTTTTTTCCTTATACAGAGATTGAAAAAGAACATTTTCCCATGTTCCTGAATTCACCTATGATATCTTCCCTTATGGCTAAATCAATTATCCATTTTTACTTTATCTTGCTATGTGATGTGAAATGTTACTCTATGACTAGTTTCTGCCAAACTGTATTCCCATTTTTGCATCTATTTTAACCAAATGTTGACCTCTTACCGCAAAAACTTTGATCTTTGGGTTTATTAAACCCTTTATTACTATGATCATTAACCCCTACATAATGTGTACCTGATTTATTCCACTGAGCTAACAGTCTATATCTTAATCAGTAGCAGGTTGGTTTTATGATTACAGTTTTATGATACAGTTTGAAATGTGGAATTACTAGCTTAAATTATTCACTTTTTTTTCATTTATTGCTTTGATATTCTTGACCTTTTACCATTCCAGATGAAGTTTGTTACTATTTTTCCTAGTTCTACAAAATAATTTTTGGTAGTTTGATTGGTATAGCACTGAAAAAGTATATTAACTTAGGAAGAATTTTGATTTTGATTATTTGCTCAGGCTACCATGATCAATTAATATGTCGCCATTTGTTTAGATATGTCTATCTCTGTGAAAAGTGCTTTGTAATTGTGTTTTTATAATCCCAGGGTTTCTCTTAGTACATAGATTTCTAGGTACTTTATATTCTCTGAAATTATTTTAAATAAAATTTCTGTTTCTATCTCTTGTTGTTGGGTTTTGTTGGTAGTATTTGGAATTGCTGATGATTTATGTGGCTTAATTTTATATCCTTAAACTTTGTTTTTGTTTTCATTCATTTGTTTGATTTGATTTGTTTTCAGTCATTCTTTTTTATTGATTCTCCAGAGTTCTCCAACTATAGCACCAAATCACCCAAAAAGAGTGATAATTTCATTTCCTCATTGACTGTTTTTATTCCTTCAATTTCTATTTTTGTCTTATTGCTATAGCTAGCATTCCTAGTACAATATTGAATAATAGTGATAATAGAGGTTCTCATTTCCCTACTGATCTTATTGGGAATTCTTCAAGTTTAGTCTCATTCTAATTAATTCTAACTAATGGTTTCAAAATAGATACTACTTATCATTTTGTCATTGATACCTTTGATTTAAATTTTTAATAGTAATGGGCATTGTATTTTGTCAAAGATTTTTTTTTATTGATATAGTCAATTATGCAGATCATTGTCCGAATTTTGAATCAATCCTGTATTACTGTCACAAAAGACAGTTGGTCATAGTATATGAACTTTGTGATATACACTTGTAATCCCATTGCTAGTATTTTATTTAAAATGTTTCCACTGATATTCATTAAGGAGATTGGTCTAAAGTTTTCTCTTTCTGCTTTTACTCTCCCTGGTTTAGGTATCAGCACCATGTTAGTATTATAAAAGGAATTCAGTTGTACTCATTCCTTAGCTATTTTTTTCAAAGAAGTTAAATAGTATTGGGATTCGTTTTTCCTTATATGCTGGTAAGAATTCACTTGTAAATACATCCAGTCCTGGGATTTTTTAAGTGAGTCAACTGATGGCTTGTTCAATTAATTTTTTCTCAGACTGAGTTATTTAAGTATACTTTTCCTCTTCCATTAATCCAAGAATTTTATGGTTCATTAAACATTCAATCCTTTCACTGAAGTTGTCAGTTTTACTGGCAAATAATTGGGTAAAATAATTCATAACAATTGCTTTCATTTAATTTTTGTGGTGTAGTCACTATTTTTTTCCCTTTTGATTCAAGTAATTTGGTTGTCTTTTGCCTTCCTTTTAAAATCAAATTAACTAATGGTTCAGTATCTTTGCCAAGAAAAGCCAAAATGGGGACACAGAGAGTCAGATGTGACCAAAATGACTAAACAACAACAAAAGATTATCACAGACTGGAGAAACTTAGAAGAATTAAGGACCATAGTTCAACACTTGACCATACCTTGCACATTTACAGTGACTGGGAACTTTTTTCTTTTAAATTTTTCCCAATTACTTGTAAAAGCTATTGAGGGCCAGTTCTCACCCAGTTCATACATGGGAAGAGTCTGATCCATGATTTCTCCCAAGCCATCTCCCCGTGAAGGCTATATTATGTCTTAAGATTGTCTCACCATCTCTTTCTGGCTTGTAGGAGTTTAGAAAGTGATAACTGAGCAGTGACCCAGTCATAGATGAATGCAAGGGAACAAGGACATTAAAACATAAAGATGTACATAAATGACCAAGGACATTAAACATTCTCTCATGGGAACCTAAGAGATAATTGCTTTATATTCAGTATATAAACCCTGCTTTCTGATCAATAAATGGGAACTGCTATGACAGAACCTGCCTGACTCATGTCTCATCATTCCACACTCTTTGGTTTGTCCAGTGCCTATTTTAATGCAGGCATCAAAAAGCAGATTTTATTCTTTACTTTTTAAAAAATAATATTATTCCCTCCCAAATTCTCTCCTCTTCTCCCTCACCCCCAATGATGGAGAAGGCAAGCAATTTGACAAAAGTCCCACATGTGCCATCATCCAAAACATATTTCCATATTATATATGTTATAAAAGGAAACACAGAAAAAAATTAAATGAAGTTTAAAAAATATACATTGATCTTCATTCCAATTCCAATAGTTCTTTCTCTGGGTGTGAATAGTATTTTTCACATAAGTCCCTCAGAAGAGTCTTGAATTTTTGTATTGCTGAGAATATCTAAGTTATTCACAGTTCAATGTCATGAAATATTGCTGTTATCTGTGCAATGG
>NW_027186304.1:7831659-7849509 GCF_028583685.1 Petaurus breviceps papuanus | reverse complement strand
GCAGAGAAGGAGGGGGAGAGGAGGGGAGAGGAAGAGGAGGAAACCATCTACAGAGATAGATATAATTGAGATTCCAAAAGTAGAGTCTATCTGTAATGGACGCCCTTTTTTTTTTTGTACCCCCCCCCCCCCCCCCATTTTAGGGGCTTTTCTAAAGTCGAAGAATATGCCCTATTCCTTCCCTGGCAGATGAGGAAAAGGCCATCTGAAAAGCTACATGCACACAAGACCTTGTGGAGCTTATCAGCTCTGGATGTAGTGCTAATATTTATCACTTGCAAAAGATGTCAGCCTAGTAAGGAACAGAAGCGTCTAAAGAAAAGAAAATCATCATCACAAATTGACCTTTGAAACCCTTTGCTGTTTTGACAGGGATGTTCATCACACATACTCTCTCCCTTTGGAATCCCAATTATATCTATCTCTGTAGATGGTTCATACTAATGGGTGATTTAAAGTCTCAAAGGGAACTCCCATGTCTGTTACTGTCTCAGAGTGCCTGATAATGAGACTGGAATATTGTCTAAAGAATTAGCTTCTAGCATGAAGTGATTCTGTGACACTTGTGAAAGGGAGGGGGACAGAGCCATTGTCAAAATATTGCTCCCCAAGCAATTCCCACAAACAGCTTTCCAGGTTTTCAGATGATGAGTGCTAAAAAATAATAATAATAAATACACCTCCCTGGAAAATAAGGTCAAAGCAAAAATTACTAGGTGCTATCTTTCAGGTTTCAGTGCCACTGGTATCCTGTTGATTTTACTTTAAATAACAATTATAGTTGTACATTTATATACATATATATACATATGTGTGTATTTGTGTAGCCCTATGTAGATCAATATTTAAATCTCTACCTACACTAATTCTGCACTTTACAAAATTGTGGTCAAAGGATAACATCTGAAAGTTTTATTATAATACATGTATATTATATATGTATGTATATTTGAGTATATATAATTTAGGCCACTTTTTTTCTTTTTCTGCCTTAAGGTTCTACTCTAAGAAATATAAACTTCTACAATTGAGAGTTTAGCCTGTAATTTAGCTTTGCTTTCTTTCTTAAGAACAAATCTGCATGGATCTACCTTGAGTGCCATGGAGAAAAAGAATCCTCTAAGAAATATATTTGGAGAATTCTCTACTATTTATAAAATGCAGATGGAAAAGTTCAACCAGTATAATCTCAGGCAGATGGTACTATAACCTCAATACATAAAGCAGGAATGTCAGAAGGTAAAGCTGTGATTAAATAAACCATTTTAGTAAATATGCACTCATAAAATAGTATAAACTTACCTGAAAAGCTACTTATAAAATGCATTATACAATATAAATGCTTAATATGTATAGCTTATGCAGATTCCTCTCTCCACATACTTAGATTCATTCTATCACAAATATTCATTTTAATTTAAAAGATAAGTGTTAATGATTTTTCTTTTGCCCGAAGTTTAAACGTCATATTACAAATAATAAAGGGATTTTTAATGAACTCTTCATGTATGCTGTAGTGAATTATGTGAATGAAATGTGCTTAGAGGTGTTTATGATCTCTAAATAAGAATTTTATTATTCTCCAAGAAAATAGCTGTTACTCTTGACCCTCATAACAAATTACCCCACAGATAGTTCTCAGAAGACATTAAACTTTGCTTTGTGATGATCCTAAAGTTTTTCTTCTCATAAATTGGGCATTTTTCAGTTTTTGAAAAGTGTACTTCTAGAAAATAAGGATTTTTTGTGTCCTTCACAGAAGGTCAGAACTATCAGAGCCCAGGTGGTTAATGCAAGTTTTAATGTTTGACCAGGGCAATAAAGCTTCTCCCACCCTCTAGGCATTGGTCCAGATCATTACAGAAATTCTTCCACTGCCTTTGCTGTGCTCTTTCTCTCTCTCTTTTATGGATGAAAAAGCACTGGCTAGGAATCAAGCTAAAGATACTCCAATCTCCTAAAACCTGTAGAGTGATTGTCCCCCAGTCAACTCCAACTGATGGGAGAAAGATAAGGAAAATGCCAATCATTACAGAAAAATGTATAGGTCTGCTTCAAGAGTCAGATTGGCCTTAAGTCCTTGATTCATAAACTTGTTTTTATGACCTTTCCCTCCATTGAGGAATGGATGAGGGACAACAAAGAAAAAATCATAGTACTTAGTGTCATGAATAAATTCCCTTTATTTTGTTAAAACTGATATATATATATTGCTGATTTTATTTGTTTAACGAATTCTTGGTTAAGGAATAATGGTATGAATTAGTTAAGGATTTCATCTTCATTTCTTTAAATGCCATAGCCCTATTTTATACATAACAGATAATTAGTGTCAGAAAATATGTCCTATATTTTTTGTATATAAAAGTTCTGTTATTTGCTAATTATGCTGTGAATCTTGAGTTTTTAGATGAGGGTATTTTAATTCATAAATTACCATGATTTCTACTTTTCAATTTTTTTAGATAAATAATAACACTGCTTAAAGAAATATTGATTGCTAGCATGATGAACTTTTTAGTTTTTTTATTTGCTTTAATTTACTTAAGCATATTCAAACTGTATGAGAAGAGAGATTTTTTAAGTTCTTAATCTTGAGTAATGAGTGACAAGGTTTATACCATGTAAATTTCTCAAAATTCTTGCCTGTGAAATAATACGTTAATTTCTTGTCTTTGTGATGCATGTTTTCAACATTAACAACTCTGTGGCTTTCAGGTTCAGATGTTTTATACAGGAACTCCTTTCTTAAAGCTTCTTCTGACCTTTGGAAGCAAAGATCCCAGAGTGACTTTATTATAATTGTTATTATTAATCACTTGAATAAAAGAAGCTTAAAAAGTGTATTTGATTATGAAATGCACTACAGTTCAACAAGATTGTAACCTCCTTAAGGGCAGGCTCTGTCCTTTATTTATCACTATATATCAAATGTCCAGCAAGGACTTTGCATATAATAATTACTTAATAAATGTGTTTTTATATTGAATTGTTGAATAAAAACAGGTTCCTGTTTTAAGAGTGCTTACATTTTAATATATAAATAAGTTAAACATCAAAATGTTCGCAAATGCATGAAAACCATTCCTTTTGTCTTTTTTATCTTTTTTCATGGGAAGCAGTGGAGCATAGTGGGGAGAGTGTTGGTATAGAATCAGAGTCACTGGGTTCATAGCTTGGTTTTATAATACTTAGTAAATGTATGATCCTGGGCAAATAATTTGAACTTTCTGAATGGCTGTTTGTTTATCCTTAAAATGAAAGGGCTACACTCACAGACTTCTATGGTCTCATCCAACTTTAAATCCATGACTGAATCCCATGACGATCACCCCAATATCAATTTAATAAATAATTGAATTATGTTCCGAGGATTACTAAGATTAAGTGTATTTTATTACACTCTAATTCACTGATATTATAAAATATGTATATGTTGAATATAATATAGATTCCTAAATCCATTTAAGATTTGCCATAAATTTTAACAATAAATTCCATGAATATATTGAATTAACTGTATTGGTATAGTCAGTAAATTACAGCTATTCCTCATGATGTTGTTTGGAACACTGATGCTTATTTTAGAGTACCATAGAAGTTAAGCATTTGTTTGAATCTCCGTATATTCACTCATTCACTATGATGAAAATTGCTTTAAAAAATACTTGATTGCAGCATTTTACTTATCATTGTGTATCTTTCTTATAAACTTAAAGAAATGGAAGTGATAGTTGGTTTATGGTTTTTTGAATTGCAGGAAAGAAAAAAAATGTCTTAAGTATGTCCTGCATATTTTAAAGAGCATATCCTGTGGATCTGTACATGCCCCCTTATGCATATATGCTAATAATATGGTAAAGAAATGGAGACATATATTCAGATATATGTGTAGTCAACAATTATTCACATTGATTAACCATCCATGCCAAGCAGTGGCATAGATAATCCAGGTATTTTGTTTCTGATTGTGGCTTTGTATATTCATTTGGAGGTGGTATGGCCAATAATTGCAGAACTCACAACCTTGACATAAAATAATAAAGCTACTTAGTGACAGTTGACTTGGAAGATCTGGAAAGCAATTGAAGATTCTCAAAACTCTTCCATGTTTCCTACTTCATGCTTGATTAAAAGCATTCACTCAATCTATTTTATTCATTGTTTGTCTCTTCTCTTCTTCAAAGCTTTCCTAGGTTACATAGGTACTTTGTTTCAAACAGCCCCATTCTGTGTGGTAAGAGTTTAGGGCATGATGATAAAAGAACAAGATATTGAAATGTATCAGTCATTGAATTCTATCACAACCTATTATTTTATCAAGCTAAAAATCATGAGGCAGGAGGGCTGTGGGTGGAGGCAGGGAAGGGGACAACTTAGTACATAATGCAGATAACCCCATCAAAGTAATGGAATCAGAGGAAACTCCAGATGGAGTGGGGTGAGGTGTAAAGAGAAAGTAGGTATACATAATATCACATTTGTGTACATTTACTCCTGATCTTCATAACAATATGAAGATGTGGGGATGGCAGAGATTGTACCTCAGTTTTGCATAAGAGAAAATTGATACCGATTTCAAGTGTCATTCAACTTGAACCCATCCTTCACACAACCACCAAAATAATTTTCCTTAGGTAGAGGTCTGGTCTATTGAATAATTTTAACTGGTTCCTTGTTGACTATATGATAGAATATAAAATTCTGTGTTTGACTTTTAAAGTTCTTCATTGTGCTCCTACCTCCCACCTACTTCCCAATGTTCTTATACATTAGTCTCCCCTCCCTACTCTACCACCCAACCAAAGTAGTCTTCTTGTTCTTTAACTTTTGGCCTCCCCTATCCCAGTCCTGCGTTGTTGGGTTTTTTGGGTACTCCTTGCTCCCCAGCGACTGTAATCCATTCCTTTTCTTCCCAAATATAGTCTCTCCTCTCATTCTGAAAGCAAGGTCTGCTTTCTATATGAAGCCTTTCATGATCCCCCCTCAGTTGCCAGTACCCACCATCCTCACACTACTTTGTACTGATTTTGTCTTTAGTCTGCGTAAGTCAGTAGTCTTCATAAGTCTCTGTGTTATATACCCCAACAGAATGTAAACTCCATAAGGACAGGTACTATTCCATTATTGTTTTTGTATATCCAGTTCACAGAACAGTGTTGTCACCTAACAAGTACTTAATAAATGTTTGTTGATTGATTAATTGACTTACCCAATTAGTCACTGAAAGGAAGATAGGTCTCACTATTCTCAGCCCACTACACCACTCTGGATCTTCTAAACAAAAATACATATTCCATATGACCCAATTTAATTTGTGTCAATTCAAGTATTTTTTGAGCACTCAGCATGTGTCTGTGCCCTAGAAATGGGAAGTCTCCTAGAGAAGTAACACATTAGCAACTTAGAACTGTTTTAGAGGAAGAGCTCAGAGAATACTGGAGCTAGTCAGGATAGCTGTTTAATTCCTGCATCACACAGTAATGAATTGAACATAAAATAAAGTCACCTAAGTTCTAAAAGTTTTTGTTTCCTCACTTCTAAAGTGGGGGAAGTAATACTTGAACCAACTTCTCCACTATGGTGTCGTGAGGAAAATGTTTTATAAAGTCTAAATCAAAGGACAATAAAAATACATGTATAGAGCATACACATGCATTATATATGCATATATACATTATATAATCATAAGTAGATTCACACAGGAAAACACTATTTTGTCATTCTGTCCAGGTGGGAAGCTTTCTCCTCTCCAAATTCTGGAAATATTGTTGGAATTCAATATTAAAATAAATTGTATTTTCTCACTTTCTCTGTGTTGGAACAAATGTTGGTTCCTCAAAAATGGAGGAGAAATGGGGGAACTTCTCTCAGCCTTTCTCCTTTTAGCCATTTGAGACATAGCATTTTGAAAAGTATTTCAGTTGTCTCTATTTAGAATTTATCTGCAGCTGTAGAAGTATGATTATGTTAAAAAAAAAAGCTGTAAAACTGCCATTCATTAGCCTGTTAACTTGATCTTAAGGGGTTAAAAAAAAAACAACAACTGTGAAGAAGCTGAGGGATAGAGTATAACATTCCTTTTCCTGAAAGTAAAGATTAGAAGTAAACAAGGTAACTGCAGTATGTTGCAAGTACTCATTCTTCCTGTAAAATTAGAAGTTATCTACGGGATAATCTTGCTAAAGTATAATATGTTGGTAAAATTTGTTATACTCTAATCTAAACCATGTCACTCTTCTCAAATCCAGTATTGCAATATTGTTTGATATTTTATTTTATGGTATAATACCATAAAGGAAATAGCTCATTCTAGGCAGTATATCTGACCCAGATGGCTTCCTTTTGAAGTAAATTTGATTGTAATGGAGTGTACTGCTCAGATCAGAATAGGTCACTTGAATGCTGTGGAATAAAACTGTGCAGTCTTTGTTCCCTTTGAATCATTCATATTTGTGTCAAATTAAAATTCTAATGACAGAGTTTTATGCCATGCTGGGCCCACAGGCTAAAACTTTCTTAGACTAAAGAGGTTGCCATTTCTTTTTCTTTCTTATATTTTACTATTTTTAGCAGATCATATTGCTTGCATTTTTGAAAAATGAATTCTCAGAGTAAGTCTTAATTGTTCTTATATGAAATAATATAATTAAAAGTGAGTATTATAATAATCTTTTGGTCTGGTAAATTATTTCAATTCATTTCAAAAGGGATCTCTCATTTATCTCTTCTACCTCTCCCATTTCCCAAACTCCCATTGGCAACTTTGACCAAAGAATGAAAGAATTCCATGCAGTAAAAATTATAACTGAATTTGTGAATGAAATCTTGTGTTGCAGTTTTCTTTTCTTTATTTCATTAAACAAATACTGAGTGTAATTATTTGCTTGTCAGTTCACTTTGTTCTCTGTTGCTATAAATCCAAGGAGAATGTTTTAACTGTCATTTGAAGTCAGTTTGAATAAAGAATAGCAAATTCTTATTAACTTAAAAGTAGTAACTTTTCTCACAGTGAAATAATTTTCTAAAAATATTGTAATAATGACTTATAGTTTCAAGAATTATTGCAAGGTATGCTTGGTACTTTTTTTCATGTTATTTTTAGGACTAGTTGTTTGAAAATGACATGCTCCATCCCCCATTTTAACAAAGATGATTGAAAACAAATATCATAGTAGAGTTATGTTCAACTTGAGACCTAACAAGACCTATTGTGTATCTGGTAACAGTGAATAATATTTTAATGTTGGGTGTTCCTTTCATTATATTTGTGCTATGTGCATAATCCTAATATGCGTACACTTTCCATATGGTTTTAAATTGCACAAATTTAGTCCACACTAATCTAGACTGAGATTGCTATTTACTGAAATAAATTACTTAGTTGTCATGAGGAACCTGGTCCTTCAGTTATAAATTTATGATCTTATGAGCTTATAAACTAGACTATTTAAAAGACATTCTCTAGTGTTGTTGATTCATTCTGGATCCTTTTGAACTGACAGTTACATTGTTCTTAACATTTGATAAAACAGGATTAATAGTTCACTTTCTGATTGTAGTGATGGGTGTCTGTGCACAAAAGACAGAGACAGAGATAGAGAAAGGTGCAGAGACACACAGAGAAACAAAGACTGATACAGTCAACATTTAATGATATTTTATGACGCTTTTGCATTGTGAGAATCTTTTTATTATGCTCCATGAAAACAAATCTGCTAACTCCTTTGCAATTATTCTTGAAGCAAGGGGCAAATATTTCTATCCTCCTGATTTCCACATGTGAAAGTACTACCATTTATATCACAGAATATATCTCATTGTAATGGAAAGGACCAAATGATCATTTCTACAATTCATTGATCAGTCAAATATTCTTGCTTCAAAAATGACAAATTTTAGACTACCAGGTTATCAAAAGTGAATTTGAGGTGTTTATTTTTTTATATTAGCAGAAGTATCTGTGATAACTGATTTATTTTAAAAAATGAAAATTTGAAGCCTTTTTCATTTAGGAGAAAGTGACATCAAAGTCTTTCACTGAGAGGCCAATTAATGAGTGAGTGTGAAGAATAGCTGTCATGGGGTCAGAGCACCTGGCTATGAATTGGACTGTGAAACCTAATAGCTCTCATGGGCAAGTTGCTTCAGCTTTGTGAATCATAGTTTCCTCATTTGTAACATGAGGATCATAATTCTTTTCTTGGTTACTAAATAGTCCTTGTAAGGAAGGCACTTTGTAGAGAATAAAGGTGCTACAGAAATGTGAGCTATTACAACCATACATGAGTGTGTTTGTTGCAGCAAGCACCCCAACATTCCCAGGGTGGCTGCCAACACAGGTTCTTAGATCTGCTTTTCTAAAGGAAAGCAACTCATAATGGGTTAAAAATCTCACTTTAATCAATCAAACATATTATTTACCTAGTTCAGGGGGAAAAGCCAGCACCCCAAACTTCAGAGTATACAGATATTACAAGCAGAAATTACAAGAAGACAGAGAAATAAAAAGATCAAGCAGACAGGCCTCCAACTATCCAAACATCACTACATCCATACCTAGTCAGTTACCAGAGAGGGAAGCATCAACATCTGGGTTTTTTCAAAGCTGGGTGGCTCTCAATGGCTGCCCAGAGTCTCTTCTGGTCATATCACACAACACTTCTCAAAGTGAGCCCCAAAACAAAGCCTCACATCAGGATTTATATAGCCTTCTCCTGGGTCAGAGAATGTAACAACCCTCTTGACCCCACTGCCCAATCACAAAGTATCTCCTAAAAAACGCCTCCCACCACAGGCTCCAGCTGCACTTAAGCCTATCAAATGGCCTAGAGGCAGGGAAAATCTTACACAATACGATCTTAGAAAGTTGGCAACAACATAAATTTACATTCCCATTACATTGTTATAGTTGTACACTGGAACTGGATAGGTGAATGAATAAATGGACTTAGAGTAAAATGTGGTTCATTTTTATATTGAGGTATAGAGAATTGTCACACATAGTCCTCATACTCAGAGCTACAAGCACAGATAATCTTGGACTTCTAAGACTGGGGCAATTTCTCCTCTTTCCATTTGTTTCTGCTCTCTGAATCACAAATAATCGTGCAGTTAAAATGTAACTGTCTTCATAGCAAAGATGAAAGGGTGCCTACATAAGTGCTGGTCATGTTCTTTTCTTCTTTATTAAGGCACTCATGATAAAATTGACAATTTCATTTAATGAGTCACTCTGCTAAAAAAAAAAAGCTGTGTTTTATCTTTCAAGTTTGTATTTGTAACTTTAATTGATTTTTTTTAAATGCCTTCACAATCAGATCATCTGGTATATGTTTTAAATTGGAAGTCAATTACCTGTTAATATTAATAAAGATATGGAGAAATAAGATTGTGTTATATTAAATAGAACTTTTTTTCTGACACAAATTATATAAATTAAATAGTCCACATTGTTTAAAAAATGTCTATTAAATTGAGGGGAAACAAATTTAAATTTGCTTTCCTGAATTTTAAAAAAAAACTAATTTTATGATGGCAAAACCAAAATTCCTTAAGAATATTTCTTTATATTTTGTGACTGGAAACTTTCCAAAAAGAACATGTAGGATTAGACTCAGAGGGATCTCAGAGGTTTCTCAGTCTAATGTGTCACATATATATTTGAATCCCATCGATGGTATCCAGAGTCATTCAGCCTCTGCTTGGGGATCTCTCTAAAGTATACCATACTTCCTCATCAAGTGGTCAATTCTGTTTTTAGACAGATTTAATTAATTTCTTTCCTAGCCCCTTTATTGAACTGAAATCTGCATTCCTTACTAATTGATCTTAATATATTGCTTTCTGCCCCAGACCAAGAAAAAAAATAATCCCCTTTTAATGTGAAGACAAGAAAAATCTTATTATCTATCATGGTTTCCTCTTTGACCTAATTCATTATGGAGCTATTAATAGGATCCAATCAAAAGTTTTTTACATTGGGGTGGCCAGGTAGCACAGTGAGTAAGAGCACCAGCTCCAGTGTCAGGATCACCTGGAGATTGAATCCCGGGCTCAGACACTTAGCATCCACCCAGAAACACCTGGCTGTGTAACCTTGAGCAAGTCACTTAACCCCAATTGCTTAGGGATGGCCAGGTGGCTCAGTGAGTAAGAGCACTGGCTCCAGTGTCGGGATGACCTGGGGATCAAATCTGGGCTTCGATACTCAGCACCACACACAGAAATAACTGGCCGTGTAACCTTGAGCAAGTTACTTAACCCCTATTGCTTAAAAAAAGTTTTTTACATGTTAATCCTAATATGAAGCCCTACTGTAGCATTTTTTATTAAAAATATTTTAACCCATTTAGTTTTCCCTAATACAGTGACACTCTTTGTATTTTTCTTTACTAATTCCATTTCCAATATATAAAACTTTCTTTCATATCATTGCCATGTAATTAGTCATCCAAAATCACATCACTGTGAGTTACTTACTACCAAAGCTACGGAAACGGTCATTTTCCTGATCATCTGCATGAGTTAATTTTAGTGAATAATTTTTTAAATTATTGTATACTCTTCATAGTTTTTAGGTGAAGAGGAGGGTATACTTAAGGGTTAATGTGAGACTTTTAATTTAGGGAGTAAGGCAGCACATACTGTACACAGTATAACAAAATTCACTGAACTTAGTGATACATGATTCAGGTCATGGCTCTGATAGTTTGCTACATGATCTTAGAAATGGTCTCTCCAAATCTGAGTTTCTCTCTTCATCAAATATGAATAGCACTTGTATTCCCCAATGGAATCATTGTGAAGATCGGACAAAATTATGTTAGAGTACTTTGTAATTGCCAAATCTTTCATAACTATCTCTATATATTTCAGGAGATGTAATTTGACCTATAGGAAATAATTAAAGATTTAATGAAGGATTCTATTGTATTTTGGTAAATTCTTCAATGATTTTCATAACCAGGAAGTTCCCCATAATTTAAGAATAGAATTCTTTTCTTATATGTTATTGATTTTTGTATGTTAATTATAGATATAATTAAATATGTAAATTATATTTTAAATTGCGAGGTAGAAAGTACTTGAAGATTTTTTTCTCTGAATTTTACTAATCTATGTATCTTTCCTTACTTTTTTGTCTCATTTTCCCCTCATATTTGGAAACATACCATGAATATATACATACATGTTTACCTTTCTCAGATAAAAATACTATTTATAAATTAATGTATATATTTCTTCAGTTTCCTAATTTTCATGTATTCTTTTCTCTCTAAGAAAACTTCTAAATCTATTTTGTAGAAAGATTTAATAAAAACTAACAAATATTTTCTCCCCATAGAGCATATGTGATCTTCATAAACAATGCATTGTTAAGAGGGGAGGCAAGACAGCAGAGTAAAAACAGGAAATTCCTTGAGTTTATGTCCCAACCACCTGCAATACCTGTTAAACATGACTCTAAACAAATTTTAGAGCTACAGAACCCACAAAATGAGGGAGTGAAATACATGTCCAGCTAAAGTCAGCCTGGCAAGTTGAAAGGAAAGGTCTATTGCACTAGGCTGGGAAAGGAGTGCAGTCCCATATTGGACTGTGCTGGCACAGACTGGTGACACAGACCAGCCAGAGCAGACTTCAATGGACTGAATCACTGGCAGCTGTGGTGGTTTCCAGATTTCTCAATAAATATATGCCAAAGAGAAAGAAAATATAATAAAAAATTTTAAAAAATATAAATGCCAAAGAGAAAGAAAAGGGTCAGTGGAGAACCTCTATTGGACCTGGGTGAGAGAGAGCATGGTACAGCTCCTGCCCCCTGGGAGGCAGAGGTGAAGGTGGTTGCCTAGAAGCTGTATCTGGGGCTCCAGGCCCACAGATAATGGGGGGTCCAAGAAGCTGACCACAGGGCAATGGAAGGAATCTCTTGGATGGCACTGAGGCATGATTCTCTTGCTTTGCCCTGCTTAGATCTGGGTCACAGTCTTGGGCTGGGGTGTTGGGGTGAGGAGGAATACCGATGTGGCAGAGTTTTTTGAGGCTGTGGAGAGGCAGTCCTCCTCACAATTCTGAGGAAGGTGCCTGAAAGGGTTTCTGACAACAGCTACACAAAATCCCAGGCATTTGGGACTCTCTCCACTTTGGAAGTAGAGTTCTACTGTGGCAAAGAGCTCAAAAGGCAAGTAATTGACTGGCAAGACAAGCAAACAGAGGAAGAGAAATCAAACCATAAAATACTTTTTATGAGAACAGAGGATCAAAACATGGAAGCAGAAGAAGACAACAAGGTCAAAACTCCTGCATCAAAAGTCTCCAAGAAAAATAAAAAATTGGTTACAGGAGGAGTTCAAGAAGGATTTTGAAAATCAAGCAACATAAAAAGAGGAAAAATGGGAAGAGAAATGAGAGTGATGCAAGAAAATAATTACAAACAAGTCCACAGCTAGCTAAAGGAGACCCCCCAAAATATTGAAGAACATAATACCATAAAAAGAGACTAACTTAAATGGCAAAAGAGGACCAAAAAGCTGATGAGGAGAAGAATGCCTTAAAAAGCAGAAATAGACAAATGATAAAGGAAGTTCAAAAGCTCACTTAAGAAAATAATTCCTTCAAAATTGATTGGAGTAAATGCAAGTTAGTGACTTTATGGAAAACTAAGATATTATAAAACATCCAAAAGAATGAAAAAGTTAAAAGCAATGTGAAATATCTCACAGACCTATAAAATTCATCCAGGAGAGTTAAAATTAAAAATGATTGGACTACCAGAATGGCATGACGAAAAAAAGATCCTAGGCATCATCTTTCAAGAAATTAACAAGGAAAATTGCCCTGATATTCTAGAACCAGAGGGTAAAACAGAAATTGAAAGAATTCAGCAATCATCCCTTGAAAAAGATACCAAAAACAAAACTCCTAGGAATATTATGGCCAAATTCCAGAGTTCTCAGGTCAAGGAGATATTACAGCCAGTTAGGAAGAAATATTTTGAGTATTGTGGAAACACAATCAGGATAACACAAGATCTAACAGCTTCTACATTAAGTGATTGAAGGGTTTAGAATATGATATTCTGGAGTTCAAAGGAGCTAGGATTAAAACTAAGAATCACCTAACAAAACTGAGTATAATACTTCGGAGGAAAATGTGGACATTCAATGAAACAAAGGAATTTCAAGTACTCTAGATGAAAAAACCAGAGCTGAGTAGAAAATTTGACTTTCAAATACAAGAATCAAGAGAAGCCTGAGAAGATGAACAGGAAACAGAAATCATAAGAAACTGATTAAAGTTGAACTTTTTAAATTCCTACATGGAAAGATGATATTTGTAACTCATAAGACTTTTCTCAGTATTAGGATAGTTGAATGGAAAAAAAATATATATATATATGAAGAAAGAGATGTATGTATATGTATATATGTATGCATGCATATGTGTATATACATATATGTGTGTATACATGGTTGTATGTGTATATATGTGTGTATACATAGAGGGCACAGGGTGAGTTGAATAGGAAGGGATGATATCTAAAAAAAATTAAGAAGTGAGTGTGGAATAAATTGGAAGCAGGAGGAAGAGAAAAATAGAATAGGGTAATTTATCTCTCAGAAAAGAGGCAAGACAAATCTGTTACAGTGGAACAAAAGAGCAGAGATAGGAAAGGGAATGATTCTACCTTACTCTCACTGGATTTAGCTTAAGGAGGGAATAACATACACACTCAATTGGGTATCTTACCCTAAAGGAAAGTAGCGGGGGTAGGGGGGCAAGAGAATAAGTAAGAGGGGAGGATAATAGAAGGGAGGGCAGATTGGAGGAGAGGGTGGTCAGAAGCAAACACTTGAAAAGGGACGGGATCAAAAGAGAAAATAGAATAAATGGGGGGGCAGTTTAGGATGGAGGTAAATACAGTTAGTCTTTCACAATATGCCTAGTATGGAAATGTTTTGCATAACTACACATGTATAACCTATATTGAATTGCTTGTCTTTCTAGTGGGAGGGGGTGAGGAGGAAAGAAGTTAAAGAATCTGGAATTCAAAGTTTTAAAAACAAATGTTAAAAAAAATGTTGATGCATGCAAACAGGAAATAAGATATACAGACAATGGGGTATAGAAATCCATCTTACCCTACAAAAAGTAAGCAGTTAGGGGCTAACTGGAGGAATGGGATTGGGAATATAAGACTGGGGTAATGGGTAATCAGTATACTTGCCATCTTGGGGTAGGGCCTAAGGAAGAGATGGGGAGAAAGTTTGAAACTCAAAATCTCATGGAAATGAATATTGAAAACTAAAAATAAATAAATTCTGGGAAAAACAACAACAATAATGCATTGTTAAGCCTGTTAATTATATAGCCCTTTTCCTCATATGAAAGAAATATTTGGAAAAATGTCACATGAAAATAAAACGGTATTTGACACACAGTTTGGCACTCCATTTCTCTCAGTGTTTATAAACTAACAAATACGATATCTGTATATATAATTTACATATATATATGCATATATACATATTTTTGATAGATAGGTATATGATAGATAGATAGATAGATAGATAGACAGATAGATAGATGATAGATAGATGATAGATTGATACATAGATACCTAGATAGATAGATAGATAAATAAATAGATCCCACTCAATCCTAAAATTAAAATCAGACTAGGGGAAATTCAACACTCAACTTTAGTTACTTGACTTACAGTAATATTTATCCCATGTATTTCATGGAGAAAAATAATAATCTCTACACATTTGGACTTTTCTGTGGTAAAATAACTACTTTGAGTTAATTTACCAGGAAAATGAGATTGCATTTCCATGAATGCTTTCAAAATTCTTGGGCAGGGCAGGATATAGTTAACCTGGATGGTAACATACAGAAAGTATTTATGAGATCGTTCCCCTCTCCCACCTTTTTTTTCTTTTTGTGAATGCATTCCACTCTGTAATATAAGTATAATCTCTTAAAATGACAGGTGCTTTTATCTGAATTCAAAGGAAAAGTGAGTATATGACCAAAATGAGACCCTATTGAGCTAAACTATTAGTTTCTTCACCTATGGATTAGTGTGAAATTCTACTCTTTGTTCAACATAAACTATGACAAGTGGGACTTACTAGAGATATAAAATATTTAAATCTTAGATGCCTGCTTAATGAATGACTATGTGGCATGCAATGGTATGTTTTATTACTTCAAAGGATTCCTTAGGTTATGCGGTATAACAAATTAGTCCTTACAATTAAAAAAGAGAGATTTCTAAGATATTAGGTTGCAAAGCTCAGTGGTCGAGACTTCTCAAAGGAATAGATGGGTGTCATTACATATCATTGTTCTGTATGTCTAATCAGCCGATCATTCATTAAATAAACCCAGTCTGATATTTACTGACTACAGTGCCTCAGGAATTGTCAGGTGCTGTGAGAATGAATTGAGTTTTTGGAATATAGAGGTGACATAAAGGAACTATGGTTGATCGAGGACACAGAAAAGTAGAGATAAGAATAGGAAAATGCAGTTGCTTAATAGCACAGCAGATGTTTGTGGACGTGCTTGGAGCCCCACTGAGATGTAACTTCTTGTGTATATTTTTCTCAGCCACACTTCCCTGAAGTGATCTGTCCTGCCTCTGAAATCTTATCACATTTACATATGTCATTCATTATTTGTTCATTTTAATTACATTATTTCTATTTAAATGGTTTTCATTTTTCCATTTGGTGCCTTCAGGTAGATGCCAAACTCCTTAATAACAGGGGCCTAGCTTACTTTGTAGGGACTATAGTACTTAGCTCTATCTTGAAAATAGTAGAAGCCCAAAAAATAAATGTGTGTTCCTCTAATTCATTTTTAGAAGTCTATATTCCTCTTGTGACTACATTGATTTATTTTTTTAGTCCATAGGAAATGGGTATACACTTATTTTCATGATTTCCATTCATTCAACTCTGTCTGATGAATGATCATAATATTGCCCTGTGAGAACTCAGAGATTAGTTTATGAATCAATGGAATAGGTAGGACTTACATAGATTTTGATTAAAAATATACTTTGAAATAATGACTGTGATAGAAATCTTTACGTTCCTAACCCTCACCAAGAAACAGCTTCCTCTTAAATTGAGTAATTTTACTGATGTTAAGCATCACCATAACTCTAGGTCAAATACCATCATTCTGAGTGGCACATTCCATATAGCTCACATACTGTCCATTAATTTGGGGGAAGACTATATAATTTTCATTCTTTCTGGGGTTCCAAACAAACTTTGTCTTTGAAATATGATTCATATGCTCTCACCAGCAGAACACTTTTAATTGAAAGGGGCTAATCCTTTTTCAACAGTTCATTGATTCCAGAGACAAGCAGCAGAGAAAAACTTATCTAGTTTAGGCCTCAGTCTCTAAATGAACTTTCATTGACTAAATTTTACCCCCAAAAAATGCCAGTATTTATTTCCAGATGAATTTCAACCTCATTTCAATGAAATGTCTTCTTGGAACTACAGACAAAAAATAGATTACTTGGCTCAGCTCCCTTCCAAAAGAACACACACACACACACACACACACACACACACAGACACACACACACACACACACACACACACCTGGATAGACAATGTGTTGTTTCATGGAAGTTTCTCTTTAAAAGATAATAAAACAGTCCTCTGTAGAAAGTAAATAAAGCCCCCAAGAAAGTGATATTAAGATGTTTCACTTACGTGTTTTGCACTGACAGGTCAATTTATAATCTTAAATAGATGAGAAAAACACAACCTTAAAGCAATTATATAGAAACCACTGCAACATTTGGGAATATATAATTTAGCCGAGAGAGAATCAAAAGCAACAATGAGTAATTGTTCCATTAGAGGGTTAGCTTTGGGGGCAGACATGGAATTGGGCTTCCCATTTCTAAGGCTTTGTGACAAAAAGTCACAGTAATGAGGGGCAAAATAGTCAGCATGGGATAAGAACAGCTGAGAAGTGCTGAGGGTACCCTTGCTTTTGGTTAGTCTTGTCACAGCATAGGTGTGAGAGCAGTCAGACCTGCACGTGCTCTGGGTGTTAATGTCACATTCATCAAATTCATGAGCTTCTATACTCAACAATTCTAATGTGTTGTGCCATGCTAATGGATACATATGCAGTATGGGCACTGGCTTCATCAGGGGCATTTTGAAGTTTCCCAAAAGCAGCATAATTCCAAGGAATGTCTTTGGCAGGAAATCAGCAACAAGAATGTACTTAGCATAATATCTTAAATATATCTGTATTAGAATTACATTTTCAGTTCCATAAAATGCAGTTTAGAACTTCAAATGATTAATAATTACTTTTACAAATTCTGAGGAAGCCCTAAAGTTGTCAAATACAGATGCAAATAAGTAATCTTTTAATCAATTTTTCTTCAAAATGAATTTAAGAAAGAAAGATAAAAGGGGTATATGTAAACATTACAGATTATTTTCTGTATTACATGAATTTTTAAAATTTTATAAAATTGTTCTTAAATTTTATCTTCATGCCTTACATGATTTCATATAATTGATGATGAATGAATGGTATTTTCTAAATTTTGCTTTCTAAAAATGTTATATTTGGGGGAAGTTGTTAGCACAGTGAGTAGAGCACTGACCCTGGAGAAGGAGGACCTGAGTTCAAATTCAGACTCTGACACTTAACACTCACCAGCCGTGTGAGCTTGGGCAAGTCACTTACCCCCAATTGCCCCTCCAAAAAAATGTTATATTTCTCTTTATCAATTACCAAGCATTATTTTTTCTTCTTCCCAAATCTCCCAGCCCACCCCCCCAAAAAAAA
>NW_027186304.1:7825251-7831649 GCF_028583685.1 Petaurus breviceps papuanus | reverse complement strand
GAGGGGAAAAGGGAAGGAGAGAAGTAAAGAAGGGAAGTAGGAAGGAGAAAAAAGAAGGAAGGAGGAAAGAAGGAAGGAAGAAGGGAGAAAAGAAGCAGGGGGTGGGGAAGAAAGGAAAGAAGAAATCCTTGAACCACATTGGCACAAAGCAAACTTCAATTAAAAAGTGCTTTTCTCATTCGTATTATTCCATCATCATTCTTTTGGGAGCTAGGCATTTTTCTTCTCTTATTAGCTTTCAGAAACAATGGTGGATCATTTATTTGATTAGTGTTATTTAGTATTTCAAAGGTGTTCATTTTCTAATAGAGATATTGCAGTATATACTGCTATATTATATGCTATACTATATATTATATTATATTATATTATGTTATGTTATGTTAATTATGTTATATTATATTAATTATATTATATTATATACTGCTTTTTTGCTTCTGCCCACTTCACCCTGAATCAATTGATCTCTCTTATCTACCTTATCAACCTTTGAGACCATCTTGTTGTACATTTTTTAGAGCACAGTAGCTTCCCATCACATTATTATGCTGTAATTTGTTAAACCATTCCACAATTAATGAGCACTACTTTGTTTCAGTTTTTCTATCACAAAAAATTATACATATTTTGTATGTAAGACTTAGTTCACTTGTAAACAAATAGCTTATTCATGATTGATTCTTGACTGATACTTTTCATTTTAATTTCCATTAAATATGCATGTTTGTGTTGTTACCATTACTTTGCAATGCTTAAATAGTATAAATTGGAGTACAATAATTTCCTATGAAATGGAACTCAGAATAAGGATGTCTTCCCTAGCAACCTTGAATACTTACCATATGAATGTAAAATATTGTATATGAAAGTAATTTTGAAAGTCTTCAGTAAATGTTATTTTTATAATTATTGTCATCAACAAATTATTGGTTTACATGCAAAATCATTCATTAATTATATAGTAAAAGAACATATGTAACCTATTTGTCATATAAACTAAATTACTCTATATATTCCTTTAAGTGTGTTTTGATATTTTCCACACTCTCCATTTTCTCTTGCCATGAACCTGCCCATTCCAACACCTTCCCATGATACTACTACTTATTTTTCTTCTATCTCTGGCAATAAACTTTCAGGTGCAGGAACATCTACCAGTCCTTACATTCATAGAAGGAAGAGATGCCTTAAAATGTATTCTAATGCAAACTCTTGTTAATTAATTTTTTTAATGTAATGATTTTTCCACCAAAGGGTGTATACTCAGAGAAAATTGGAATTTCTGATCTTTACAAAATTGCAAGACGCTTCTTCAATAAGTGAGAAATTTCCTCTCCTCAGAGATCTTCAAACACAAGCTGAAGGACAATCTGTCTAATAAGTTATAGTTGGCATTTATTTTATGAGGTTGGATTAGACTATTGAGATCCCTTCAAAAGATCAAATCTGTAATTCTTTAAGGCATCAAGGTCTTGCTTTGAGAACATCTATTAATTTATTGGGAATTACTTCAGTTTCTCTTTCTTGCTATTACATTATTGTCCATTTCTTGGAAACAAATTCTTCCCAGCCTTCTAAACCACCTCATTACACATTGTTTGTTACACAGATTTTGTTTTTTAACATGCCATCAGATTGTTAGAATAATGGTATTGCTTGAAACCACATTTCTCTATTTCTACTACTGCTGTTAGTTACTTAAAAATTAATTAGGCTTCTCAGCAACCACAATGAAAGATAACCCACTTTTGGTGTGTTTTAAATAAACTTTTTAAATCAGACAGATCTAAAGAGCTGAATGTCTCATTTAGCAACAGAAATACATGGTATTTTATCTTCTTTGCCCTCCTAGAGAATGTTCATCACATAGAAGTTTTTAACCCAACTGAGCAGTGTTAAAATAGAGTTCAGCAGAAACAGGGCTTGAGAATGAGACTCTAATGTTCTGTTATTGAAGTGAGTATGTAATGGAACAAAGTACAAGGAGATAGACACCCTAACATGAGGAGCCAGTGGAAACCTAAGCAGAAAAATTACTATGCCTAATTATTAAGACTTTCTAACCCTCACTATTAACTATATAGCAGTAAGAAGATGAAGTTATTAGCTACAGAAACTACATGGTATCAAACATTTGAAATCTGTAACAATTGTATTAATAAGATCATTTCAATACAATACTACTTTAGGTCGAATTAACAGCATGAATTCATGATTGAACTGTTTTTGGGTGACAATGTATTGAGGATATCAATTCACCATAGGAGGGCACTGGGCTTTGTGTGTCTCATTATTCAACAGCACTAAGATGTCTCCAGTTTTAGGAGGGTTAGTCCCTAAGTTCAAGGGATGTTAAGCTATTCTACAATTGAAAGGGTTTGTTGCTATCATTGTTTGGTTTGTTTGTTTATTTTACCAGAACTTTAGCATAAGACTGAATGCATAAATAGTGTTCAGTAATATAAGACACATACCTCAGCCTAATTTCTCTACTGTACATATTAGGGAGGAGGGATGATAAATTGGAAAGAGTACTGAATCACGAAGGAGGTGCCCTGACTTCTTGTTGTAGACTGACCATTTCCTAGGGTATAGACTTATAAATTTTACTCAGTTTCTCCAGGCTTTGGTTTCCTCCTGCATAAAATAATAGTGATTGTTGTTGTTGTTGTTAAAATGCATGTGACACTTCTACATTTTACAAAAGACTTGCATACACTTTCTCATTTGATGAGGCTGGTTGATCTAATGATTTATAAAGATGCTTCAAGTTCTAATAGCTCTAGTTAGGGTTTTTTAAATGAGTGATGGGAAGAGAACAGTGGAAAATGCCTAATACCCTTTGGGCACAGGTACTTACTGGAACTTAAGAAGTTAGACTGGCATGCTAAATGAATGATGGGCACAGTGGAAGGGATGCTGGATTTGGAGTCAGAGGACCTAATTTTAAATCCTCATTCTGCTACTTATCTTTTTCCTTTGGAAAATCACTTAATTTTCTCACATCTGAAAATTGAGGGGGTTGTAAAAGTGATTTATGTGGCAGCATCTAACACATATTAAGAGTTCAATAGCTAGGTCTGTTTGTGTGTGTCAGTGTGTGTGTGTGTGTGTGTGTGTGTGTGTGTGTGTGGAGGGGGTGTATTTGCAGTTTCTGGCTTGGGGAGAAGGGGGAGGTAGTTCCTAATGGGTTTATTGGGAATTTGATATCTGATCTGAGCCTTAAAGGATAGATAGCCTTTAAATAAGAAGGGATAAAGAGGCAAGGCATTCCAGACCAGAGCCCTAACATAACAAAGGAAACAGGAATTATTGCTCAGGAAAGAACAATAGATACTTGCAAACAGACTAGAGTCTACAGGTTGAGAAATACCCAAAAATAAGAGGAAATACCTGTACTGTAGAGCAACTTAAAAGTAATTTCATGGAGCAGGTATTTGATAAAGTAGTCAGTGGTAAGTGTTTAATTTGACTTTCAACCATTCATTTAACAGATATTGAGCACTCACTGTCCAAATAACACTGCATTAGGTGTTTGGGGTACCTATTATGGATATTATCTCTCATTGGCAGGAAAAGAAAGACTATAAAATGAGTAGCACTTTAATAAACCTGCCTATCACCTGATTTCCAGCTTGTTTTGCGTTATTCCTCCTCAATACCCTCTACATTCAAGCCAAGCTGATATACTTATTGTTCTCTGAACCTAGTGCTTCATCTCCCACCTGATACCTGTGTACAGGCTGTCCCCATTCATGCAATGAACTCCACTCTCCTCTCCTGTGTTTGGAATCCTTAGCTCTTTCAGAGCTCAGTTCATGTTTCTTTAATAATAAACTTTTCCTGATGTCTCTAGTTACTGGTTCTCACTCTCTCTTCATCATAGTATTTTGTATATTCTTATATGTTTACGTGTGATATACATTCTTTCAATTGACAATAAGCTCCTTGAGGGCAGATGATGTTTCCTTGTCGCCTTTTCTTTTGTATGCCTATTCTCAAATATGGTTCTCTACAGTATGAATATCAAGAATAATAAATGTAAAGTATATGTATGCTTCAACATCAACATGTACAAAAGGGGCCTTTGGCGATGGCAAGTCCAGCAGTTTCTCAAAAGGGGGTTGACAAGGCATTAAAACTGTTTTTAAGGATTATTAGCCTATCAACAGTGTGTAGGTTAAATAGTGCTCAGAGAATGTAAAGGCTGGAAGGTAAATTTAAAAGTTACTTCAAAAACTGAATATAAAGACTTTGATTAGGGTGGTAGTACTGTTAATGAAAGGAAAATTTCTTTCAGAGTTCACTTCATATACTGCATATGCCTTCCCTTTTAGGGAACCTTTCCTGATGCTCTTTCTTGGCACACACACACTCACACACAAACACACACACACTCACACACAAACACACACACTCACACACAAACACACACTCACACACAAACACACACACACTCACACAAACACACACACATTTGTGTGTAAAGTCTTTCCACTGGCACATGACAGAGGAAAGAAGAGATCAACAGAAGAGATCTAGCAAGTCATAGCAGGGAAAATGAGAAAACTCCTCTCATGAAAAGTCCCTTTTGGAGTTTTGTCAAGCATGACCAATAAGAAACAAAGCATGCCATGCAATTTCCTTGTAAGCACTGAAAATTCACATATGAAATCATGAACCTCTTGTTTTGTGGCTGTATGGACCAATGGAGAGAATACTGGATTTTTAGTTGGGGGTCTTAGTGAAAATCTGGAATTTTTCACTGCTGCTAGGATATTTGCCAAATCTGTCTCTCTCTGCCTCTATTTCTTCCTTGAAAAATAACAGTAATCACTATATGCTTGTTAAAATAATTTCAAAGTATAAATCCTTTAAGGATTACAAAATGGAGTAGAGGGCTACATCCAAAACTAAGAAGACGAGGGTGGAAATGTTATTCCTGCACTTGCTTCCTTTGGACAGGTGAGTCACCTGTCTTTCCAAGGCCTTAAGTTTCCTCATTTATAAAATGAGTGTTTAGACTGGATAAAATGTAGAATTGGGACCAACTCAACCTCTTATGAATCCTTTCCAGTAATCATTTCCTTGGCTCTAGAGGGCTATTAGTCATGGTTATTGGTGGTTTTGTTTTGTTTTTTTTTATTGTACACCCAGGCACCAGGATGGGAAATTGAAAATGAAATCTGTGAAATCCAGGTTTAGATGAATCTATTATGACCTTCAATTGAGCTTACCCTCCATTGCTACTCATAAAGGAAGAGAACAGTGGAAAATACTTAATACCCTCTTGGGCACAGGTCCTTACTGGAATTTAAGAAGTTAGACTGGCATATTTCCTATTCAAAACAACTACAGGAGAAATAATTTTTGAGGCACTTTAGAATCAGATATCTTGTTATAGAAAAGTTTTCATTGTTTTTTTTCTTTTCTTTGTTACAACAGTCTTGCTTGACGATGCAAGAAGCATTCATTTGTGATTGCCTGCAGTTTATATAGAAAATCAGAAATGGAATTATTTTCTGAAAACAGCAACAACATTTTCCTCTGAATTTCAAGTTCATATGAAAATTTGCCTTTCTAAATCTTGGAAATATATTTTTATCAAAAATAAAAGAGTTCCTGCAATGTTAAAGACTAAAATAATGGATCATTATATGAGATGTAGAAGGTTATCTAAAATTAGTTTTATATCATTTGTTGTACAAATGCATGTCACATTTCTAACACATTACAAATATTAAAATTATCTTCTTATACATCTGCATTCACTTGAAATTTCCTGCTTAAATATAGTTTCAGAACCACTATTTGATCAAGCAAAGTGATACCTTACCATTGGAATATTGTTATCGTAATGGGAAACTATCTAATTAATATTAGACAGGTGAGAAATATAATTGTCCATTTGTAAAAAAATGAATTATGAGCTAGTGTATCCTGTCTTTGCTATAGTTCTTGGTATAAAAGTGTTTTAATTGGTTCATATCAACTATCCTTAATTGCTCTTTTTGTAGAACTATAACATTTATTGATAAGCTCTGTTGTAAGCTGAAACTCAAGGAGGAAGAAAAAATATCATTTATATTGGAGTTGTGAAAATATTGGTAGACATCTCTGTTATATACAAAATGATAGTGGTTTAAAAATATTGAGATAGGCAGCCTTAATAGAGGTAATGTTTAGGTTAATGTATTTTCCTGCCTAATACACACAAAAGCACACACACTCACACACACATACATACATTCTGTTGGAATGTAGTGAGTTATTCAAGTGCTTCTGATATCATTGTATAGGTAAGGTAATAGTGTTTGCTCCACATCTATTTCCATGGCTCTCGATGGGAAGGAAAGAAAGAAAGAAAGAAAGAAAGAAAGAAAGAAAGAAAGAAAGAA
>NW_027186304.1:7805985-7825241 GCF_028583685.1 Petaurus breviceps papuanus | reverse complement strand
AAAGAAAGAAAGAAAGAAAGAAAGAAAGAAAGAAAGAAAGAAAGAAAAAGAAAGAAAGGAAGGAAGATGTATCCTATAAAAATACAAATGGAACTGTTAGCCTTACACATTGTGTTGGAAGGTCTAGGAATCATTTGAGTATAACAGAGAAGAAAGGATTAGATTTTCTACATCAACCTCACATTCTAATAGCCAATTTTAGATTGTTCATTTAACCTGCATCTTCATTTCAAGTATTCTAAATATGAAAGAATTCAAGGCCATGTGAAATTGAGCACTTTTGAATCATTCAGACTTTAAAGGAAATAAGTCTTTCTGTTTCGTTTCATGATATGGTATAAATATAGGATCCTTTAAAGTATAACCTAAATTTACCCCACCCCAAAGAAGGAGACATTAAATTATTAAAGCACTGGTTAGGGTCAATAAAGCTGAATTTGAATGTTGGTCATATTACTACCTTCATTGTCTGACTTTCAGGAAATGACTTAATTTCTCTGAATCTGTTTCCTCAAAATTATCTTCAAAAATCCTTCAAATTCTGAAATAATCATACTTCTTTTCTATGAAAAAAAACATTTATTAAAAAACTACTGAATTCAAAATACTTATAAAGGTGAGTTACTATTAAAAGACCCAAGATGTTTTAGCCATCCTGTATCATTATTATTGCTTAAGAATTTCAGAAGATTAATGATTTCATCATTTTGGTTTCTCTCTCTAGATCTCAACCTCTCTACACCTAACGAGATAGAAAGCCCTCATAGAATGCTGTGGTCAAATAAATTCACTACTTTTTCACCAACCTTCTTGTGTTTAACTTCTCTTAGATACAGTCCGTAACCTGTTCTATATACTGGCCATGATCTCATAGCTTTTTCCAGAATGGTCGGACAAACCAGAGCTTATGCTCTTCTGAAGTAGTTTTTGAGCAACCAAGTGTATGAGACATCAGATTAGGACTTTTATGGAGTATTTCATACTTTGCAAAATTTGCAAAAAATATTCTTGTGTAGACTCTCATATCTGAATTAGATGTCTTTTTTTTCATCTCAGTGACAAAAGGTTGAAAAGGGAATGAATGCATATAACAACAATGATTACTTAATGTCTATTTAGCATTTATTTTTCTTTCCTTGATGGTTTTACGAAGTGTGACATAGACTTTCAGGTTTTCAAATGTTATTTTTTAGTCTCTGGCATTAATAAGATTCTTTATTTTTTACTTAATATTTTTTTTTTCCTAGGGGCAGCCAGGTGGCTCAGCGAGTAAGAGCACCGGCTCCAGGATCGGGATGACCTGGATCAAATCCGGGCTCAGATACTCAGCACCACACCCAGAAATAACTGGCCATGTAACTTTGGGCAAGTTACTTAACCCCGTTTGCTTTAAAAAGAATAAATAAATAAATAAATAATTTTTTTTCTGATTATGTGTAAAGATATTTTTCAAAACATTTTTACAAGATACTAAGTTCTAAATTTTTCTCCCTTCTTCCCTCTTCTTGCTCCTCCCTAAGATAGCAAGCATTTGGTATGTTATACATGTACAATCTTATTAAACATATTTCCACACTAGTCATATTGTGAATCAGAATAAAAGGGGAAAACCACTAGAAAAAAAGTGAAACTAGTATGCTTCAGTCTGCATTCAGACTCCATAGATTTTTTTTCTCTGAATATGGATAGCATTTTTCATCTTAAGTCTTTTGGAATTGTCTTTGATCATTGTATTGTTAAGAAGAGCAAAGTCTATCATAGTTGATCATCCTGCAATGTTGCTGTTACTGTGTACAATGTTCTGGTTCTGCTCAACTCATTCAGCATCATGTAAGTCTTTCCAGATTTTTCTGAAATCTGCCTCTTAATCATTTTTTATAAAAAGATAGCATTCTATCACATTCATATACCACATCTTGTTCAACCATTTCCCAAATGATGGACACCCCCTAAATTTCCAATTCTTTGCCACCACAAAAAGAGCTGATACAAATATTTTGGTATGTGTGGGGCATTTTCCATTTTCATGATCTCTTTGGGATACATACCTAATAGTGGCATTGGTAGATCAAAGGGTATGCACAATTTTACATTCTTTTGGGCACAGCTCCATATGGCTTTCCATAATGCTTGCAGCAGTTCACAATTCTAACCACAATGCACTAGTGTTTTAATTGTCCCATGTCTTCTCCAACATTTATCATTTTCCTTTTCTGTTGTAGTAACCAATCTGATAGATGTGAGGTGGTACCTCAGAGTTGTTTACTTTTGCATAGCTCTAATCAATAGTCCTTTAGAGAATTTTTTTTTCAAACGACTATATATGGATTTAAATTCTTCATCTGAAAATGACCCATTCATTTCCTTTGACCATGTATCAGTTGGAGAGTGACTTGCCTTCTTATGAATTTTACTCAGTTCTCTATATATTCAAGAAATGAGGACTTCATCAATAAACACTGGCTGTAAAAATAGTTTCCTAATTTATACCATAATTTATACCAAATTTTATACCATAAAAAGCTTTCTGCTTCCCTGCTAATCTTGTTTGCACTGGTTTTATTTGTGCAAGCACTTTTTTAAATTCATGTAATCAAAGTTATCCACTTTTCATTTCACAATTTTCTCTCTCTTCTTTGGTCATAAATACTTCTTCTCTTCTCCACAGATCTGACAAGTAAACTGTTCCTTGCTCTCCTAATTTGTTTTTGGTATCATCCTTTATGTCTAAATTATGTGCCCATTTGGATCTTCTCTTGGTATATAGTGTAAGATTCTGGTCAATGTCTAGGTTCTGCCATACTGATTTCTGGTATTCCAAGCAGTTTTTTTTCAAATAGTGAGTTCTCATCCCAGGAGCTGGAGTCTTTTGTTTATCATACAGTAGATTATTAGAGTCACTGACAGTAGTAAATGTGTCTTGTGTACCTAACCTATTCCACATACCCACCAGTCTATTTCTTAGTCAGTACTAAACAGTTTTGATTATTCCTGCTTTATAATATAGTTTTAGATCCTGTATGCTTAGACCACCTTCCTTTGCAATGTTTTCAATAATTCCCTAGATATTCTTGAATTTTTATTCTAACAGATGAATTTTATTATTTTTTCAAACTCTATAAAATTATTTTTGGTAGTTTGATTGGTATGGCACTGAATAAGTGAATTAATTTAAGCAGAATTACAATATTTATTATATTAGCTCAGCCTATGCATGATGAATTGATGGTTTCCAATCATTTAAATCTGAATTTATTGGTGTGAAAAATATTTTTGTAAATATGTTAATGTTATTTGAACTGTGTTTGTCTTGACAGGTAGATTCTGAAATATTTTATTTTGTCTACAGTTATTTTAAATAGAAATTCTCTTTATATCTCTTGGTGCTGAGCTTTGTTGATAACGTATAGAAATGTTGGTGACATGTGGATTTATGTTGTATACTGCAACTTTATTAAAGTTAATTATTTCAAGTAGGTTTTTAGTTTATTCTCTAGTATCTTATAAGTATATCATTATATTATCTGCAAAAAGTGATCATTTTGTTTCTTCATTGCCTATTCTAATTCTTTTAATTTAGTTTTCAAATTTTAAAAATATTTTACATTTATTTTTAGTTTTCAACATTTATCTCCATAATATTTTGAGTTGTGAATTTTCTTCCTGTCTCTCTCCTACCACACACCCCAAGATAGCAGGCCTACTGAATACCCCTTTCCCCAATGTGTTCTCTCTGATATACTCCCCCCCCCCAACTTTCTTGTAGGGCAAGATAGATTTCTATATCCCATTGCCTTTTATATCTTCTTTCCCAGTTGCATGCAAAAACCAGTTTTTTAACCTTTGTTTTTAAAACTTTGAATTCCAGATTTTTTCCCTTCTTCCTTCCTCACCCTACCCACACTGGGAAGACAAGCAATTCAATATAGGTTGTACATATATAGCTACACATAACATTTCCATATATTGTAAAAGACTAATTATATTTCCTTTCATCGTATCCTGCCTCCCACTTATTCTATTTTATCCTTTGACCCCATCCCTTTTCAAAAATGTGTGCTTCTAACTACACTCTACCCTAATCTGCCCTCCCTTCTATTATCCTTCCTCTTATCCCCTTCCCCTCTACTTTCTTGTAGGGTAAGATACTCAATTGAGTGTATATGTTATTCCCTCCTTTAGTCAAATTCAAAGAGAGTTAGGTTGACTCATCCCCTTTTACCATCCTGTTCTTCCCCTAAATTGTAGTAGTTTTCTCTTGCCTCTTTTATATGAGATAATTTACCCTATTCTATCTCTCCCTTTCTCCTTCTCCCAATATATTCCTCTCTCACCTCTTAATTTTTTTAGATAACAACCCTACATATTCAACACATCCTGTGACCTCTGTCTATATATACATGCACACACACATATACACACAACCTCCTTTAGCTATATATGTTCGTATGTATACATATATGTGTATGTATATATATATATTCCTTTCAACTATCTTCATATTGAGAAAAGTTTCATGAGATCCAATTATCATTTTTCCACATAAGAGTGTAAATACTTCAACTTTAATAAGTTCCTTATAATTTCTTTTTCCTGTTTACCTTCTCATGCTTCTCTTTTTTTTGGAGGGCATTTGGGGTTAAGTGACTTGCCCAAGGTTACATGGCTAGTTTTTGTGTTAATTGTCTGAGGCCGGATTTGAACTCAGGTCCTCCTGATTCCAGGGCCGGAGCTCTATTCACTGCACCACCTAGCTGCCCCCATATGCTTCTCTTGATTCTTGTATTTGAAAGTCAAATTTTCTGTTCATCTGTTTTATTCATCAAGAATGGTTGAAAGTCCTCTTTTTCATTATATGTTCATATTTTCCCCAAAAGTATTATACTCAGTTTTGTTGGGTAGGTGATTCTTGGTTTTAGTCCTAGGTCCTTGGACCTCCAGAATATTGTATTCCAAACCCTTTGATCCCTTAATGCAGAAGTTGCTAGATCTTGTGTTATCCTGATTGTGTTTCCACAATACTCAAATTGTTCCAACCTGACTGCTTGTAATATTTTTTCCTTGACCTGGGAACTCTAGAATTTGGCTATAATATTCCTAGGAGTTTCCTTTTTGGGATCTTTTTCAAAGGGTAATTGGTAAAAATCTTTTGATTTCTATTTGGCCCTCTGTTTCTAGAATATCAGAGCAATTTTCCTTGAGAATTTCTTGCAGGATGATGTGTAGGCTCTTTTTTTTATCATGGCTTTTCAGGTAGTCCAATAATTTTTTAAATTGTCTCTCCTGAATCTATTTTCTGGGTCAGTGATTTTTCCAATGAGATATTTCACATTGCCTTCAATTTCTCATTTGCTTGGATCTGTTTTACAGTATCTTGATTTCTCATAAAGTCATTAGCTTCCATTTGTTCCAATATAATATTGAAGGAATTATTCTCTTCAGTGAGTTTTTAAACTTCCTTTTCCATCTGGCCAATTTGGCTTTTTAAGGCCTTGTTCTACTCATTGGCTTCTTGGGCCTCTTTTGCCATTTGAGTTAGCCTATTTTTTAACATATTATTTTCTGCATGTTTTGGGTCTCCTTTAGCAGGCTGTTGACTCACTTCTCAAGATTTTCTCACATATTTCTCATTTCACTTCCCAATTTTTCCTCCACTTCTATTACTTGATTTTCAGAATCCTTCTTGATCTTCTCCATAACCTGAGACCAGGTTTTATTTTTCTTGGAGGCTTTTGATACAGGAGTTTTGATTTTGTTGTCTTCTTCTGGGTCTATGTTTTGATCCTCTTTGTCCCCAAAAAACGTTTCTAGTCTGATTGCACTTCCTCTGTTTGCTCAACTTGCAAGTCAATTATTTGACTTTTGAGCTCTTTGCTGTGGTAGAACTCTGCTTCAAGAGTGGAGAGAGCTGTGTCCCAAATTTCTGGGGTTTGGGGAAATTGTTGTCAGAGTTTTTGCCAGAGTTATGAGGAGGGCTCCCTCTCTACAGCCACCACAACCTTTGTGCCATGCTAGCATTCCTTACCCCAAGACCACCACCCAAGACTGTGACCCAGATCCCAGCAGATTAAAGCAAAAGTGATTGCCCTCTGAATGGTCACTTGCTTCCCCTACAATCTGCAGGCTAGGAACTCTAGAGGCAGCCACGTGGCAGCAGCTGCAGCCCCAGTGCAGTTGCCCCCTGTACTGTCCAGGGAGACCAGGGGCAGACTATGTCTTTTTCTCATCCTGCTCCAACAGAATTCCTTACTGATATTCTACTTTCTCTTCGATGTATATGGATTGAGAATTTTGGAAACTGCCACAGCTACCAGTTATTCACTCTCCTGAAGTCTGCTCAGGCAATTCTGGGCCATGTGTCTGGGCTGGTGCAGCTCACATGGCACTGTGCTCAGCTCCTAGGACAGTGTGATAGACCCTTTCTGTTGGCTTTCCAGGCTGCCTTCAGTGGGAAATTTGTTTCTCTCCATCACTTTGTGGCTTCCATAGCTCTAAAATTTGTTTAGATACATTTTAACAGGTATTGGAGGTAGTTGGGGTGGAAGCTCAAGCAAGTTCCTGCTTTTACTCTGCCATCGTCCTTCTAATTTATTTTTCTTCCCTTATTGATAAAGCTAATATTTCTAGTATCATATTGAATTATAGTGGTGATAATGAACATCACTTTTTCATCTCTGATCTTATTGAGAAAGTTTCTAACTTATACTTACTTCATACAATGCTTGCAGATGATTTTGAATAAATACTACTTTTTCTTTGATGGAAAATTACATTTATTCTTATGCTCTCTACTGTTTTTAATAGGAATGAGTATTGTGTGTTGTTTTTTTTTTTAAGTTTTTTTCTGCATCCTTTGAGATAATAATGTTTTCTTTTAGTTTCATTTCAGCAGTTATTCTGAGAGTTTTCCTAATACCAGTGCTGCATTTCTGGTATAAATCCCACCTGGACATAATCTATTATACTGGTGATAAATTGCACTCTTGCCTAATATTTTATTTAAAATTTTTGCATCAGTGTTCACTAAGGAAATTAGTCTATAATTTTCTTTTTCTGTTTTGGATCTTTCTGGTTTAGGTATCAGGACTATATTACTGTAGAAAAAAAATTGGTAGTACTCCCTTTTCACTTATTTTTTTCCACATAGTTTATAAGTATTGGATTTAATTGTCCTTTAAATGTTGGTAGAATTCAGTTGTGTATCCATCCAATCCTGGAGATTTTTTCTTAGGGTTTTCAATTATGTCTTGTTCATTACTTTTTTTTCCTAAAATAGAGTTATTTAAATATTTTGTTGCCTCTTCTATTAATCTTGGCAATTTATATATTTGTAAATATTCATACAGTTCAATTAGTGTGTCAAATTTATTGGCATTCATTTAGGCAAATTAGTTCCAAATAATTGCTTTAATTTCCTGTTTGTTTTTGGTGAATTTACCCTTTTCATTTTTGAGACTGGTAATTTGGTTTTCTTCTTTCCTTTTTTAAAATCAAATTAACCAAAAGTTTTTTTTTCTTTTTTTGGTGTTTTTCTTAATATCAGTATTAAGTTTTATTACTTTCAATTTTGTTAACCTCTCCCTTGATTTTTTAGAATTCCTAGTTTGTTATTATATTAGTTTTTTAAACTTTTTTCTTTTTCTAGATTTTTTAGCTGCCTGGTCATTTTACTGATCTCCTCTTTCTCTATTTTATTCATGTAAGCATTTAAAGACATTAAATTTCCCTTAAGAACTGCTTTGACTGCATCCCACAAATTTTGGTATGTTGTCTTATTATTGTTCTTTTTAATGAAGTTATTTATTGTTTTCTAGAATTTGTTTTTTAACCCACTAATTCTTTAGGATTAGATTATTTACTTGCCAATTGATTTTAATCTATCTTTTCATGGCCCTTTATTACACAAAGTTTTATTACATCATGACCTGAAAAGGATGCATTTAAAATTTCTACCATTCCCCACTGGATATGAGGTTTTTATGCCCTAGTACATGGTCAATTTTTGTGTATGTGCCATGTACCACAGAGAAAAATGTATATTCCTTTCTATTCTTATTCAATTTTCTGCAGAGGTCTATAATATTAAATTTTCTAAAATTCTGTTCACCCCCTTAATTTCTTTCTTGTTTATTTCATAGTTTGACTTATTTAATTCTTAGGTGGGGAGGTTTAGGTGTCCCACTTTTATACTTTGGTGTCTATTTCTTCCTGTAACTCACTTAATTTCTTCCCTAAGAATCTGGATACTATACCATTTGGCACATTTATGTTCAGTATTCATATTGCTTCATTTTCTGTGGTACCCTTTGTAGCAGCAAGCACTCCAGCATACCCAGGGTGGCTGACAACGCAGGTTCTTAGATCTGCTTTTCTAAAGGAAAGCAACTGAAAATGGGTTAACAATCTTGCTTTAATCAATCAAACATATCATTAACCTAGTTCAGGGGAAAGACATCAGCAGCCTGAATTTCAGAGTATACAGACAGTTACAAGCAGAAGTTACAAGAAGATTTCATTTTCATTTCATCAGACAGGCCTCCAACTGTCTGACCATTACATCCATACCTAGTAACAGTTACCAGGGAGGAAAGCACCAACATCTGGGTTTTCAAAGCTTGATGGCTGCCCAGAGTCTTGTCTGGCCAAAGTGAGCCCCAAAGCAAAGTTTCACATCAGGGTATATATAGCCTTCTCCTGGCTCAGAGAATGTAACAAACTTCTTGACTCACTGCCTAATCAAAAAGCAACAAGGTGTGGGCATTCCCGGAAAACCAAGTCTCCCACCACAGGCTCCAGGTGCACTTGAGCCTATCAAAGGGCCTAGGGGCAGGGAAGATCTTAAATTCCCATTCCCATAATACCCTTCAGTAGAATTTCTTTGTCTGAGATCAAAATTGTTATCCCTACATTTTTTTTAAATTAAACTGAAGCATATTTTCTTCTCCAGTCTTTTACCTTTATTCTGTGTGTATTTCTCTGCTTCAAATGTGTTTTGTTGTAAGGAGCATATTGTAGGATTGTGGTTTTTAATCTATTCTGCTACATACTTCCATTTTATTGGAGCGTTCATACCATTCACATGCAAAGTTATGATAACTAACTGTGTATTTCCCTCCATCCTATTTTTCTCACTGTTTATACTTTTCTCTCTCCTTTCACTTTGTCTCTCCTCACCAGTGTTTTGCTTCTGACCACAACCTCTCTCATTCTGCCCTTCCTTCTATCACTCACTTCTCCCTTTTCTTTGCCCCTTTCTCCTCTTACTTCCCTATGGGGAAAGATAAATTTCTATACTGAAATGATAGTGCATATTATTTCCCCTTTGAGCCAAATCCAATGAGAGTAAGATTTAAACAATACTCACCTACCTCCTTTATATCCCTCTACTCAACTAGATGTTTGTACCACTCACTTTGTGAGAGGTAATTTGCTCTATTCTTCCTCCTCTTTTCCTCTTCTCTTAATAGAATCCTTTTTTTCACCATTTAACTTTTTTTTAATATCATCACGACAAAGTCAACTTCTACCCATACCCTCTCTCTATATTTACTCTTTCTAACTGCCCTAATAAAGATATAGTGATCAAGAATTATAATAATTATTTTGTCTGGGTAGGGATGTAAATAGTTTAATCTTATTAAATAACATGTTGTTTCCTTTCCTATTTGCCTTTTTGGCTTTTCTTGAGATTTGCATTTAAACATCTAATTTTCTGTACTACTCTGGTCTTTTCATCAGGAAATTTTGAAAGTCTCCTATGTCATTGAATATTCATTTCCTCCCCTGATGGATTATGCTCAAATTTTCTGGGTAGTTAATCCTTGTAATCTAAACTCCTTTGCCTTCCAGAATATCACATACCAAGTTCTCGGATCCTTTAATATTAAAGCTGATAAATCGTGGGTAATTCAGATTGTGACTCCTTGATATTTGAACTGTTTCTTTCTGGATGCTTGCAGTACATTCTTCTTGATCTGATAATTATTAAATTAGGTTACAATATTCCTTGAAGTTTTCATTTTGGGATCTCTTTCAAGTGGTGAACAATGTATTTTTTCAGTGATTACATTTACCCTCATATTGTAGAATATCAGGGCAGTGTTCCTTGATAATTTCTTGAAAGATGCTGACCAGGCTTTTTTTATGGCTTTCAGGTAGTCCAATAATTCTTAAATTATCTCTCCTGGATCTATTTTCTAGGTCAGTTTTACTTTCATTGAGGTATTCTACATTTTATTCTGTTTTTTATTCATTCTTTGTTGTTGGATTTATTTTCTACTTGCCCAATTTTAATTTTTAAGTAACATGTTTTTAGTTAGATTTTTTATCTCCTTGTTCATTTGGCCAATGCTACTTTTTAAGGAGTGGTTTTCTTCAGTGGATTTTTTTTTATCTACTTAACCAATTGTATTTTTTTAGGAGTTGTTCTTCAGTCATATTTTTCTCCTTCCTTTTTGAAGCTGCTGCCTTTTTTTAAGCAATTGGGGTTAAGTAACTTGCTCAAGGTTACATGGCCAGTTATTTCTGGGTGCAGTACTAAGTATCTGAGCCCAGATTCAATCCCCAGGTCATCCCGACACTGGGGCCAGTGCTCTTCCTCGCTGAGCCACCTGGCCACCACTAAGCAATTGGGGTTAAGTAACTTGCTCAAGGTTACATGGCCAGGTGTTTCTCGGTGGGTGCTAAGTGTCTGAGCCTGGATTCGACCCCCAGGTCGTTCCGACACCGGGGCCGGTGATCTTACTCGCTTTGCTACCTGGACACCCCAGCTGCTGACTTTCTAAATAACTTTTATTTCTTTCCCAATTTTTCTTTTACCTCCCTTATTTCAATTTAACAATTCTATTGGAGCTCTTCTAAGTAGAGTTTTTTATCTTAATATAATTAATCTTCCTCTGTGAGGTTCTTGTATAGGCATGCTGCCAATGTTGTTCTCTTCTGAATTTGTGTTTTCCTCTTCCCTGTCACCATAGTAACTTTCTATGGTCAGGGTGTTTTTTCTGCTTTTACCCAATTTTAGACTATTTCATGACTTTTAAAGTGGAGCTCTGCTCCTCAGGCAAAAAAGACACTGTCTCAACCTTCTTGTTCTGGGGACATGGGACCTGATCACTGGCTTCAGTTGCTGATCTGTACTGTGGCTAAGAGCTTTCTGCTGCCATTTGTCGATACCAGTAGTGATCCTATTTTACCTAAGTTAGACAGACCTTTGCTAAAGTCCTTCTAAGTTACCATAAGCTGGAAAAATATCTCACTCTTTCTTTTTTTGTACATTTTGTTACTCCAGAATCCATTTAGAGGTTTTATTTAGCATCGTTTCTGAAGGAAACTGGGGAGAACTCAGGCAAAATCCTGGTTTTCTTTCATCTTGGTTCCTTTTCTAATACCATTCTTAATTTAACTAATAACATATCAAACCAATCATTCTAGTGGATGAAAAAGATGTGTTCAAACTTTAGAATCTCAAAAATTGTAGCAATAGGACAGGAAATCTACCTATTTCCAATGACATTACTGCAAATTTGAAGTTTGGTGATGCCAATTCTGGATGAGATGTCTTTATAGCAAAATATAGAGGGGATGGAATGGACACCATTGAAGATGATTACACAACTGAGCAAATAAATTAACATACATGAGTTTGTGTGTTACTAGGTACAGAAGAACATTCCACTGCTAAATCCAACTGTGACAAATGGGGATGTGATCTTCCACACATATGAGAACTCAGAGTTGGTGCTGGTCATTGTGGAGGACTTATAACTCCTTAATGCTCAGGGCCAAATGCATAGGTATGATCACTTTCAAGGGAGGCCTGGTGAAATGCCACATTGCTTATGCCAACCTCATAAGAATTAGGCACAATTATGCCATCTCAATTAACATATCCTGAGAATATAATGCCTCAAACTCAGGTGCATGACCAAATGAATCGGTGGTCTGGGGAATGACCCAAATGTATTCAAGGCCAGTCAAAGTCTATGGTGATGCCTCTCTTGTCTTCCTTCAGTTTGTGGCATAAATTTTTGCTCAGAAAAGCAATAGCTTCACTTTTGAAAAGACCAATGACTGAGCAGTTGGTTCTAACAGGGAACTGGAAGGTTGGTGTCCTAGGTTCTGACACCTACTATTTATTATTTTGAAGTTATTCCCCAATCATCCTCAACTCTCATGGTGTCCAGGCCAAGTTCAGCAAATACCCAGGCCTGAGAAAAAAGGCATTTTATGTGGCAGGTACTGGTATGGATCCCTAAGGCCAATAAAACCCATGCATTCCATCCAAATAAAAACACCACCTTCTTAACACTGGCTACCTGGGTTCCCTATGCTGTCTGATTATTCTCTGATAATTCAAATAAAATACATTTTTATTGGATGAAGCAGTGCTGCTACAAATCACTTAATCTCTCTAACTCTCTGTTTACTCATCATAAAATGATAGAGTTTGACTAGATGAATTGTCTGGTCCCTTATATTATTTAGATTTGGATTTATGATCCTATGGTCCCATGATTTACTCTTAAAGCTATGATTGTACAATTTGGGGAAGAAACATCAAAATGGGGCATCACTTCCCCAGACTACTCTAGAATTATTTTTATTGCTTTGTCTGGGATGTTAATCAGCAACAACAACACTTAGACATCATTATATTACTTAAAGTGTAAGATGTAGCTAGAGTGTGGGAGGAGATGAAACATATTTTCAAAACAGAAGCATTTGCATGTCTTTTTAAATAACTTTAAAAGAGGCCCAAAGTAGCACACAAAATATGTGAATTTTACAGTTGAAATTATACCCCATTTACATGATTATGCATCCTTTTTTCTCACTCTTTAAAATATTGGCAAAATTTTCTCCAAAATATGACCAATGTAGGATGAATGTGTACTTATTATATTACCCAAAATACCCACTTCTTGTGATGCGCAAGTAGATCACTTTGGGATATAATTGGCATTTTTCTCTACATTAATATTGTTCTTTTTGATTTGTTTGCTTATTAACTTCCTTGCTTCTTTTTTGGGATTTTGCTTGCATTATGAAGAAAAAAGTAGAAGGATGTAGATAAAGCTCAATAAGTAGAGTAGAAATAAGCTGAAGAATAGAAATTCCTCTTCTGGAAAAGTCATTTTAACTCTCCAAAAAGATGTTTTTTAACTACAATATCCTAGTCATCACCTCTCATTTTGTGGGAGATGGGAGTTGAATGAACTAATAAGTCTGGATACTTTCTATCCCTCTCATGGAATAATGAACAGGAATCACTTTTTTCAGGAGTTCAACCACAGAATCATGGAGTTATTTGTTTAGCTCATCTCATTTGGATCTTTACAAGTTGGTATAATTATTTTGTTAGATATGTCATGAATTTCTTGGGCATAGATTGTACTTAAGATGTAAATTCCCAAATGTCAAATAGAAGTATTTTTTGAAATCATGCACTGTTTTGAATTATATGCATCACTACTCTATTCTATTAGTATAGATCATAGATTTCATTTCTCTATTTAGCTATTGACTGTGTTCATGACTCTGTCTTCCTCTACTGTATGAAGACCATAAATGGAACAAGCAAATACCATTTAGGAGGTATGATTTTTCTATGCAGAATCTGTTAATATTTTAATTTTCTTGTTTACATTCAAATATGAATTAATCAAATACACTCAAAAGAGTTCTTTGAAACTTTATTTTAAATATTTTCATGCTAATCATATTAGCATCCTTTCCATGGAGTAGATTAACAGGATTATCATGTTTTAAAACCATAAATGGAAGGAACGATTTAAAAATCTGTAAGTAATAGCTTCTGTTTGAAGCACATGTTTTCTAAAATTCATACTGAATTATATAAAATTTTATGTTTGCAAAAGTATTCACAGAGACTAGGGTATATGATAAAACAAACAAAAATTATTGGTGACATTTTTCACTAACTGCATGGTTTAGTAAAGGTAGGGTTTCATTTTAAAATGCATTATTTTGCATTATTATTAGCATGATTCATTTACTTAATATGTTATAGGTGCAATTTGTCTCTAGAGTTTCTGCTGTAATCTCCAGAAAGTCACTTTACGTCCTTGGACCTCAGTTTCTTCCGCTATTACACAGACTTTGGACTAAATAATCTTAAAATACCATAGAATTCAAAGATAAGATAAATTAATTTGTCTTAGGTAAGATGACACTTTTTTATGCTCAACTAGTCTTCCTCCCCCCCAAGAGAGGTAGAACCATCATATGGACCACACACATAATTCATAAACTCTCTGGTACCTTAAAGAAGATTCATCAGGGGAAAACTAATCCATGTAAATATAACCTACCTCATGTGCTGTGGTTTGTCCTTCATTTTCAAAAAGGACCATTGACATCACAATTGAAGTCTTGAATTGCATATGAATTGAGTATAAGTGAAGCAACACTACAAAAAATTGTCAGTCTCACTCTTTTGAGTCATTAAAGTACAATTACAGGACAAAAGTCAAAAGCACGTGTAATGGCCCTGCATCCACCTTGGTAATCAATGCCTGACCAACCTCTAAGCACTTCACAATGCTTACTTCAGCTTCTTTTATGGTTATCTGCTCATTCCACCAATGAAAGTTTTCACATGCATGGGGTATATATCCCCCTAACTCACCAACAGGTTTGAGGATTATTGGTTACCCTCAACTTACCTCATACTGAGATCACATTTGCATTTCAGTAACTGAATTACCATGTATTGATATGAGGTAGACTTGGTGCCCATCATATTCCTCCCCACTAAGTAACACTGGAGTTCCAAATTTACAGAAAATTAACTATATTTAATAATTTAGATTACTTTTTTAAAATGTAAAAGCCCCTCCATCTCCTTTAAATTCAGTAATTATGTTGTAAATGTTCATTCCTTATAATGAGTAATTGTGATAACAACGTAGACTAGAAGACCTTAGGGAGGAAAATGATGCTATAGCTTTCGTTTTAACATGTTGCCACCTTTCAGTTGATGTCTTCCCTTGTAATAATGAAATAATTGAAAATTAATACATTCTAAATAAATTTTATTTTGTAAATTGTATTTGTATACAATGATGTTTTATATTATTATTGGGTTTTAGATGAAATTATATTGACATTTTCTAAATAGGAATCCTAAAATAGAATCTCAGAATTCAGTGATGATACTTATAGACCAAAAAAGGAATCATTTTATTCATTCTATTAAAAACAGAAAACTTTCATGATTCATATTCCATTATTAAATGAACATATAAGTTATAAACTGATTGCAAATAAAATGCTTCATCTAAGCTTACCTGACCCCTCTGCTTCCAGTTGATATAACTGACAATGGTACTGCCTAGGTGATTATATAAAATAAAAAACAACTAATAAACAATAGAATCATGAATAGAAAAATTAGGTGATGGACATTGTCAGGATTCTGTCTCCAAAGTCAATGATTCATCTGTTGGTTTTATTGATTCCGATTCTTTATTCCCACTCCCTGTATCTACTTTTACCAGGTTCTTCTTACTTCCTCTTTAATGTCTAGGTTGCACAGTTCACATTCTAGTCAATTTTTTTATATATTTATCCTTGCAGATGCTTTTATCTTAACTCTCCCTTACCCCGTGAACAGACTTTCAAACTTGATGTCATACTAATAGAACCTGCTTCAAAGGAGTGGACAAGATAGTGTTTCTATAAACTACTCCCTGCTCAGTAACATGACTCTGCCAGGCCTGCAATAAAGTTGACCAAATCACCATAAGCAAACTTGTTTTTGCTATTAGAGACCAGACTATATTTCAAAAATTCTGCTGAAAATTAATTATATGCAAGGTAGACTTTCTAGAAGATGATTTATAAACAAAGCTAATGCTTTTTATTTAACTCAGTAAAACTATGGAATTATGCATTGTCAGAAAAAAAGAAAAAATAAATTAAATATTATATACCAATGGAATTTCTGAATTTTATTTATAGTTTAGGATTTCACCTATTCTCTTTAACTGAAAAATTTATGAAACTTCATAATTCTATCTTAAATTTACCACTTAGAATTCAGTTAGCTGCTAATATCCACCCTTGATAAATCGTGATGTACGTGTGTGTATATATACACATCACACATGTACTGATGAACATATATATATACATACACAAACATATGCACATGTAATCTTCTCTAACAAAATATAAGTTTCTTGAGGGCAGGGAACATTTCCTTTGTGTTTTTTAATTCCTGCCACCTAGCACAGCGGGTGGGACTACATAGGTATTTAATAAATTCTCATTGACTGGTGGTCTCCTCAGCAGAGTTTGTAGGGTTCGTAGGAGAAATACCAAAATTATTTTTCTGCAAAATTTCACAGTGTAATATTAGTGCAGCAAACGAATACCTCCCAATTTGAAAAAATAAGAATAGATTTAATTCTTAATACCTATAATAATATTATTAGACACATTATCGCTCTTTGAACCAGTGAACTACTTTGATATTATATTCTTTCCTCTAACTTAATATGCTTCAATACTTTACTTTTAGTGCAAAAGCAGTTGCATGATTACTTCAGTATCTAAAGGATCTGAAATTTCATATAAGGAGAGCAAAAAGAGGTTTTTATTTTTTTTCACAGACCAACTAAAGAATGTATACAAATCATTAATTGAAGGAATACTACATGTTGTGTTTCTAATGTAAGGAGGTGGTAGTTCATGCACTATATATGTGAATTTACTGCACTTGCATCAAATATTACACTTAAATATTTTAAAACAATATACTTACAAATGTGACACATATGAGTATTAAGCCTGTTATAGAACACAAAGATTATAGTACAGAATATTTTCTATAGGCAAATAAATAAAATTCATTGGGGGGAAAGAAAGTGCTGAAGTTGGGACTGGAGGGCATCACTGTTCATATACTAACATTAATGTCAGGTTTTATTGATGTACTAGTTAATTTTGTCATTTTTTTCTTTGAAAATTTTCATTGTTATAAGGAATAGCTCTGTTTGAGAGAGGTAGAGAATAATACATTTGGAAATGCATGTGAGAGAAGAACAAAAAGTTATCTTTAAAATTATTTATTTAAAAACAGAAGTCTTTGGTGAATAATTTAATTTTGAAAGGTAAAAATGACAGGTTGGAGGATTGCACTCTCCACATATTATACTTCACCATAGTATAGAGGTAACTTTAGCATATCAAATATTCTAGCCAGTCCTATCACATTCCAACATCTGGAATGTGTTGCACCACAAGCCCAGTAACAAATTATATTTCTGTGAATTACGGACTAGCCTATATAAAAACTAATCTAGGAGAGGATTATTTCTAGAAATATAGCTACCAATAATAAAAGTTTTGGTCACTACATCTGACAAATATTGATAATTATCACAAAAAGGGCTAGTCAGTTTCTACATTGTTATAATATACACCCACTTCAAATGACAGACTCTCAGAATCTGAGGATCTTCCAGAATTTAGAGATCATCCAGTCCAAACCATATTTGAAGAAGAATTACCTTGACCCATAAAGTAATTATCCAGTCTTTGTTTTAAGATCTAGAGTGAGGTTAAGGTAAACCTATTCCCTCTCATCACATTACATTTCTGTATGGCTCTGATTGTAAAGAGGTTTTGTATTTGTTCTTTTCCTCTAGATGAAGACAATTTTTTTTCATGCAAAATTTCAAATCAGTTATCTAAATTCTGGAACATAAAAATTCCACTTCCACAGAGAAGCATTTTACATCCTTGAAAGCAGTTATTCTGTCTCTGCTAAGTTTTTTCTTCAGGTTAAACATCACTCCTTTCAGTCTATATATGTATAGCACTATCAGAAGTCCCTTGACCCCTCTTGAATTTTCTTTTCTAGATTCTACCAAGCTCATAAATTTCTTACTTAAAATTTGAGACTTCAAAGTGGACAGAACACTGCTGATGCAATCTGATCACAGTAGTCCACCGGGGTTATCATTTTCCTTAGGCTGGATACTATGTATTTCAATGCAACCATATCTTTCTTTGTTTTTCTCCAAGATAGTATTGGGATCTTACCAAAAATTTTACTAATATAAACCTTATCAATAGCATTTCTAGATCTACTTCTATGGCAACCTTGCAATAAAAAATGAACAGTATACTTTGACACAGGACATTTTTAATGAAGCTATATTTCAGGGTTAGGTATTTTATCTTTATTTATTTGAAATCAATAACAACTGCATTAATTGGATCATTTCAAAGCAATACTATTTTAGGTCTAATAATAACATGAATTCATAGTGGAGCTGTTTTTGAATAGCAAGGTACTGAGGATATCATTTCACCATAGGAGGGCACTGGGCTTTGCATACCTTATAATTCAATAGCACTAAGATGTCTCCAGTTTTAGGAGGGCTAGTCCTTAAGTTCAAAGGATGGTAAACTATTCTACAATTTAAAGGGTTTGTTTTTGTTGTTTTTGGTTTTTGATTTTTTTTTACCAGAACTTTAGCATAAGACTGAATGCATAAATAGTTTTCTGTAATACAAGACATGGGTCTCCTTAACCTGACTTCTCTGCCATAAATATTAGGCAGGTAGTGTGATATATTGGAAAGCACTAAACCATATATGAGGTGACTTGAGTTCTTGTTGTAGTTTGACCATTTACTACAGTATGGACTTATAAAAGTTACTCAGTTTCTCCAGGCTTTGCTTTCCTTCTGCATAAAATAATTGTGGTTATTGTTGTTGTTAACATGCATATCACACTTTACATTTTGCAAAAACTTTGCATACATTTTCTCATTTGATGAGGCTGGTTGGTCTGATGATTCATAAAGACACTTCAAGTTCTAGTAGCTCTAGTTAGAATTTTTTAATAAATGATCAAAAGGTGTGGTACAGTGGAAGGCATGCTAGATTTGGAGCCAAAGGACCTAATTTCAAATCCTCATTCTGCCACTTATCTTTTACCTTTGAATAAATATAGTTTAAATAAAAAGTATTGAAATCATAATTACAAGTCACCTAAGAAAATCAGTCTCATCATAAAATAATAATACACAATCAAACATAAAGGCCAAGTGCTCAGAGGAGATAGGGAAGAAGCTCAGAGAAGACAAAAGTCACACCAGATTGTGCTGGTACTGGTCTGGGGTGGTTTTAGAAGATACTGAGTTTTGAACAAGTCCTTGAAGTGGTGTGTGTGTGTATATATATATATATATATATATATATATATATATATATATATATAT